>NC_089501.1:50396451-50719784 GCF_036850765.1 Saccopteryx bilineata | reverse complement strand
GACGCATAAAGAAACTGCTTATAAAACTCATCTAGCCTGTGTGTCCCTCCTTTGGTGACCTAACAGTGACATGTTCAGTAACTAATGTAAAAAGGGAAATTAAAGGTTACTCTCCCAGGATGTTCTGAAGGGCCTGTCCACTACTATATAACTAGATCTTCAGTAAATTACAACAAACGGTGTTTGCTGGACTTGCAGAAAAGTGTGGGAAATCTTCTATTTCTTATACATGTCGACACACACAAACATATGAGAAAGTTATAGAGTTATCTGGCAAATTCAGATAAAAGATATAAATTTGTCCATAATTGATCAAATGCTCATATAAGCATCAGAATCAGAATTAGGGTGCCTAATTGTCCCAATTTCCCCAGAACTGCCCCAGTGTTAGCACTCAAAAAGTCCCACATCCCAGGAAACCTCCCAGGTCTAGGCAAACCAGACAGGTGGTCTCCCTGTCACATCTCTAAACGCGGTCCAACCTCAAGGTAAAGACACATTCAGCAAGGCCTACAAAGAAAGCTAAACCTGTCCCAGACTTCTAGCACCCTGTCGTTCTAGGTCAGAGCCATGCAAATCTTGTCTACAGAAACATTCTGTTCTTGACAAGGCCTACCCCCAGTACAAACTATTTAACCAGGGCCTAACCAATCAGGATTATTGGTCAGAGCCTAACTGACCTTGGGGAAGAGAAATGCCCAACTCCATCCAGCCCCCTCTCGCTAACCTGTCCTACCTAAGAGGGGTGGGAGAAACAAAAATATACCTGAAGATAGCTCAGAGGCAAAAGTGCACTAAACACTCAGATCCAAAGTTCCGGGGATGTTACACAGAGCGTGAGAATAATGGTTAATGACTATTATATACTCAACACTTAATAAATCAGCAAATCTTAAATGTTCTCACCACACACAACAAAAAGTAACTATGTAAGACAATCAAGGCATTAACTAACTCCAAAAAATAAAAAGACTACCATATGATCCAGCAATTCCACTTATATAGTTATATGACCAAAAGTACTAAAAGAAAGATCTTGAAAAGATATTTACAGACCCATGTTCACAACAGCATTACTCATGATAGCCAAAAGGTGGAAGCAACCCAAGTGTCCATCATCAGATAAATGGATAAATAAAATACACTCTACACATGCAAAGGCCCATTATTTGGCCTTGTGAAATTCTACAACATGGATGAACCCTGAGGACATTATGCTAAGTGAATAAGCCTGTCACAAAAAGGCAAATATTATGTGATTCCATTTATATGAAGAGGCCTGACCTGTGGTGGCGCAGTGGATAAAGCGTCGACCTGGAAATGCTGAGGTCGCCAGTTCGAAACCCTGGACTTGCCTGGTCAAGGCACATATGGGAGTTGATGCTTCCAGCTCCTCCCCCCTTTCTCTCTCTCTGTCTCTCCCCCCCCCCATCTCTATTTCTCCTCTCTAAAATGAATAAACTTTAAAAAAAATTTTTTTTTAAAAGAGCCTAGAGAATCAAATTCATAGAAACAGAAAGTAGAATAGGGTGTCCAGGAACTAGGGGGAGGGAGAAGTACGCAGTTGTTGCTTAATGGGTTTAGTTTCAGTTCTGCAAGATAAGTTCTGGAGATTGGTCACACAACAATATGACTACACTTTACTAGAACCAGAGGCGGACTTAATGGCGGGTGTACCAAGTGTGCTCCATGGGCCCTGATTTCTGAAGGGCCCCGCAAAACCCCAACTTTACACTTTTTTCCTAATGACAGGGGCCCAATATTTTCTTCTGCACCCAGGGCCTCAACCGACCTTAATCTGCCTTTGACTAGAACTGTACACTTAGAAATAGTTAAGATGGCAAGATTTATGTTATGCACTTTTCACCTTAATAAAAAAGTGTGTTAACACACACAGATTGAGATGTAATCATTGGACTAGAATGCTTTCCTCTCCCCATACCTAATCATCACATCACTAAGAGCTTATTTACAACAGTACATCATGTCCAACTATCAAGAAAATATTACAAGGCACAGTAAAAGGCAGAAAACACAATTTGAAGAACCAGACCAAACATCAAAATCAGACTTAGAAATGGCAGAGATGCTGGAATTAACACACAAGAAATTTAAAATACCTATGTTTAATATGCTAAGGGCTTTAATGGATAAAGTAGACAGCATGTGCCTGATTAGTGGTGGCACAGTGAACAGAGCATCAACCTGGGACACTGAGGTCCTAGGTTTGAAACCCAAGGTCACTGGCTTGGGTGCAGGCTAATTCAGTATGGGCATGGGCTCATCTGGCTTGAGCAAAGGCCCACCAGTTTGAGTGCAGGGTCGTTGGCTTGAGCGTGGGGGCACTGATATGATCCCATGGTCGCTGGCTTGAGCCCAAAGGTTCCTGACTTGAGCCCAAAGGTCGCTGGCTTGAAGCCCAAGGTCACTGGCTTGAACCCAAGGCTGCTGGCTTGAAGCCCAAGGTCGCTGGCTTGAGCAAGGGGTCACTGGCTTGGCTGGAGCTCCCTGTTAAGGCACGTATGAAAAGCAATCAAAGTAGAACTACCACAGGACCCAGCAAACCTTCTACTGGGTATCTACCCCCAAAACTCAAAAACACTGGTACATAAAAAACACATGCACCCCCATGTTCACTGCCACAGTATTTACAGTGGTCAAAACATGGAAACAACCAAAGTGTCCCACGATAGAGGATTGGATAAAGATGTGGTACATATATACAATGGAATACTACGCAGTCATAAGAAATGATGACATGGTGACATTTATAACACATAGATGGACCTTGAGAACATTATATTGAGTGAAATAAGTGAATCAGAAAAAGCTACGAACTGTATGATTTCACACATAGGTGGGATATAAACCTGAGACTCATGCACACAGACAAAAGTGAAATGGTTACCAGGGAGAGGGGATGGGGGGACGGATCGGGGAGGGGGAAAGGTGTAAGGAGGGACAAATATAAGGTGACAGAAAATGATTTGATTTTGGGTGACAGTTATACAACATAATATACAGTTCCAATGCTATAAAAATGTTTACCTGAAACCTATGTACTCTTACTGATCAATGTCACCCTGTTAAAGTTACCATTATCACACACACACAAAAGATAAAAAAGCAACCAATGAACTAAAAGTGCTGCAACTACGAGTTGATGGTTCTCATCTCTCTCCCTTTCTGTGTGTCTCTCTCTCTAAAAAAAATACAAGAAAAGAAAAAAGGAAGAAAATTGCTCATTTTGGAAATTTTTCCATTAAGACAGCTGAAAATCTAAAACACTGACTCTTGGATAACAGTAAATACATCAAATAAAATAATAAAATCTGTCTTGAAATGTTAATACCATTACAATACAGAGCTGCAAGTAGCTAAAAAAAACAACCCATAAGCTCCTGAAGTTGACTAGGATACCAGTAGTGCAGGGTCTTTTCACAGACGCACAGCAACGCAGGAAACTCAGAACAGTTACTTTATGGTCTAGCGTACACAAGAAAAAACAAGTTTAGCTTAGTGAAGAAGTTATCCTCTTGCTCATGGCTACAGAGGAGATACAAAACACAAACAGCTTCCTTTTTAAAAAGAGAAAGAACACATAAATAGCTGCTGAAGAAAAACAATGTGGTAAAACAACTGTGCATCAGCCCCACTACCACATTCCACTTTCCTAAAAATTACGATGTCTGTACAGAAAGAGGCACTACTGACTCAAGTAAATCTGAAGTTTAGTATGTCTTCTGGATTGTTAGTTACTTAAAACTTTTAAAGTTTATTTAATACTAAGATAAATTTCAGTAATTTTTTGAAACTTACAACTTAAAGTTCTTTCCAAAGAACTAAACTAGATTGTAACAGATAATGGCAGTTTATTTTTCTTAATTTTTTACAGCCAAATATTTTCATGAATACCTATACATTGTTTAAGTAGAATGAAAACCAAACACCAATTTACATCCTGATGAGGAAATCTGTTTTCACATCTGCTGCCATCTTTTCCACTTGCAAATATAATCCCCTATCATTTTCATGTCTTTCATACAGAAAGGGCTCAAATGGATAGCTGAAATGTGGCCAGCAACTGCTCAAACAACAGAGTCCTGGCTTTGGCCCAGCCTCAGCTGGGCTCCATGGGGGGGGGGGTGACTCCCACTGGTTCCCTCCTGGTTCCAACAGTAAGTAGGAGAGTAGGAGTGCCTGACCCTCAGCCAACAGAAGGACAAGGCAGACACAGAGGGCATGTCCGACCCTTGATCCAGGTCATGCTCTGGGGCAGATGGCAGGGCAGGGAGGCAGGGGATCAGAGCTAACCAATGGCCCAGTGCCCACACAGATGGTCATACTTCCAATTCTGAACATGTGCTTGGGGCCACACAGAAGCATGTGAGATATTCAATAATCAACAAAAAGAGAGCATCCCAGCTTGGTGAGCAGCACTTACAAATGTGCCTTACACTGAATGAATGGGTAATCCTCGGCTGTAAAGAAAACTAAACTGCAGCAGAAAATCAGGTGGGAATCACCGTTTCAATCACGACAGAGAGAGCAGGATACAGAAGTCTACCTCATAAAGAAGGCAGCAAAAATATTTTCCCACTTCACCCTAACTCTCACAAAATGACTATAAGACCTTTCCATTTTTGTTTTTTAAATGACCCTAAGACCTTTAAGAACAGAATATTTCCTTTTCCTCATAACACTGGCATTGCATGCTTAATCAAGCAACAATAAATGAATATTATAAAATGGCTACGAAGTAGTCATCCCAAGACTAGCTAATATAAAGTTAATACAAAAATACTAAATCTGGTCCCTGAACTTAAACAGTTCACAATCTACCTGTGGAGGCAAGCTCACAAACATGAAATAATCAGAGGACAATTAAGAGCGGAAGTGTGGGGCTCTGTACAGGCTTGAACAAGAAAAGATCCCGTGGAGTTGAACCAGCAGCACAAAAGTATATATTTAGCCTGAAAACCAGGAGACCCAAGTCCCTACACTATCTGTGACGTTAGGGTCATGGGGAAGGAAGAAGAGGCATGTATGTGGAAGACATGGAACTATCCCCATTCTAAAGACCTGAGATTCACACCTTGGTCATTAAGTGGTTACTTAACTACTCAGTTTTTTCACGTGTAAAATAAATGGACCAACATAAATCAGTTCTGAGACCAGCAAAGCACCAGAGTTTTCTAGCAGGAACTCAGAGCCCTCAAGTGGACAAAGCCTCTGGTCAACAGCCCAGGACCCAATTCCCCAGAGAATGTCTGCAGCTGTGACCCAGCACTGGGAGGAGTACCTAGTATATAGTGAGTGATGGACAAGAATGTGAGGCATTGGCAGATGAAGAGATGGGACAAACAGCACAGAACCCAACTCCAAGGTGACTCTCGTTCGTGGTGGCTCATTTCCTCGGCCATGTTTTTGTCCTCTGCTCTCAGTTTAGAGCAGTGAGTGGTCCCCAACCTTTTTTGGGTCATGGACCGGTTTAATGTCAGAAAATATTTTCACGGACTGGCCTTTAGGGTGGGACAGATAAATGTATCACGTGACCGAAACAAGCATCAAGAGTCTTAGACGGATGTAACAGAGGGAATCTGGTCATTTTTAAAAAATAAAACATCGTTCAGACTTAAATATAAATAAAACGGAAATAATGTAAGTTATTTATTCTTTCTCTGCGAACTGGTACCAAATGGACCACGGACCTGTACAGGTCCACGGCCCGGCGTTGGGGATCACTGGTTTAGGGCTTATAATCAGTGGGCTGCAGGTGGCTTTGTTACAGAAGGGATCTGAATTTACTTCTGCTGAGCCCTGGGGTGCCTCCAACCCAGGAGCACTGAGACGAGTTTCTCAGCCGGGGGGTTTCCAGACCATGCAGGTAGCACAAATTCAACTCCCAAACCCAGGAGATTCAAAGGAAACTTTTTATTTAAAGCTAAGAAGGCTATGGCTGGTGACTCAAGTGGTTGGAGCGTCGCCAAGGTTATGTGTTTGAAACCCAATGATGGGACAAACAAGAATAAACCAATGAATTCATAAATAAGTGCAACAAATTGATGTTTCTTTTCTCTGTTAAAACAAACAAAAGCCCCAGCTGACGTCTGGGTTAGAGCTTGGTCCCGAAGCACAGAGAGTGCAGCTCGATCCCCAGTCAGGGCACACACAGGAGCTCCTCCTCCCTTTGCTAACGCATGTTCTCACTTCATCCCACCACCGCCCTTCAGAGAGGTCCAGATGAGAGTCCATTTCCCTGAAATCTAGGTCCCTGGTATCAGCAGAGATCCCTCAGGGTCATGTCTCTCTCTCCCTCCCCTCTCAGGAATGCTCACTCCTCTCTCTTTTTCCCCTCTTGTAAGTTTTTAACTTCTTAAAATAAAGATGATCAAAGGATGTTTGGTTTGTCTTCTCCAGTATTTCTACTGGAAGTGGTTATAGCAGGAGGGTTTCCAGAATATCCAGGTCAGCTTCCTCTCCAGGAGGGCTCTCTACTCTATCACCTATCACCTCCAGATGTGGGGGCAGGAGTCAGGCAAAGGGTGAGCAAGAGCTGACACCAGGTAAAGTGGTCAAAGCAGGGGATGCCCAGAGCAGGTGAGGGCTTCCAACCAAGCAGCCAATACAGGAACCAGGCTAGGGCTGGCTGGAGAGAAAGACAGTCCTGAGGAGGGTGGCAAGAAAAGACCTGTCAGGGCAAAAGAAAAAGGCAGCAGTAATCATTATTTCATAAAGATAAGGAGACCAATCGGAACTTCAGTTCTGAAGGATGACTGAGGATTAAAGAATAACAATGCTTACCTGACTTTAGGGGTTCTTCCATCAATTAAAGAGGATAGTTTAAGAATGTAATACTATAACTTGTGTATGAAGCCTAACAAAAAATTCATGATAGGCACACAGATTCAAAGTGAAATTAAAGTCAAGTATGAGATAGCACATAGGAAACCCCACCTGCAGGAAATGAGATGAATGAAGTTGATATTCCATTATTGGAAACAAATTATCAGTTGTGCTATGCTACTGTGCAATCATAAGATTCCGAGCACAGGCCAAATCTTGTCACATTGTATATCACAGAGCTGTTATCCACAGAAATTTGGTTCTACAGCTTGGGGAATAAGTGGACCATCACCAAGGGCTTGGAAACACTTATTATTCTGATTCAATTATTATTGGATGGAGCCAGGCATATGCTTCCAGATTTTTTTTATTATTTCCTTCCAATGTTACAATAGCCATATGTGGGAGATAGTTACAGGTTATTAGCAAAATGAAGCTCAAAGAAGCTGGATAAAGACCCACTCACAACTCTGATTACCGCAAGCACGTACAGATGCACATCTCTATAAATTTTCATGTATTAACATAATATCCTATATAGAAAATGAACAAATTGAGATACTCAATTGAGATAGAATTGCCCTGGCCGGATAGTTCCTTTGGTTGAAGCATCGTCCCAATATGGGGAGGTTGCAGGTTCAATCCCCAGTTAGGGCACATACAGGAACAGACTGATGTTTCTCAGAACAGACAGAGAGGTCTCTCCCTTCCTCTCTCTCTCAAATCAATAAATGAAAACATTTAAAGAACTGAGACAGGACTGATGTAAAATGGGGTTTATCAAGGAAGATGTCTACATCCCTGTAGGATCCAAATGCCTGCTTTCAACAGGTGTTACAATAACACTAACGAGATTGAAAAGTGGCAGAAAAAATCAGTTAATTTGTAGTACTGTCAAGTAGTTACATAAATAAAACATGAAAAAATGAACTGTAGAATTTAAATCTCTACTATGCCTCTATCTGATCAGTAGAGTAACCCTTCTTCCCAGAAAATGCTGTTACTTAAACAAGAGAATAGACACTGAGTAGCAGAAAAAAGGATAATGATCCAAATTTTCCCTTAAACCATATTTCAATTAAGTGCTATAATCATAGCTGGAGATAATGAAGAGGAGACTCGGATTCAGGCGATGATTTATATCACCCAGATTCTCAGTCATTTATCAACAGCTTAGCTTTTGGAAGAAACAAATCAATTCTGTTTCCTTTAAGTTCTTATACTATAATATCAAGGTCTGAAATAAAATAGTATTTGTATACCTAAATCTTTATTATATGTGGCTTAAGTGTCTGTTTGTCGCCGATAGCTTATTGGTTGCTTGTGTAACTGTACTAGCCAATGGGGTGAAGTTGCCACGGCATTGAAATAGTCCCACCTTCTGGCATGCCACCTCACAAATTGAGGTTAAAGATTGGAGCAATTATTATGCTGTTAAGAAATCTTAACACCAGAAGGGGTCTTTGCAATGGTACAAGACTAGAGGTTCTCCAATTGAAAAATAATGTCATAATAGCTAAGTCTTTGGCTCCTCTAAAGGTGAAATACATGTCATTCCAAGAATTGATTTGGCTCCATCTCAAACAGGGATGCCGTTTCAATTGAGACGAAGACAATTTCCTGTAAAACTTGCCTTTGCTATGACCATCAATAAGTCTCAGAGCCAAACGCTTAAACGTGTTGGCATTTTTTTACCTGAGCCTGCATTTGGACACGGTCAACTTTATGTTGCCAGTTCAAGAGTTCGTGAAAGAACGGACGTAAAATTAAAAATAATTGATGGTCCTCTGCAAGGCGAGCTTAAAAATGATGGAAAGATCTACACAAGAAATGTTGTGTACAAAGAGATCTTTGACATGTGAATTAACATTTTATTATTTAAATCACCTTTATTTATTGAGCTAGCGGTGGATCTTAAGAAAAGTACTGGCCCTGGCCAGTTGGCTCAGCGGTAGAACGTCGGCCTGGCGTGCGGGGGACCGGGGTTCGATTCCCGGCCAGGGCACATAGGAGAAGCGTCCATTTGCTTCTCCACCCCCCCTTCATTCCTCTCTGCCTCTCTCTTCCCCTCCCGCAGCCAAGGCTCCATTGGAGCAAAGACGGCCCAGGCGCTGGGGATGGCTCCTTGGCCTCTGCCCCAGGTGTAGAGTGGCTCTGGTTGCGGCAGAGTGACGCCCCAGAGGGGCAGAGCATCGCCCCCTGGTGGGCGTGCCGGGTGGATCCCGGTCGGGCGCATGCGGGAGTCTGTCTGATTGTCTCTCCCCGTTTCCAGCTTCAGAAAAATACCAAAAAAAAAAAAAAAAAAAGGAAAGGACTGCCAGTGGTTTCCTTCATTGCACTCTAAGCAATTAAGCAAGTAGAAGGGGGAAACCCCATGGGGCAGTAAGCAAAGGGGCGTCCTCACCGCCTGCCCTGGGTAATTCAGTTTGAATTAGCAGACACCTTTGCACAAATCATTTTAATTACAATTTATAATATCTAGAACAGCGGTCATTTCGTATGACCACCGGGCTTTCTAGTTTAGAGATATTCAGCATGGCCCAGGAGAAACAGGAAAGAAAAAACAACTGCACTTAGTTAGTATTGAGAATTTGTAGCACCAACAAGCATAAACTCAAAGCTTGTGCTTAATGAATAATAAATATGTACTGTTGTTTTAATCAATCTATTAAAAACATAACTCTGCCTGACCAGGTGGTGGCGCAGTAGATAGAGCATCGAACTGGGATGCGGAAGACCCAGGTTCAAGACCCCGAGGTTGCCAGCTTGAACGCAGGCTCACCTGGTTTGAGCAAAGCTCACCAGCTTGAACCCAAGGTCTCTGGCTAGAGCAAGAGGTTTACTCAGTCTGCTGAAGGCCTGCAGTCAAGGCACATATGAGAAAGCAATCAATGAATAACTAAAGTGTCACAACGAAAAAAACAAACAAACTGATGATTGATGCTTCTCATCTCTCTCCATTCCCGTCTGTCTGTCCCTATCTCTCTCTCTCTCTCTCTGACTCTGTAAAAAAAATAACAAACAAACAAAAAAAACATAACTCTCTCCAGAAAGAATTTAAAATACTTTATAAAAAGTGCATATAAGGCCCTGGCCGGTTGGCTCAGTGGTAGAGCATCGGCCTGGTGTGCAGGAGTCCCGGGTTTGATTCCTGGCCAGGGCACACAGGAGAAATGCCCATCTGCTCCTCCACCCCTCCCCCTCTCCTTCCTCTCTGTCTCTCTCTTCCCCTCCTGCAGCCAAGGCTCCACTGGAGCAAAGTTGGTCCAGGTGCTGAGGATGGCTCTGTGGCCTCTGCCTCAGGCGCTAGAATGACTCTGATTGCGGCAGAGCGATGCCCCCAGATGGGCAGAGTATCGCCCCTTGGTGGGCATGCCGGGCGGATCCCGGTTGGGCACATGCGGGGGTCTGTCTGACTGCCTCCCCGTTTCCAGCTTCGGAAAAAAAGAAAAAGTGCATATAAAATAAAATTACATTATTTATCATCTTATAAAAAGAAAAACAGTTAAGAAAAAGGAGACAGCAAAAATGTTAACAATATGAAGCACAAAAAATTTGGCCTTAAGTATGCTTGTAATCAGGGAAAAAGGAGACTCCGAATGTCTTACAGAAATCTTATTATCAGAAATGAGGAAATTCGTTACCCAGAGAGAACGTTTTCCCTATTATTTAATTCTGAAAAAAATTAAACAGTGCAGCACTACAGAGGGTCATCAGAAGATGTTAAAGATAATGTCCATGACAATCTCACATGAATGTACAACAGGACTTACACTTACTTCCTATAGCAAACCTGAATAAAACTTAACATCAAAGTATAATTCTGTAAAAGTGGTCTTTTGAGGGCTCAGGTAATGTGGTAAAAAATGTACAATGCATCAAATAGAGCAATGTCCTTCTCATTCTTCCTCAAAGCATGACTCTCAATCAGACTAGTTAACAAGAACCATGGAGCTTTCACTGGTCTTCCTGTCTCCTTCTGTTTACCTGTGGAATATTGCCACTTGTCCCTGCCATCCTTTGGAGTGACAGAAGGATAAAAACCAGATTGGGAAAGAAGACCTCACTATTTACTCAGGCTGGTTCTGTAAATAAGAAAATTAAGGCAGAGACTTCAACTTAGGAGTCCAAACTTCGAATTACCCTCTCAGATACCAGTAAAATGCATGGAAACAAATGAGATTCTGGTGTCTTTCTCCCTCTGCCCTTTTGAGTATCTTCCCCAGAATGTCCTTAAACGGAGGCACCTCAGCTGGCCCGTGGGACAGGCCATTTCCCTCACAGGCACTCACCCAAAGCACAGGGACCACAAAGGATTCAAAGCGGCTATTTTTTTCTCAGATTTAATGCATCTACTACTGTTTCTTTTCAAATAAAATATTTTAAAAATAAAAACCAACTATTTACCCATACATCTGTCTATCCATTCACTCACTGAACAAACACTGAGTGCCTTACACCCTAACCTCTGTGCCAAGCAGTGGAGAAACTATGAATAAAAGACAATCTTGACTTTCTAATTTAGATGACAAATGACAGTGTTTCTCTCTCCCAACTTACACAGTTAAAATGTGTACTACAGGATAAGAGTGCATCTTTCAAACACTTTTAGAATGTAAGACTCTCTCCTGCTAACCTAAAGATGGCCCAGGACCTCAATTACAAAATCCTATCAATTCACCACCCAACTACAGCCATCTTCCCAAGGACAGCTGGGCTTCCAGCTCCGTACCCACAGACAGGAGGAACTGTGCCAACAGTGTTCATAGCTCCAGAGGCACTGAGGAAGCCATTTATGGGGGAATTCAAATTGTGCAGGGATTTCTCCTGACCATGGTTTTCTCCCTTGGTGCAAAGCAGTTTTTCATTTCCCTAAAGAATTTCTGTAAGAAACTAATTTTCTTTTTTAATTTTTCTTAAGTGGGGGGTAGAGAGACAGAGTCCCACATGTTCCCCGACTAGGATTTACCTGGCAAGCCCCAATGGGGTGATGCTCTGCCCATCTGGGCCACTGCTTGGCAACCAAGCTATTTTAGTGCCTGAGGCGAGGTCATAGAGCCATCTTTAGCACCTGGGGCCACCTTGCTCCAACTGAGCCATGGCTGCAGGAGGAGGACAAGAGAGAGACAGAGTGAGAGAGGAGAGGGAGAGAGAGAAGGGATGGGGGAGTGGAGAAGCAGATGGTCGCTTCTCCCATGTGCCCTGACTGCAAATCAAAACCAGGACATCCACATGCCTGGCCGATGTTCTACTGCTGAGCCAACTGACCAGGGCCACTAATTTTCATAATAAAAATAAAATCCACATTCAGGCAGCCACTTCTTCCTAAAAGCTAAGAAAAGAAATTCCTAGTAAAAAAAATGAAGAAAAAATGTCTTTAAATAACCAAGGAAGGCCTGACCAGGCGGTGGCGCAGTGGATAGAGCGTCGAACTGGGATGCGGAGGACCCAGGTTCGAGACCCCGAGGTCGCCAGCTTGAATGCAGGCTCATCTGGTTTGAGCAAAAGCTCACCAGCTTGGATCCAAGGTCGATGACTCAAGCAAAGAGTTACTCAGTCTGCTGAACGCCCACGGTCAAGGTATATATGAGAAAGCAATCAAAAACTAAGGTGTCGTAAAGAAAAAAAACTGATGATTGATGCTTCTCATCTCTCTCCGTTCCTGTCTGTCTGTCCCTATCTATCCCTCTCTCTGACTCTCTCCGTCTCTGTAAAAGAAAAAAGAAAAAAAAGAAACAAGGAAGAAGAGGTAATAAATGACCAGTGGAAAGTATCAAAAATAAAAAAGCAATTCCAAAAAAAAAAAAAAATGCAATGGCATAAGAGGACACAGCACCGTGCACCACACCCAGCTTCAATTACCCATTTTCTAACAGACAGATTTCTTTTCTTTGAATGCATTCATATTACATTGGGATTGCTACCACAGATTAATGTTGGATCTCAATTCGAATTAAAATTCACACTAAGGCCTACCTCTTAACAACAATCATTCAAGTTGATAAATAAAAGGAAATGAAAGAATATGTATGAAAAATGCCATTTTCTCACTATATTGTCAATTGTGACTCCCCAGTTATTAGGAACACCAGAGCCTTACACCTACTGTAATGTAAGTCCTGTCTACCCACACAGCCAATGCCTCACGTGTGGCCTGCTCAGGAAGAAGCATCGCCTAACTCCACAACACCATCCAAAACATCAGTCCTAGGGTCTAGGACAGTGGTTCTCAAAGAGCATGCCAGGGCGCACTAGTGCGCCCTAGAGGATTTCCAGATACACCCTATGGTATTCCAGAGAAATATGTGCCTATTTGGGACCAAAAAACCAACAGGGTTTTTGGAGTTTAGATTTTTGCTGGACAGAGGTGTGGGGAATAGGCTATAAGCTGACAGTCTGCCCAACCCCCCTCCTCACTTGCCCGATTAGGTTACAAAAGGCTGTTAAGCTGTGGTGCTGGATTGTTTACACTATCCCCCATGTTCCCCGGAAAGACTGGAGGCAAGTTTCTTCTACCCTTTGTTTGGTGTCAAGTTAAGATGATATGTATGGTGGGGGTTTTCTGCACTCAACACAATTAAGAATAAAAAGAGAGGAATTCTTCAATGTATTGACGAGGAAATGAGAGTTTGCCTTTCAAATATATGCCCAAACATTGAAGAAATTGCTAGGACACATCAGGCCCATGTTTGTCAGAAACACAAGAATGAAAAAACTTAACACATTCGCACCAGGACCTGCCGAATATACTAAATCTTACCAAGAATGTATCTATATATATAAAAAGATAAATTTTGTTGGTTTTTTATCTTTTAACCCTTTTTAATGAATTCTAAAAAGCATAACTCAAAAAATGTAACATAAAAACATTTTTTAATGTCAGAATACATTGAATTTTGTCATATTTGTTTCATCTAATTACCATAAAATCATGCTTGGACTTTATTTTTTTCTTTAATATTTGACTTAATTACTATAACATATTTCTCAGAAACTTGTATATATAGTGCGCCTACAATTATTTGTAGGATTTTAAATGTACCTCGACTTCAGAAAGTTTGAGAACCACTGGGCTAGGGAATAACGCTCTAGGTAGAGAAGTTCACATGCTAAATTCCAAGCCAAGCCAGTATGCAGCTGTCTGCTGCATCTGAGAACCTCCTGATGAGCAGGAGTAAGTCTGCTGCATGTCTCAGCAAGATGATGGAGGGATGCCCCGCCCGGTCAAGGACACTGTCCCAGTTACTCTCGTGTCAACGACTAAGCCTGGAGAGGGACAGTCTGCTTTTCTCTTTTAATTATCTGAAATTAAGCACTAATGAAGTCATTTTAAACTAATTTTTGCACTGTTTAAGCCATGTGTTAAAAGACTTTGCTCATGGATACAAATAGACTATCATATACTTAGACTAGGAAGTATAAATATTTTCTAAATATAATCGTACCAACTCTATTACTTTCTTCCCATAAAACTGAAATTGGAATATAACCGAAGGGAAGAGCACACTTTCTACCACACATGGGCTAAATCATGTTTATATGTAAATTAACAGTATCTTTATAAAGTTTCAACTAGATGGTAGAAAACATATATAAGATTTGAATTCTAAACTATTATTAATTGTTCTATATCATCCAAAACCACTCCCAGTCTTCTGTCCACTCTTGTCTGTGTACGGGACAGCTGACCTCACCCACACAACTCCCTATCATAGGCTGTGACCTATTTCCTCACTTTCACCAGTCCTGACATGGTGCTCTCTGCAAGTATTTGTTCAACTAGTTGTCCTAACGGAGGGGAGAATCAGAATAAAAAATAAATTAACTAACTAAAAATCAGGATTAAATAAATACTTGCTGGCATCTATTAAAAAACAAAATAAAGGGCCTGACCAGGAGGTGGCGCAGTGGTTAGAGCATCGGACTGGGATGTGGAGGACCCAGGTTAGAAACCCCGAGGTCACCAGCTTAATTAAGCACAGGCTCATCTGGTTTGAGCAAGGGGTCACTCAGTGTGCTGGAGCCCCCCAGTCAAGGCACATATGAGAAAGCAATCAGTGAACAACTAAGGAGCCACAACTACGAGTTGATGCTTCTCGTCTCTTCCTTCCTGTCTTGTCCCTATCTGTCCCTCTCTCTGTCTCGCTCAGTCTCTGTCACAAAAAATAAAATAAAATAAAACAGGTAAAACAATCAAGATGTAAAAACTCATACTGTCAAAGTAACTGTTGTCCAAACCAATGATATAAAATTTTCTCAAATCACACAAGTATTATCAATGTAAAATCAAAAGAAAGAGCTAAGCATCCAATCAATTCAATCAACAGAAGCATAAACACCATCTTTTAGTTCTGATAACAAGAACATCTTTTGGAAAATGCAGGATCATTTTACATTTAAAGCAAAGGACCAAAATAAACCCCCCAAAACCTTTTATTCTACATTTCCCCTTTAAACGCTCCACCCAAGGGAAAGGTCAGGCGCTGGACTCGGCTGTTCCTCACGAAGCTGCAGTGTCAGTATGGCTCACTGTCCTACATCAAGACTGGACACCTCGCAGAGGAGCCGGGCTGGGAACACAGACCTGGCCCTTTCCCCACACCTCATCCAAAGCAAACACGGCACTGCACGTGCTGGACCATCAAGAGGGTTAAGACCCCTCGCAGCTCCGTCACCCACGCCTGGAACGATGGATTTAGCATGAAAGAGAAAGCCCACACCGCCTATGCCTCTAGAAGAGAAGGCCTGACATGAACAAAGGCCCCAGGATCAAAGGGGCTGAGAGCCCCAGGAAGGGGGGCCGGAGGGGTGGTCTATGAGTGAAGAAAGCAGAGCATGAGACAGCCCAGAAAGACCAGAGATTACCGCAGCCAGAAAAAGGGGAGAAGGGACATTTCTGGCCCCCACACACTGGGGCTGCCGCAGGAAGCAGGGGGCCATTTCAGGGTATCCGCTTTGCTGAAGCCGCTCACGTCTGAGAACCATCAGACGTGTCCTGGTATCAGATGTGCATTCCAGACGCAGAGCAGGCGCTTCCACACAAAAGCCAAGTTCTTCTCCAGGCCACCAGTCACTCAGAGCCAGCAGGCCTCGTGTGACCCCAGAACAGAACCGCACACAGTCCACACCGCGCTATCCCAGAGCGGGAAACGCAGCAGAGAACAGGGAGGAGGAGCTGCCCCTGCCGCCACGGCCACGGCCTCCTTGCTCCTGGTGGCCCCGGGAGAGATTTCCCCGAGGAGTCCACAAACACGTGGGTAGCTTATTTGTAAGTGGGTGCCCCTAGCTGTGACTAAGTAATTCTAAAGAGGTAAGGTCACCATGTGGTCGCTGCTGCACAGCTGGTCCACGGAGGTCCAGCTCCAGCCCCACAGTCCTCCCGACCCCTCTCTGAGGTCTAAGAACACACCTCCCTGCCCTGACCTCGCACTGTAGGCGGGGCAGGGTGACATTCAGGACCGAGAAAAGAAGGGAGAAGGATGTCTGCAGTCTAATAACTTGGGCCTCCCTGTTTGCTAAGACACTCCTCGGTACTTCTGCAGAGCAAGGGCTGCTCTCTGCCCATCACTTCTGTTAGTCCAAGTTTAAAACCAAGATTGCTGTGGCAAAGGGATCCTCTGGCATGAGTGTTACCAGTGGGGCCCATCTATACTGATTTACTGATACCTGTCTGGAAGATGGACTTAAGAGCCCAGAACAACCAAAGCTGTCAATAACGGGAGTGAAGAAAGGACAGGGGACAGGAGTGCTATGAACAGGGCCTACGGAAGCAGTCCCATTTCACAAGTTTGCATTGTTTGTGAGACATCCAAATGTCAAGATCAAATAAGAAGCTGGACACATGAATCTGAACATCAAAGGAAAAGTCTGGACGAGAGGTAGTAACTTAAGAGTCATCCACAGAAAGCTGAGTTCTCTACAGAAACGGATGAGTTGGTGAGAGAGGATGAAGATGGAGAAGAGGTCTAGTGGGGAGCCCTGAGAGCCCCAGCATTCCAGGCCAGGTGATGGTGGGGAAGCCAGCGGAGGAGGGTGAGAAAGGCAGTCCAGAGGAGGAAGAAAGCCAACAGCGAATGCGGTCCTGACAGCCAAGCAAGGAGAGGCTGCCAAGAGGTCACCATGGATGACGACCTCGGAGGCAGCCTCCGAGGTTACTGGTGATCCTGATGATTTTTAGCATCTTACATATTCTTTAAAACTCTAACTTTCATTCACAACACTATCTGTAAAAGCAGATGTGTTCCAAGGAAAAACTCTGACCTAGGAGTGAAGGGTCCTAACTAAGTTCGAGCTCCAGTGAGGTCTTGAGGAAGTCCCTCAACAACAAGGGCATCCACTCCCTCCACAGGTAACACGACTAAGTTTGCCCAGATTCGCAAACACAGGTCCTGAGTGTCCTACGTGCCTGAAGCCCACGGATCAGACCTGGCCGGTTAGTCAGGCAGTGTTCTTTACAACTGCCAGTCCACATACTGGTGCCAGTCCACCAGAAATTTCGTGCCAGTCCACAAAAGAGTTAACCACCCTAATGTTGCATGAAGATTAAAGAGTCGATAATCTATCACTTCTGGGAGAGCATCACCAGTATAGAGACCAGCAGTTGAAGCATCATTCCAAACCATCAAAGTTGTGGGTTTGATCCCTGATTAGGGCACATAGGGTAACCAACCAATGAATGCACAACTAAGTGGAACAACACAGGAATGCTTCTCTCCCCCCCTCCTTCAGTCTCTCTAAATTCAATCAATTAAAAAATTAAAAAATAAAATAAAACCCACTAATCAAAGTCCATAAGCTATTTTCCAATATTTAAAACATGTAGTGATCTATTCTCAGTCTGTTATCTAAGTATGAAACATGGACTGAGAACTATGCGTCTAAGTTACACAAACAAACTGCCACACTTCTTTGTTCTTGGCTGAAATCCTAAGTGGCTGTGGAAACACTTGTCAACTTGGGAGGCAGCAGTGGTTAAGGGACTCTGAATCTGAATGCCTGGCTTCAGACCCTGGCTCGACAGTTCCCCTCGCTGCATGACAATAGCTGTGCCAGGTCACCACTCAAGTCTGTTTCCCCAGCTGTAACCTCAGGGTTACAACAGCACCTATCTCAGAGCAGGTGAGGGTTTTCAATGAGTAATCCTAGGAAGATCTCAGCAGGACTGCCGGCTGGCGTTCCCCCTCCCTTTTCACTGTTCCTCCTCAGTCCCAGCTGCAGTCTCCTCCACGGCCTGACCCGGATGCCGAGTCCACGGGGCTCCCTCCAGACCCCCTGCTCCTCCTCCACTGTCCCCTCCACGGCCTGACCCGGATGCCGAGTCCACGGGGCTCCCTCCAGACCCTCTGCTCCTCCTCCACTGTCCCCTCCACGGCCTGACCCGGATGCCGAGTCCACGGGGCTCCCTCCAGACCCCCTGCTCCTCCACTGTCCCCTCCACGGCCTGACCCGGATGCCGAGTCCACGGGGCTCCCTCCAGACCCCCTGCTCCTCCTCCGTCCCCTCCGCAGCCTGACTCGGATGCCGAGTCCACGGGGCTCCCTCCAGACCCCCTGCTCCTCCACTGTCCCCTCCGCGGCCTGACCCGGATGCCGAGTCCACGGGGCTCCCTCCAGACCCCCTGCTCCTCCACCGCTACCCTCTCCCTCACCGTGCTCACCACGAAGCATATAATTAAGTACAACTGACCTTGAACAACACGGGTGTAAACTGTGCAAGTCCACTCCTACATGGATTGTTCCCAATAAATATACAGTCAGCCCTCCATATCTGCAGATTTTACATCCACAGATTCAAACAACCACAGATTGAAAAAACTAGTTTTCAATGTGCAGTTGGTTGAATTTGTGGATGTGAAAGGTCAACTATAAAGGTGAGTCAAAGTTACACAGACTTCCTCCTGACCTGTGGTGGTGCAGCTGAGGCAACCAGCTGGAATGCTAAGGGTTCCAGACCCCAGGCTTGCCGGGTCAGGGCAAGTACAAGAAACCACTGCGATCTGGTGCTTCCCACTCTTCCCTCTCCCTGCCTTTCTCTCTCTCTCAATCTCTTCTCTCTCAAGTCAGTAAGTAAAAGTCCAGAACAAAGTTACATAGATTTTCAACTGTGTTCGGGCAGAGATGGCGCCTCTAACCCTCTCATTGCTCAAAGGTCAACTGTACAGAACAAACAAGAGCTGTTAATTAATAGCATTACCTTATACTGAACAAAAGTTCTCAGCTATTAATAAGATCGCAGTCATTTCTGGGGCATAAAGGGAAAATAATACAAAGAATAGGATGGTAAAAATGTCTGTGACCACTGGTCTAACTCCTAATTCTGGATGCCTGAAACACATCTGCCCTCCTATCACATGAAACTCATGAAAATCTAGAAAAGAAGGCTTCGTTCGCTTCCCTACGGGCCTGCAGTCTCCCTGAGTGAGGGCCGCGTCCAGTTGACTCAGCAACAGCCTGTTAGCAGTTGTTGAACTAATCTGTTGGTACTTAAACTCCTTACTCCTAAATCCCACTCCTAAATTTCTAATTTAGGAATTAAAGGTTCTAAATTAATTTCAAGTCTCCCAGTAATGCTTTCCACAACCTGCCCCCTTCTCAAAGCCCTTTGTCTTTCCTGAAGCAGATTCATTCGCACTGAAATCTAACTCTAAAATCCAACTTTCAGAACCTTTTTTTAAACTTTGGGAGGATAGTTAGATCTAAATTAGAGCTATCCTTTTCAAAATTTCTAAAGAAAGAAAAAAGTCCTGAGCTACAAGAGACGAAGCATATGTGAGTTAGAAAGTTCTCTGCCCTTCCTCTTCAGTGACTCGTGACACAACCCTGAGGGGGCTGGACCAAAACAGCTACCCACCTGTCGACTCAGATGCTTTCTTGATACGTGATAAGCAACAAGTAATAACAAAACAAACAAAATAAGAGCAACAATTAATAACAAACAAAATAGCCTGACCAGACTGTGGCTGAGTGGACAGTGTCAACCTGGGATGCTGAGGACCCAGGTTCGAAACCCCAAGGTCGCCAGCTTGAACCCAAGGTCACTGGCTTGAAGCCCAAGGTCGCTGGCCTGAACAAGGGGTCACTCGCTCTGCTGTAGCCCCCCAGACAATGCATGTATAAAAAGCAATCAAGGCCCTGGCCAGTTGGCTCAGTGGTAGAGCGTCGGCCTGGCATGCAGGAGTTCCGGGTTCGATTCCCAGCCAGGGCACACAGGAGAAGCGCCCATCTGCTTCTCCACCCCTCCCCCTCTCCTTCCTTTCTGTCTCTCCCTTCCCCTCCTGCAGCCAAGGCCCCACTGGAGCAAAAGTTGGCCCGGGCACTGAGGATGGCTCTGTGCCCTCTGCCTCAGGCGCTAGAATGACTTTGGTTGCAACAGAGCAACACCCCAGATGGGCAGAGCATTGCCCCCTGGTGGGCATGCCAGGTGGATCCCGGTTGGGCGCATGCGGGAGTCTGTCTGACTGCCTCCCCGTTTCCAGCTTCGGGAAAAAAAAAAAAAAGGCAATCAATGAACAACTTACCTAACGCAACTACCAGCTGATGCTTCTCATCTCTCTCCCTTTCTGTCTGTCCCTCTGTCTCTCTCTTGCAATAATAGTAATAAGAAAGAGCACAGACTACCAAACAACTACCCATATTAAATAAACCAATTGTAATTTGTTTACAATCAGCTAGTATATATAAACTCTGAGACAAAAGTGAAGGCAGTCTCAAAAGGTGTCACAATTCAACTCAGTGGAGACTGGGTAAATTAACGCTAACTCAGACACTTCATCAGTGAACGGCTCAGACTTTCAGGAAGAAATATGCAAAGCTTAGGAAGGCTTAAAAAAGGCAAGCATCAAAACAATAGATGACGTGTTTTAATTTTAGCTGCAAGAGGCCAAAATGAATTGTGAAATGAAGAAAGCAGCCAAGGGACACTCACGCAGGAAATGTTCCCTGAGTGCCCCGCCCAGGCCCAGGCCCAGGCAAGGGCTGGGGGCTAGCATGTGAGGTCCAGCGAGGCCTAGGACCTGCCTAGAGGAGCCCCCTGCAGAGTAGGAGAAGCGAGGCAATAGACCAGGGGTCTCAAACTCACGGCCCGCTGAACAATTTTGTGCGGCCCGCAGACTAATCCACGAAGTTCAAAATATTTTGGATAAAATTAAGTAAGCCTAGGGGCCTACTTGTATTTTTCATTTCTCTAGCATCCTAGCTAGATATTAGCTTAGTTAACAGCAGTTGTGATGCGAACTACAGTTTCTGGTCGTTTTGTGACACTGAGTAAACTGCATGTACGATTGTGCTTGTTGTACTGATTTTTTTTGTTTTCAACTGCAGTGAGAAAAGTGTTGCGTAACAGTTGCCTTTTGTAGACCTAGTGCGGCCCGCCGAACGGCTGTGATCTTGCTCTGCGGCCCACATGCTGAGTTGAGTTTGAGACCCCTGCAATAGACAGACTTCAAAACCACCAGATAAATGCTATAAGCCTTAGCCAGCAAAGTGCTCTGGGGCAGAGCTCAGAGAATCTTGACGGAAGGACTGATCCCTGGCAACATAAAGCTAGGTAGGGTCTTAAGAGAATGATACAAAGGCAAAAAAAAAAAAAAAAAAAAAAAAAAAAAAAAAAAAGAAAGAAAGAAAGAAAGAAAGAAAGAAGAAGAAGAAGAAAAAGAGAAAGAGAGAGAGAGAGAGAAAGCTCAAATTTGGCCAAAGAAAGGAGAATTTACTGATGTGAACTATACTGAAAAGGCTACCCAAATAATAACATGGAAGCAACCCCTCAAGTGTCTACCAATAGATGAAGGCAAAAGCAAAATGTGGAATATCCATACAATAGAATATTATTCTGCCTTAAAAAGTGTTGGGACACAAAGGAGCTCTATCTATAATAAATCTAACCAAAAGCAACCTCACAGGATGGTCTGGTCATACATTCTCACCTGGGCAGGTCATGGTGGGTAGGTGCACCTCAAGCTTATAACTTCCATAGTAACTGCTTATCTTTGCCTTAAGCAAGCCCTGTCCGTTGTTTCTCTGCATCTAGGTTAACACACTTTGAAAGCCTCTTTTCCACATTCCTGGGAAGCAGAGGCATGACCACCCTCAAGAGAGCACACAATCTTGTTAACTGCCCTGTGGCCCAACCCCTGCCTTGCTCTCTCCCGCCTCCAGGTCATCCTCCTTCCGTTCCCTCAATTCCAAATACATAAAAGAAGCTGCACACTGTCATTCCAAGGAAGCATTTTTCTCAGTTTGTTGAGATATCGCTCCCAGTGTGTCCTCTGTTTTGTTTAAATAACCTTACTCAAATTTTCTATAGATTTGGGCACTCTCATATAAACAAAATGGCCTGACCTGTGGTGGCGCAGTGGATAGAGCATCGACCTGGAGTGCTGAGGTTGCTGGTTTGAAACCTGGGCTTGCCAGGTCAAGGCACATATGTGAAGCAACTACTAATGCTTCCCACTCCTCCACCTCCTTCTCTCTCTCTAAAACCAATAAATAAGATCTTAAAAAATAAGAAAGGACATTCTGACATATGCTATAACATGGATGAACCTGGGGGACATTGTGCTAAATAAAAAATAAGCCTGTCACAAAAAGACAAATACTGTATGATTCCACTTATGTAAGATACTCTGAGTAGTCAAAATCACAGAGAGAGAAATTATACAGTGGTTGACAGGGACTTGGGGGGCAGGGGTGAACTGTTTAATGGGTAGACTTCAGTTTTATAAAATAAAAAAAGTCTTTAAATATCCCAATACTAAAGACTTTATAATACTCTAGGACAAAGTTAAACCAGGGTTCTACAGAAACAGTACAAGGTTCAGATCTGGGTGGCAATTTCAAGAAGGAATAAGTAAAGTTATACTGCCTAGGTAAGGAAAAGTCTTGATGCTACTGATTAGAATTAACATATTCAATAGACATGAATGCCCTATATTTGACACTTGCTTTCTAATTTCATAATAATTAGCCTGTTCAAAAACTCAAGATTAGCCCTGAGTTTGCCCTCAGATAGCTTGGGGTCAGAGCACTGTCCGGAAGCGCAGAGGTCGTCAGTTCGATTCCCGTCAGAGCACATACAGGAACTGTCTCTCTCTCCCCTTGTTCCTCTCTCTCTAAAATCAATAAAATAAACATTAAAAAAACCCTCAGATTATTTTTCCTATACCTATCTCTACACACACACACACACACACACACACACACAAGCAACAGAACAGGTTTTAAAGGAACAAACCCTTCAGGACCACAACAGTGGTCCATGGGCAGCAGCTGTCACCTGTACAGCTCAGACTGCAAAAGTGTGCAGCCTGGGCCCTGCTCCCAAACTGCATAACCTTTCTTTTTTATTTTTCTTTAATAAATTTTTTTTTTTTCATTTTAGAGAGGAGAGGGAGAGACAGGGGGGGGGGGAGACAGAGAGAGAGAAGGGGGGAGGAGCTGGAAGCATCAACTCCCATATGTGCCTTGACCAGGCAAGCCCAGGGTTTCGAACCGGTGACCTCAGCGTTGATTTCCAGGTCAACGCTTTATCCACTGCGCCACCACAGGTCAGTGCATGACCTTTCTGTGCCTCAGTTTCCTATAAAGTAGGATTGTTGGGAAGACTAAATAATACAAAGTACCTTAATTACCTGCCTGCCACGTAGGTAAAATTGCTCAATAAATGTTAGATATTGCCGTTATAATTGTATTTATATTCTACCCATTAAGTGGTTTTTAAAAATCTAGAATAAAGTAAATTATTTAAAGGATATGTAAAAACGATTACTCGGATTTCGATTTGAAAATTAAAATGGGATAAAGAATAATGAAGAAAAAAAGGCAGAACTTTATCTCAGATTAAAATGAAAGTCTACCAAAATCCTAGCCAATTCTTTGGGAATGGCCATGGGATGCTAACAAGCCACTGGGGAGAGAAGAGGCTGGAGCAAGGACTGAAGGTTCTGATGACTAAGAACCCACTTCACATCTTACTCCACAACCACAGCCTCCCTGTGAGACAGGAAAATCTCTGTTTTACAAATGATTAAACCAAGGCTCAAAGACTTTCAGCTAACCTTATCAGAAATCACCAGGCTATTAGTAAGAGTTAATATTTGATATCTGCCTCCAAGGCCCATATGTTTTTCCCACTAAAAACTTGTGTTGCACCTGACCAGGCTGTGGCGCAGTGGATAGAGCATCAGACTGGGATGCGGAAGACCCAGGTTAGAGACCCCAAGGTCGCCAGCTTGAGCACGGGCTCATCTGGTTTGAGCAAAAATTCACCAGCTTGGACCCAAGGTCGCTGGCTCCAGCAAGGGGTTACTCGGTCTGCTGAAGGCCCACGGTCAGACAGGCACATATGAGAAAGCAATCAATGAACAACTAAGGTGTCGCAATGCGCAACGAAAAATTAATGATTGATGCTTCTCATCTCTCTGTTCCTGTCTGTCTGTCCTTGTCTATCCCTCACTCTGACTCTCTCTCTGTCTCTGTAAAAAAACAACAACAACAACAAAAACTTGTGTTGCCAGGATCAACAGTAATTTCAACTCTACACCGTGTTGCTTTGGAAGAGGAAGGGCAAGTTGTGTACACTAATTTGATGAGAATAAAACGATATATGATTGTAGGCCAACTCTCTTCTCGTGGACTCCAGAATTTCTAGAGGAAATAACAAATGACCAAACTCAAATTTTATGATAAAATGTCAGAACCGCCGATAAGAAGAGCTTCCCAAAACTCTGGCCACTCAACGAGGATGTGGGTGATGTGCACACTTCAATTCTAGTCCATCTTTCCAGAAAGCCATTTGGCAATATGCAGACAGTAATTAAAATCAACAGTGCTAAAGGCGGTCTGGCTAAGGTGAGAATTAATCAAAGATGTCCACCAATATGTTATTCAATATCACTTTAGAAATTCCAGGAAGTGCACTATGACAGGAAAAATAAAAACAGCGTATAAAAAGAAAGATCCAAAAATCATTATTTATATTTATAAATACTATAATGTTCCATATGGAAAACTCAACAGAACTGAATGAAACAGTACTATTAAAAGAGTTCAGTAAAATGGGAAAACATAAAAACCAAATGTATTCATGATAAATGAGCCCTATTTGTTTACTACTCCCTTTCCCAAGTTACCATTTAAATGATCAAACAAATATAAAAGCACAAGAACACTCTGCAGGTAACAGACAGGTCCCATCAACAGGCCACTTGAGGAGCTTCTAAAAGCCATGAAGCAGATGCTGGGTTGATAGAAAGTACTAAGGAGCCTTCATTCAGCCAGGCAGAGGCGGATGCGCCACCCTCACTGCAGGGCGTAGGCTGCAGCTGGCCACACTGGACCAGTGAGGAAAATAAAGCAACATTCCAGTTAACGCTCAACTGCCACAGCAACAAGCTGACCGGTGAAGGAGTGAAAGTCCTTGATGGTCTTCAAGACTGACTATTAAATGGCCACAAACTGTACACAGAGGCCTAACATGCCAGCAGTAGACGGGAGGAGGCAGGATATCAAACAACTGTCTAAAACGCATGTGAACCCCACCTTGATTACTCCTAGGCCAACTTCTCATATCACTTACTTGTTTAGTTTTTCTAACTGTTTGACATGTTGCCATGCCAACCTGGACGTAAGATCTTTGAGGGCAAGAGAGACATTGTTCACACTAGCTCTATATTCACAGACATGCCAATGACTGGTACCAATGAAAATAGGAAGAGAAATAACAATTCTTTCCCAGCATGACTACTAGGTCTTATGAAAATTATAGTTTCAGCATTGTACGTGTTTTATTCTCAAAGATTTGTGTAATCCGTTAATCAGCCAAGAGACTCTTCCTGCATACTGTCTTGAGATGTGTTCTTCAACTAGTGCAACGTCAATCACTTCTGACAGCAGAAACCACTGCATCATGGTCTCTCACGGAAGTGGCACTCTGCCAAGTAAGGTAAGCATTCTTTACATAGCCTTCCTCACTAAACTAAGGCATGTATTTCCTTATTTTATTTATTACATACACCTAAATTCTTTTTATCCAAATGTTCAACCTAACCTCTGAGTAAATAGCAAACAAAACTGAACATCAGGCTTGACAGATAGTGATGCAGTGGAGAGAATGTAGACTCAAGACACCGAGGTTCCCAGTTTGAAACCCAAAAGTCACCGGCTAGAGCAGGGGTCCCCAAACTACGGCCCGTGGGCCACATGCAGCCCCCTGAGGACATTTATCCGGCCCCCGCCGCACTTCCGGAAGGGGCACCTCTTTCATTGGTGGTCAGTGAGAGGAGCATAGTTCTCATTGAAATACTGGTCAGTTTGTTGATTTAAATTTACTTGTTCTTTATTTTAAATATTGTATTTGTTCCCGTTTTTTTACTTTAAAATAAGATATGTGCAGTGTGCATAGGGATTTGTTCCTAGTTTTTTTATAGTCCGGCCCTCCAATGGTCTGAGGGACAGTGAACTGGCCCCCTGTGTAAAAAGTTTGGGGACCCCTGGGCTACAGCATGAGCTTGTTCACTTGAGCGCGGGTTCATCTGGCTTGAGTGCAGGACCAATGACATGATCCCAAGTTCACTGGCTTGAGCCCAAAGGTTGCTAACTTGAAGCCCAAAGTCAGTGCATTGAGCCCAAGGTTGCTAGCTTGAGCAAAGGGTCACTGGCTCGGCTTGGGCTCCTGGTAAAGGCACATGAGAAAGCAATAAATAAACAACTAAAGTGAACAAAACTATGAACTGATGGCTTCTCCTCTCTCTCCTCCCACCTCCACACTTCCTGTCTCTTTCTCTTTCTTAAAAAAACCTGAACATTGCCTGACCAGGTGGTGGCGCAGTGGATAGAGCGTCAGACTGGGATGCAGAGGACCCGGGTTCGAGACCCCGAGGTCGCCAGCTTGAGTGCGGGTTCATCCAGTTTGAGCAAGGTTCACCAGCTTGAGCCCAAGGTCACTGGCTCAAGCAAGGGGTCACTCGGTCTGCTGTAGCCCCCCAGTCAAGGCACATAGAAGAAATTAATCAATGGACAACTAAGGAACCACAACGAAGAATTGATATTTCTCACCTCTCCCTTCCTGTCTGTCTGTCCCTCTCTCCAACTCTGTCTCTGCCACATAAAAAAAACAACAACCCTGAACATTGGTAACTATATAATCCATCCAAAATAAGGATTAAAAAGTAGGACAATATTGGCCTGGCTTGCGGTGGCACAGTAGATAATGCATCAACCTGGAATGCTGAGGTCGCTGGTTCAAAACCCTGAACTTGCCTGGTCAAGGCACATTATAGGAGCTGATACTTCCTGCTCCTCCCCCCTTTCTCTCTCTCTTTCTAAAGTGAATGAATGTTTTAAAAAGTAGGACATCCTGACCTGTGGTAGCACAGTGGATAAAGTACCTCGAATGCTGAGGTCACCGGTTCAAAACCATGGGCTTCCTCAGTCAAGGGACATGCGAGAAGCAACTGCTATGAGTTGATGCTTCCCGCTAAAAAAAAAAAAAAAAAAGTAGGACAATATCAATCACATCTTTTTTTTTATGTGAGAAGATTCCCCCATGCACCTTGACAGGGATCCACCGGGCAACACCCCCCCCCTCCCCCCCGTCTGGGGCCAATGTTTGAAATCAATTGAGCCACTGGCTGCGGGAGGAGAAGAGACAGAGAAGAGGGAGAGGAAGGAGGAGGAGAGAAACAGATGATCACTTCTCCTGTGTGCCCTGACTGAGGGTCAAAACCGAGACATCTGCACGCCTGGCAATGATCTATTCACTGAGCCAACCAGGCAGGGCCTACATCTTTAACAGCCCAAACTCAGAAGCAAAGGAAATATCCAATACTAATCAAATACAGAAGTAGATTGTGATTTATCTCCTCAATGGAATATTAAACAGTGTTCAAAAAAGTGTAATAACCCAAGTGACCCTCGACAGATAAATGGATAAATAAAATGTAGTATATAAATATATAGGATATTATTCAGCCTTAAAAAGGAAGAAAATTCTGATATGTGCTACAATGTAAATAAACTAAACAAAATAAGCCAGACACCGAAGCAGAAATCACACTAAGCAAAATGAGCCAGTCACCAAAGCGGAAATATCGTGGGACTTCACTTACAGGAGGTCCCTCAAGTAATCAAATTCAGACACACAGAGCAGGAGGGTAGTTGCCAGGTGCTGGGTTTGGGGGACAGAGCAGGGTAGAAATGGGAAATTATTATTTAATAAGTACAGAGTTCCAGTTTGGGAAGAAAAAGAAAGTTCTAGAGATGGATGGTGGTGATGTCTGCACAACAGAGTGAATATTCTTAATGCCACTGAACTGTACACTTTAAAATTATTAAAATCATAAACTTTATTATATATTTTATCACAATATAATTAAGAAGACCATATAGAAACATGAAAAATACACATGCTATGAGAAATTTTTTTTTTTTTTTTGTATTTTTCTGAAGCTGGAAACAGGGAGAGACAGTCAGACTGACTCCCGCATGCACCCGACCGGGATCCACCTGGCACGTCCACCAGGGGCGAAGCTCTGCCCACCAGGGGGCGATGCTCTGCCCCTCCGGGGCGTCGCTCTGCCGAGACCAGAGCCACTCTAGCGCCTGGGGCAGAGGCCAAGGAGCCATCCCCAGCGCCCGGGCCATCTTTGCTCCAATGGAGCTTTGGCTGCGGGAGGGGAAGAGAGAGACAGAGAGGAAGGAGGGGGGGTGGAGAAGCAAATGGGCGCTTCTCTTATGTGCCCTGGCCGGGAATCGAACACGGGTCCCCCGCACGCCAGGCCGACGCTCTACCGCTGAGCCAACCGGCCAGGGCCGAGAAATTTTAATAAACGCACAGAGGTGTTTGTAGTCTTGATTATAACTGTGAAAAATACTTATGAGAAAAGAATTCAAAAGAACACACATTGTACTTAAGAGTTCTAATAATGGTGGCAACTATAAGTGACTTTCTTCCAGTTTTTACAAATGGACTGTAGTATTTTCTGCTTTTTATGTTTAAATTTATAACAACATCAAAAATTGACATACCAAGTATAATACCAAAAGGGCCACAGCTCCTTCACTTACTGCCCCTTTTTCCATTCATACATCCGAAATTTGGGGCCAAACCCTAACCTAAAACCTGGTGGTGAGCTCTGAGTACCCATAGGATTTAACGTTAACCAAATGAACAGTTTTATCTTCATTTTCAAAGTTTAAAAACAAACTCAACTTGAGCCAAAATTTTCTCTCCACCTCACTTCCTTCTTAGCCACTGTTTTTAAGCTACCTCAACTCTTCTGTGTGAGAGGCTGGGTTCTAAATAAGTAAATAAAGTGGTCATCAAATAAAATTCCCTTTTAAAAGGCTGAGCGGGAAAGTGAACCAGAAGAGAATTCGACCAGGAGCGGAGCCAGGGGTCGGCCCTGCGAGGTAACAGCTGGGAGAGCTCAAGCAGTGAGCAGCTTCTCCCAAATTCAATTTCCATCTGTACAGGAACGACTACTTGCTCCACCCTTTTACCATTTTTATCAAAAGGTCGAAGGTGATATTTATAAAAATGCTACAAAGAATGCAACGTGCTTCATAAACCAAAAGATGGTGCCTTGCAAATGTCCACTGTTAGATTTTTCTGTGCTGTTTGTTATATGGCACTACATGAAATCAACTCCCTCGTATATGATCTGTTTTCTGTTTTTACATCGTTCCTTCTAACGTTTGGAAGGCACTGAGTTTCCCCAGTCTTCAGAGCTCCCTGGCTCTGCACTTTTTTTTTTTTTTTTGTGGCAGAGACAGAGAGTCAGAGAGAGGGATAGGGACAGACAGACAGGAAGGGAGAGAGATGAGAAACATCAATTCTTCGTTGTGGTTCCTTAGTTATTCATTCATTGATTTCTCATATGTGCCTTGACGGGGGCGGGGGGCCTACAGCAGACCGAGTGACCCCTTGCTCGAGCCAGCGACCTTGGGCTCAAGCTGGTGAGCCTTGCTCAAACCTGATGAGCCCACGCTCAAGCTAGTGACCTCAGGGTCTCGAACCTGGGTCCTCCACATCCCAGTCTGACACTCTGTCCACTGAGCTACCGCCTGGTCAGGCCCTGGCTCTGCATTTTTAATGAGAAGTATGGCTCAAGACAATCTCTTTAAGACAACATTTCCGGGCCACCCCTCTGCTATGTAGAAAGAGGCCCAAGCAGAAAAGGCAGGCCGCATGGGATAAAGGGTTTTCTACAACCTACAGGCAGCACTCCTCATTTCTTTCTTTTTTAAAAAATATTTTTATTTATTTATTCATTTTGGAGAGGAGAGAGGGGGCGGGGCAGGAAGCAGGGCCCTTTCTGCACTATTTTAGAACACCACCTGGCTTTCACGTCCTTTCTAGCAGTAGTAAACGTCTCCAACCCTGCTGAAGGGAGGGGATTTGGGAGGGTGAGGGGCATGCAAGAGAGCCTTCCAGGGGCCCCTTCCATTGCGGCAATGTCTACGCAGATGCTAATCTCAGTCCCTGCCGCTCCAGTAATAACTTGTACTTAGACACAATCCACACACTCTGAAAAAGGAAAATAGTTTGAGTTTTAATTTTAAATACATTAATAAGTCAAATGAGTAATAAACCACCTTTATGACAAATGTGCAATAATGTAGATGCTGAACATTTGAAAAGACAACAACCAACATGTTTGTCAGTTTCCAAATTCTCACAGGGCACTAATTCCGAGAATTATCAGACCACTCCTCTTCAGCTTGTAATCACGGAGGGACACTTTCAGATCTCCTTGGGTTACTGCTCCAGGCCCACAGTTCACACGGGGTTTTCAATCCCAATGTAATTTCCATTCATGCAGGGCTCTCAGATTCATGCAGGGGTCTATGGGTGTGACCACACACACTGCTTTCCATCACCCCAGAAATCAGTGGCATGTGAGATCTATTGATGAACTGGTGACCTGACAAGACAATAACAGCAAGGAAGGACAACCCACTAGTCCTCTTTGACCTCAGTGAATGTGACACAGAAAAATCCAAATTTACAAAGTTCAATTAGTGAATTTTAAAAAAACTATAAAAGAATTCCTTGTAATAACAGGAATCCCATGCATTTAAAAATTAATAAATTTAATTTAAAATATTATTTCCTAAAAACTTGAGTCTTCAGGAATATATCTCCCATATCAAGTTATTATGCTTAAACAAACTTTAGCCACGATTTCTATGAGTTCAGCTAATGCTAACATGAAATTGGCTATAATTTATTTTACTGAAAAAGAAGTATAATTTTTAAAAAGTAATTCCACAACTTGTTTAGCAGGTTCATTTTCTCAACCTGCTAAACAGTGGTGGTGATAGTGTTGTATTTTGCTTTAGTTTTTGGCTTGTTTTGCTGTGGTTTTGTTTTAATGCAAAGCTCAGTTGTTCCACAGCCTGGGTCCTTTCCTGATTGCTAACCATTAGGGGTGTCCCTTACACTTCTGTAAACTTGTAGCTTAATGTTCTAACTGCTCCCATCCTCCCTATACTTATCATTTTTTATGGCAACTCATCGGTTCTTCCCAGAATTCCAGAAGTTTCTGGAACAGAGAATATAGTCTCTCTCAAGACCGTAAGGTCGCAATATTAAAAGGGGCAGCCATGTCTGCCACATGGACCGAGGAGTTGAGGATACTTACTCTTCTGTGCTGAGGGCAGCTCAGAGATGGGGGGAGAGAGGAAGGAAAGAGCTCTCCAGATCCAAGAGCAGCAAACCAAAGCCAGAGACACAGGGTCACAGCACTTCCATTCCACTAGTCAACTCCCACATGAAAGGAAAGTGAACTGAAGCTTAAAACCCAAAGGGACATCATGTTGCTGGTTTTCTTACACATTCTGGTGCACAGTAAGGAAGCAGCCACCATTTTTTTAGGTACAGCTGGCCCTTCATATCCATGGGCTTTGCATCCATACGCTGAACCAAGCACATATTGAAAATATTGTTTTTTTAAGAATCCCAGAAAGTTCCAAAATGCAAAACTTGAATTTGCTACATAACCAAGTACTATACTCAACCCATGTGAATCAAGTTATGTAGGTATACCCTGCTTTAGCCTATATACAAATACAGGTTACATGCAAATACTACACCATCTTATATAAGGAACTTGAGCATCTGTGGATTTTGGTACCTGTGGGGGCCTGAAACCAACCCCCTAAGGGTACCCAGAACATAAAGAACACGCTGAAAACAGCACAGTGATGCTGGCACAGCAACAGAAATGTACTTGATGCCGCTGAACTTTACACTTTATGAATGATTAAAATGGTAAATTTTTTATGTATTTTACCATGATTTTAAAAACATGACGCATTAAAAGAATTACAGAGACTGAATCCCTCAGCAGCGGACACTATGCATTGATGTTATGCGTGACAGTCATATAAATAAGGTGTTCCCTTGCCATGGACAAGTACAGAACTGGGGTGACTTGGGTGGGCAAAAAGAGTTGTAGTTTTGGGGGGTGGGGACTGTTGAACCCATGCAGCTGTCTCCTGAAATCAGTAACAATGAAAACACTCCACACTGGCTATTTTCCCCCACCTCCCAGTTCCTGATCAGCACTGTCTTAACATTACTAATTCCTAAGTATTTCGACATAAACTCCTCCAAAGTCACTGCTGGTTTCCTATCAGCCACAAACAGATGGCAGCCCAGAAGAGTCCTGTTCCCATCATGCCAACTTGGCAGGAGGCTCACCTGCCACCACCTGAAACACGATCCCTCCCACTTGTACGCAGAAGGCTCCCAAACACAACTACAATCCTGCCCGGATGCCCACTGATCAGCATCCTTAAAAGCATGGGGGGAAAAGTCTCATTACAACTCCACTAATTAATGAACATAGAGAGGGACCGCATCACATCCTGATAGCATTATAGGAAGACTGTTTCCACTGCAGCTCCACTCCATGGTTCAGGCAGGTTCCCCGCCTGATGGCACTGGGATGGAGTCCAGTTTTCTAGTATATCCATATGGATGCGAATCAGAGAACATCTTATCATAGCAAACCTGGGAAAAAACCTTTGGAAATGCCAAAAGTTCAATTTCAGATATATTACTATATCCTTAAAATTGTATTTACAATGAAACCATCCATCCTATTTTTATGACCCCAACATAGATTTCTTACTGTAATTTTTTAACCTAAATGATCAAACATTATGACAGATTATTCACAAATTCATCTAAGTTAGAAAGCATGAACAATGTACACGCACATACACACTCATGCATACACACTCGTGCACGTGTAAAGAACAAATCTACGCTGTTTACTTCTTCAGATTCCAAGCAGAAATGTTCTTCTGTGCTTTCTGGATGTGCCAAGACCTTAAAATTAAACATTGTGCTCCTGGCCAGCTCAGCAAATCAAACTTGACTCTGGAATGCTAAGCCAAGGTTTTCTTTAGCAGGGCAGCTTAACTTACCTATAACTCACTGTACTCCTGTCTTTTTGCAGTATTGAAACCTTCAATGTCTCTGCTTTTGCAATGAAGACCAAAATCCTTAAACATAGGAACACAAGGCCAGCATGAAGAGGGAGCTACCTCACCAAGGCCGCAGCACCTCCTCGGGGAAGCCATCGCTGACCCTGTGACTAGATCAGATCCACCCAGTACTTCTTCGTGGCAAATGCCTCGGCCTTGGTTTCTTCATAAAATAACAACATGTGCGCTTGACATAATGTGTAGGGTTGCTATGAAGATCAAGTAAAATGGCACATGTGGGAAAAGGCTTGCTAAACTAAGTGTTATGCATATGAAAACAATGATATTGCTTGCAAAGGAAAAAGCTACATGCCACTGTGAAAAACTCTGGTGGGAAGAAAGGCTGACTCCTATTTTAGGTACAACTCCTGTAAGAATTCTACTTCTACTGGCGTACCTGTGACTTGGTTGGAGGCTCTCCCACATGATCTAGCAGTTCTCTCCAATAGCTGGGACCTACTGTAACACTCTACAGAAACTGCCTTCCTGGCCCACAGAAAGCCAAAGCCAGTGTCCTCTTCCCTGCTCCTTCAGTGACTGCCCTCTCCTCCTCACGCGGGCACAGCAATCATACATATGCTCACTGCTTTCTACATGGAAGTGTGTGTGGGGGGGGGAGTTCAAGTCAAAAAAGGTTAAGAAAGTTTCAAAGTGTTTTCAGTGATGAGAGGGAGACCGACTGAATGCACAACTAGGAGCAACTGATTCCCCATGATCAAGCCCCTCCCAGCTCACAAGAGTGAGTGACTTGCGAAGCCTGAAGATAGGTAGGCAGTGAGAGGCATCTAAAGCCTCCCTACATAACGCCATTTTCTTAAGGGATTTTAGGAGTTTTTGCTTTGTTTTTTTTGTTGTTGTTGTTTTGTGACAGAGACAGAGAGAAGGACAGAAAGGGACAGATGGACAGGAAGGGAGAGAGATGAGAAGCATCAATTCTTCATTGTGGCACCTTAGTTGTTCACTGAATGCTTTCTCATATGTGCCTTGACCGGGGGGCTACAGCATAGCGAGTGACACCCTCGCTCAAGCTGGTGAGCCTTGCTCAAACCAGATGAGTCTACGCTCAAGCTGGCGACCTAGGGGTTTCAGACCTGGGTCCTCAGTGTCCAAGTCCTATGCTCTATCCACTGCACCGCCACCTGGTCAGGCCCTAACGCCATTTTCATCGGCAGTGTAGGCAAGGCACTAACATGGCTTCTGTTCTACTCAACTTCCTGCCTGGCCACCCCACCTCTTACTTCCCTTCATCTGCCTCCACCTAAGATAAGGGTAGAGGTGAGCGAGCAAGCCACTGAGATTTTCAAACCTATCTAAAGAATAGGACATGCACTTACTATCTATGTCAACCACTCTTCTCATTAGATACAACACACTTCATCTAGGCAATCAAGTTAGAAGACTGGTCCTGGCGGGTCAAAGTACTGATACTCTGGGTTTATTCTGATGTAAGCTCCCTCACAGTGAGGGAGCCTTTCTCCCAAAGACTTAAAAATCAACAACAGCCTGCCCTGGCCAGATAGCTCATTTGGCTATGCAGGGGTCAGCAAACTCATTAGTCAACAGAGCCAAATATCAACAGTACAACGATTGAAATTTCTTTTGAGAGCCAAATTTTTTAAACTTAAACTATATAGGTAGGTACATTCCTTTCGAGGTAGCGCCCACACGTGGTATTTTATGGAAGATCCACACTCAAGGGGCCAAAGAGCCGCATGTGGCTCGCGAGCCACAGTTTGCTGACCAGGGCCCGAGCATTGTCCTGATCACAAAGGTTGCAGGCTCGATCCCTGGTCAGGGCACATTCCAGAAGAGATTGATGTTTCTGTTTTTCTCCTTTCCTCTTTCTAAATTCAATAAATAATTTTTTTAGAAAATCAACAACAGCTTGACCTGCAGTGGTGCAGTAGATAAAGTGTCGACCTGTAACACTGAGGTCACTGGTTCAAAACCCTGGGCTTGCCCGGTCAGGGCACATACAGGAAGCAACTATAACAAGTTGATGCTTTCTGTTCCTCCCCACTCCCTTTCTCTCTCTCTCTCTCTTCCTCTAAAATCAATTTAAAAACATATCCTGATGTTCCGCTCTGGTCCAAGCAGAAAGAAGAATGAGGTAACAGTACAAGAGCAAAGACATCTCAGGGAATCACAATGGATGCAAAATGGAAGCAGCACTGTCAGTCTGGACAGGTTCCGTGTGGTCCCACACAGGCAGAACAGTGCCACTGCCAAGGCAGACACGTCTTAGGGGCAGATGTGTCTAATAAGACCAGTGAACAAAAACATTTTCCATGTGAATTATATATTGTAAACTGCCACGCCCCACATAAATGCAGTGTTTTGAGCAAAGCTCAGTGCATGTTGCCATTGGTGGTCTGGCCTCTGTAAATCCACATCTAATGCAGTGGTACCCTGAAAAAAGGACATTAGTGGGAAACTGGTGAAATCTTAATGAAGTCTAGAGTTTAGTTAATAGCAATGCACCAATGTGAGTTTCTTAGTTCTGACTCATGTCCCATAACTGGGTAGATGCTGATGTTGGAGGAACCTGGATGAAGGGTATACACGGACTCCCTGCACTATCTCTGCACTTTCTCTGTAAATCCAAAACTATTCCAAACTAGTAAGCTCATTTTAAAAAGTTTAAAACAACTGTCTGCTTAAAAGAGGAGAGGAGGAGGAAGGAAGGAAGGGGAAGGCAAGGGAGGGGAGAGGGGATGGGAGAAAGGGAATGGAAGGGAAACAATTAAAATATCCAAGGAAGATTTTCTAAGCAAACCATCAAAGTAGAAGCTAAAAAACTGATAAGAGTTGACTACAATGAAAATTTAAATTTTTATACATCAAAATACGTCATAAGTTAAGAGTTGAAAGGCAACTAACAAAGCAAGAACTATTTATAACATACACACAAGGGGTTCATATCCATAACACAGCAAACATTTTATTAAAGGAGGGGGCTACATGCCCAGGTGCTCTATCTGCCACAACTGCGTTCACAAGTTTCAGATCTGTGACGTGTGCAAACGCCAGCAGAGTCCCCTTCACCACGCCCATTTCCCCTCGCATCCGCCAGCCCCTAGCCGGGGAGCTCCACTGGAGGGCGTGGGCTTCCACGCGGCTTTCCCAGAGGCAGCTCGCTCTGTTTGTCTGACCACTCCTAACCAGTCTCTCAGAACCCAAACTCTCCTCCCATGAGTCCAGAATGTCAAGCTGAGCTACTTGGTGCCCACAATAGTGAAAGTACCTAAGTCAAACACAAACTAAAGTGTGATTTCTAAGAAAAGAGGAAAGTGTGCAAAGACTCAGATTTCTGCACCAGCCAATCAGATAGCTAGGAAAAAGGAAGCAGACAGCATTCACCTTGGGTAGGCCACCTGCAGCCCCATGTACCTGGACTCCTAGAGAGACTCATCTATTCAAAGAAAAAGCATCTTTTTAAATAAAATACAGTTATATCTAACTCAGTAGTTTATATTCAACTAATCTACTTATCTTAGTAATGTTTTAATTACTGTTATTTCTGTGTTTTTAAATTTAGAAGAGGACTAGAGAATTTGAAGAGATAATACCCCATATACAGATATTTTATATGAAGTAAGAATTAGAATTTTGTTAAGAATTAATATTAGGGCCCTGGCCAGTTTGCTCAGTGGTAGAGCGTCGGCCTGGCATGCAGAAGTCCTGGGTTCGATTCCAGGCCAGGGCACACAGGAGAAGCGCCCATCTGCTTCTCCACCCCTCCCCCTCTCCTTCCTCTCTGTCTCTCTCTTCCCCTCCCACAGCGAGGCTCCATTGGAGCAAAGATGGCCCGGGTGCTGGGGATGGCTCCTTGGCCTCTGCCCCAGGCGCTAGAGTGGCTCTGGTCACAGCAGAGCGACCCCCCGGAGGGGCAGAGCATCGCCCCCTGGTGGGTGTGCCAGGTGGATCCCAGTCGGGCGCATGTGGGAGTCTGTCTGACTGTCTCTCCCCGTTTCCAGCTTCAGAAAAATACAAAAAAAAAAAAGAATATTAGTCATATTATATTAAAAATTAAGCCAAAAGTTGTAAATCTCATGTGACAGTAGAGTATCACACATAAAACAATATAGACACCAAGAAACAAGTATTTTTCACATAGAACAGTGTGACCTTGATTAAAACCATGGAACTAAAAATTCAGTAGCAAAAACTTTGCATCCCAGTTGATTAACTGTCTTCTTTCAGAAAATTATGCAGACTTCTGTTGCCTTACTTACCTGGAGTTTACTATACTTTTGACAGTTCACTTTTTAAAATAACATTATGTGGTAACAGATAGTACTTAATAGATACCAGATAGACACAAAAATGAAGAGAAAGGAATTAAACCAAATCTTAACTCCTAGAAGCTCATTCATGACCTAATTTGTGAATGAGTCCAGACTCCCCCCATAAGCCGCCTTCTTCACATACTCTCCTTGGGTCCACCTCACCTTTCAACAGTACCAAAAGAGGTTCAACTCAAACCAATTTTGCTAGTCATTAAACAATCTAGTACAAGGTTTGGTAATAACTGACTGAAATGAAAAGGTTGAAGTGATTGGCTTAAATTGACCTCCAGAGAGCCTGACCAGGCTGTGGGTGTAGAGCATCAGACTGGGACACAGAGGACTCAGGTTCAAAGCCCTAAGGTCACCAGTTTGAGTGCAGGCTCATCCGGCTTGAGCGTGGGCTCATCCGGCTTGAGCGTGGCGTCATTGGCTAGAGCCTGGGATCATAGACATGACCCCATGGTTGCTGGCTTGAACCCATGGCAAGGGGTCACTCGCTCTTCTGTAGCCCCCCAGTCAAGGCACATATGAGAAAACAATCAATGAACTAAGGTGCCACAACTATGAGTTGATGCTTCTCAACTCTCTCCTTCCTGTCTGTCTGTCCCTTTCTCTCTCTCTCGCTAGAAAAAAAAATTGACTGATTTTTGGTACCTATCACATGACAGTGTTTACCCTATTACCCACAAAAAGTTATGGCTGTCTCGTATACAACATAGAAACAGATCAATTCCCCAAAGCCAAGCACATACACGTTTTTCCATGTCATGTGAAAGAGAATGAACTTTACCATCTGAACACAGACAAAGGACAGCCAAGGAGATTCCTCTTTTATGACCATTAGTCAGCCAGGAGACCACAGTTATTTGCAAAAGACAGAAAGCTAAGAAAGAGAAGACAGTGTGATATTCCATGGCTCTCAGAATTAAACACAATACTCACACCATTTCTGAACCATCAGTCAACCTTCAGTCAGTCTTCTCTACTTATTTACAATTTGCAATAAATTCATAGAAGATTGATCTCAAAACACCCTATAAGACTGTTGCTTCTTTATCTACCTCTGCAAAGAGAAGTATTCTCAGCCTAGGAGGGACCTACAACGGTACCTAATGTTTCTCTATCACATTTCTTGCACATGAATACACATAACATACAAATCCAATTCACTACATTGCACCACAAAAAATTTCAAAACAACACGAACTTTAATTGATTAAAAACATATAAATACATTTATACCACATAGAGTAATATAATTGTGCAGCTTGTCAATGGTCCAGAAAAGGTTTGGTAGTGATTAGTTAAAATTAAAGGCTGACATAATTACATAAAATTGAATTGTGGTAATTATTTGTGGACTTCACATACCAGCACTTTGATCTCCACCAATAACAGAACCTGTCAGAACCATAAGAATGGTGAGAAGGAAGGAGATACAAAATCAAGCACAAATTGGATGCCATAAATCCAACACGGTTGGGACTGATGCTCTAGTAAGCCGTAATGAATGGGTTCTGGGCAGCACCCAACCCTACACTCCGTTTATTCCGAGCCCCTCGGAAGCAAAGCTGGGTGTGGAGACTCAATACTCCGTGTGCCGCCTGCATTCCCACTTGTCACAGCAGTACTGCGGGAATGAGAAACTGTGAGTGTTCTATCTTCTGCTAAGAATTCTTGTGTTTTATTCCAAGCATTTTAAATATTACAGAATTTATTTTATTATTCAGGTATAAGGAAATTCAGAAAAATTAACTTATATAGGAAACACAGATTTCATGAAAAAAGATAAGAACAAAAATGAAGGAGATTTAAACTATTGGTAAACACTGAAAAATGTGATCTGAGTTTTAACTACATTCATCCACCTGCTGTTCCAATGACCCATTGTGTCTCAACTTCTTTTGCTCAGATAAATTAAATCCAGGTATGACTTTTTGAAGGCATTCTTTTGTAATCTGACAAATGTTAATATATAGATAAACTTTCTGATTATTTAACAATTCTAAGCACAACTCTGCCCATCTAAAGTGTCAGCTTTGGGCCCTGGCCGGTTGGCTCAGTGGTAAGAGCGTCGGCCTGGCATGCAGGAGTCCTGGGTTCGAGTCCCAGCCAGGGCACACAGAAGAAGCGCCCATCTGCTTCTCCACCTCTCCCCCTCTCCTTCCTCTCTCTCTCTCTTCCCCTCCGGCAGCCGAGGCTCCATTGGAGCAAAAAGTTGGCCCGGGCGCTGAGGATGGCTCCATGGCCTCTGCCTCAGGCGCTAGAATGGCTCTGGTTGCAACAGAGCAATGCCCCAGATGGGCAAAGCATTGCCCCCTGGTGGGCATGCCGGGTGGATCCCAGTCGGGTGCATGCGGGAGTCCATCTGACTGCCTCCGTTTCCAACTTCAGAAAAATACCAAAAATAAATAAATAAATAAATAAATAAATAAAATAAAGCGTCAGCTTCGGCTGACCAGGGTTTACATACACAGCATAAGCTAAAGTCTTATGATGCACGTTTTGACATTCTAACCACTGGAGCCAGTGGTGGGACTCAAATAATTTAAAAACTGGTTCACTGCCCTAATGACTGTTTTAAGTTTAAAAGGATATACTGAAAGGTAGTTTATTATTTCATGCATTTAATAGTTAAATAAGAATAAAAGAGGTACACAAAACTAGATTATAAGACTTTTAAAACATTAATGAAAAAATATTAAGTAATACATGACAAAAAATAAAACTGTTATTTAAGATATTTCCATATTACTTCTTGATTGGCGTCCTAACTTGCAATTTTTTTCATCTACAGACAGAATGAATATTGCTACGGGTGCTTAGAATATGCTGTTGCACAGATGACGTTAAAAGAGTAAGGAATACAAATTTGTGATTTCCACTTAGGTGGCTGCCCAGGCACCCACCTTACAGAGAACCCTGATTATAAGTGCCATTTTAACCACTGGTTCGCTGAACTCAACAAAAAATTAGGGATTGTTTCTACTTACTGAACCAGTGCAAACCGGCTGAATCCCACCACTGACTAGAGCTGAATTTGTCCATCTGGTTTTGTGGCTAACAGGGTTGTCTGAAGCTTAAGAAACTGATTATGTTCAAAGACAATCCTTATGGTCTCAACAAATGATAACATCACTACTGATCAACTTTTTTATGGATATTAAAATTGTCCACCAAACCTTTTTAGCTCAGCCTGTAGCTCATCAAGGACTTCTGAAACTAAACTATTTATAAGGCTCAATTAACAATACATGTGTTTCCCTGGGGTGGTAACATATATTCTTAATAGCCAAAGATGAAGGAAAGGCATGTAGTGGGACAGTAGTATGAAACTAAAAGGTTTTCTACACAAAACTCTTGATTCTCCTTGACAGAGACTGAAGATCACACACACACAAATCAGAAATAAATGTCTCATGGCTAAACTAATCTTCCTTTTGTCTTTTGTAAGAAACAGGTAAAAGAAACATTCAGTAAGATGAGAAAATTCTGAACCCAGTAAAGTCTGTCTATGACATTGAAGTGGAACTTGAAAACACTGAGCAAGTTTCTGTAAGTAGATATAGAATCCAGTAACTAATTGGATCAACAGCTGAGACTTGAAAGTAAAGATCGAAACTTCTGTCATAAAAATTATTCATTAAGGCCCTGGCTGGTTGGCTCAGCAGTGGAGCGTCAGCCTGGCGTGCGGGGGACCCGGGTTGGATTCCCGCCAGGGCACATAGGAGAGGCGCCCATTTGCTTCTCCACCCCCTCCCTCCTTCCTCTCTGTCTCTCTCTTCCCCTCCCGCAGCCGAGGCTCCATTGGAGCAAGGATGGCCTGGGCGCTGGGGATGGCTCCTTGGCCTCTGCCCCAGGCGCTGGAGTGGCTCTGGTCGCAGCAGAGCGACGCCCCGGAGGGGCAGAGCATCGCCCCCTGGTGGGCAGAGCTTCGCCCCTGGTGGGCGTGCCGGGTGGATCCCGGTCGGGCGCATGCAGGAGTCTGACTGTCTCTCCCCGTTTCCAGCTTAAGAAAAAAAAAAATTATTCATTAAAAGGGCTACCTTCTTAGCCCTAACCAGACACGAACAGATCTGATACAACACACTCTTTAACCCAATGCTTCTTTACTGCCCATTCCACTCTGGGAAAAAGCATCTAAGTATAAAGACGACTAAAAGAAAGACTAGCAGAAGTAATTTTTACAACATACTACTTTATATATATTATGTATTTCTTAATCTTTTCACATCCATTAAGGTCAAAATGAAATCTTTAAATTTTAAAAAGTGAGAAATGAGTCTCTCTTTTTTTTTCTTTTTTTTCTTTTTTTACAGATAGAGAGTCAGAGAGAGGGATAGATAGGGACAGACAGACAGGTACAGAGAGAGATGAGAAGCATCAATCATCAGTTTTTCGTTGCGACACCTTAGTTGTTCATTGACTGCTTTCTCATATGTGCCTTGACCGTGGGCCTTCAGCAAACCAAGTAACCCCTTGCTCGAGCCAGAGAGCTTGGGTCCAAGCTGATGAGCTTTTTGCTTGAACCAGATGAGCCTGCACTCAAACTAGTGACCTTGGGATCTCGAACCTGGGTCCTTGGCATCCCAGTCCGATGCTCTATCCACTGCGCCACCATCTGGTCAGGAGAAATTAGTCTCTTAAATTAGATTGTATATCTTTTTCAAAGCTCTTTCACATCCATTTCAACTTTAATAGTGCTTTTTTTTTTAAATGTAAGATTCTTGAAAGCAGGTACTTTCATCTCTTTTTATTTTTATTTATTCATTTTAGAGAGGAGAATGAGGGAGAGAGAGAAAGGGGGGAGGAGCAGGAAGCATCAACTCCCATATGTGCCCTGACCAGACAAGTGCAGGGTTTTGAACCGGCAACTTCAGCATTCCAGGTCTATGCTTTATCCACTGCGCCACCATAGGTCAGGCCTAATTGTGTTTTTGATGAAAAACAAGTGATGCCTGAATGGTGGTACAGTGGATAAGAGTGTCGACTTGGGATGCTGAGGCTCCAGGTTTGAACCCCACAGGCCCACCAGCTTAAGCGCGGGGTCACCAGCTTAAGCATGGGATCAAAGACATGACCCCATGGTCACTGACTCAAGCCCAAAGGTTGCTACCTTGAGCAAGTGGTCACTGGCTCGGCTGGGGCCTCCCAGTCAAGGCATATATGAGAAACAATCAATGAGCAACTAAGGTGCCACAACTATGAGTTAATGCTTCTCATCTCTCTCCCTTCCTGTCTGTCTGTACCTCTCTCAAAAAAATATATAAAATAAATTTAAAAATATATAACACAGTGAGAAAGATGTTCCAATAAGTCTATATTATCTGCACAGCACTTCTGTACACCTACGGAATAATTTTCTATACTCCACAACCTACTACAGTACTAGTGGAGGCTTTCCATAAACCACTTTTCAATTCTGATCTTAAAATACCTTCTCTCCAGGGTAGGTATCCTTGACACCACACAAGTACAAAGACTTCTATTCCTACATACTGACATGAGAGAAATATATCTGATTCTGAAACATATTTAAAGGGGAAAATATCATAATTTTAAAAATCCATGAATACTCCAAAATTTTTATTTTGACCCATCATTTTCTATGAAAACAAGAAACCAAATAAGATTTGCCCTCTGATATAGGTGCTAACAATGCAAAATGAGATGTTAAAGGAAAAAAGTCAAAATTTACCATAGTTTACAGTAATTTATAGAGATGAGGTAATTAACTCAACATTTCTGAGCAAAGATTTTATTTAATTTTAACTGAATACACAGTGGACATCTATCTCTTTGTCTCCCCTTTCATTAGTTAGAAGCACCCTCAACTCTATTCATGGCTCCTCCTCTATTCCTTATGGTTTTTGTGGGACTGTCAATTGAGAACTATTCTACACACACACACATACACATGGCCAAATGGTGGGCAAGCTATCCTAACCAGGAAAGCTGCATCTTACAACACAAGCATGAGACCATGGCAACTGAAACAGACTTTCCAATAGATGGTTTCTGAAAGCTATAATAGATCCTTGCAGCCCTGGTTCTTGGCTACTAAAGCCTAGTTGTTCATCATTTGCTTTGTCTACATTATATAAAAGTGCCAAGAGTCTGACCTGTGGTGGCCCAGTGGATAAAGCGTCAATCTGGAGCGCTGAGGTCGCCATTTTGAAACCCTGGGCTTGCTTGGTCAAGGGACATGTGGAAGTTGATGCTTCCTGCTCCTCCCCTCCTTCTCTATCTCTCTCTCCCTTTTCTAAAATGAATAATAATATAAAAAAGTGCTATGCTTACAGTTCTGTAACCTCCCTTTTTCACTCTAACATATCACAGGCATCTTTCCAGACTGGTTAATATAGATCTATATCATTATTTTCAATGGCTGCATGCAATGAAAGTACCATAATCTATTTACTCAGTTCCTTAGTTAAGGTTATTTACTATATAACTGTATATACTAAGTAGTATATACTTTACTACACATCTCTTTGCTAACTTTTCCTATTATTTCTTTAGGATAACTCCTCAATGTGGAGTTGATGAGTTAAAAATTATGCAAATCTTACATTTTAATACATAAAAGCAGTTACGGCTAGTGCTCGACTTACAACCACGATTGGTTCCGACAGACCAGTCGTAACACAATTTGGTCGTAAGCTGAGTAGGCTATATGTACAGTACTGTGAAATAATGTTATAAAAATCTTTAAGTCAGGCCCTGGCCGGTTGGCTCAGTGGTAGAGCGTCGGCCTGGCGTGCAGGAGTCCCGGGTTCAATTCCCGGCCAGGGCACACAGGAGAAGCGCCCATCTGCTTCTCCACCCCTCCCCCTCTCCTTCCTCTCTTCCCCTCTCGCAGCGAGGCTCCATTGGAGCAAGGATGGCCCGGGCACTGGGGATGGCTCCTTGGCCTCTGCCCCAGGTGCTAGAGTGGCTCTGGTTGCAACAGAGCGACACCCCGGAGGGGCAGAGCATCGCCCCCTGGTGGGCAGAGCGTCGCCCCCTGGTGGGCGTGCCAGGTGGATCCCGGTCGGGCGCATGCAGGAGTCTGTCTGACTGTCTCATCCCATTTCCAGCTTCAGAAGAAAAAAAAAATCTTTAAGTCATATTTTATCATAATTTTCTTTCATTATTGTTATATATAATTTTCTTTGTTCATTTTATGCCATTTGTATCATCTCTACACCATTTTGTTTCTTATTTTTACATTTGTCAGGTTTAAGTAAAACACTGCATTACCAGTACAACTGGTTTAATATTTGCAAAGACAATTTCCTCTTAGTAGACATCTTGGGAGAGGTTTGATGAAAAATATCCAAGACACAAAACACAAATTGCTGCACCAAGTCTGGGAAAACAGTTGAAATGGTGCACATGGAGATGGTAGTTCTGCCGGAAGCTGGTCCGCACTGTTGTGCGCCCAGCTGGGCAACGCTTGCGCTGCCAGACATAGAGCAGTCGTGGCTAGCGATTGTGGTAGTAAAGTCGAATGGTCGTTAAGTTGTATTGGTCATTAGTTGCATAGGTCGTAAGTCGATCAATATTTGTACTTAGAATGATCCATCAATGTCCACTTCTACTGAGTATACCTGGTATACTGGGAATTACCGTTATCCTTACCCCCATTCCAATCGGGGAAGTGCCCAAATGGTAAGGCAACCAAGACGGTTACCAGAGTAATCATAATAATGTAATATTTTACACTAAGCTTAATCAGTTTGTTCACAACCTGTAAAAGGTCTAAATTCAGTCTAAATTATATTACCACTATACTATTTGAAAAATGGTGTCTTCTTTGGCTTGGACTGCCATAACAAATATGGCATGGACTAGAGTGGCTTCAACAACAGAAATTCATTTCTTACAATTCTGGAGGCTGAGAAATCCAAGATTAAGATGCCAATGTGTAGGTTTCATTCTGAGGCTGCTCCTCTTAGCTTGAAGGCAGCTGCCATCTGGCTATGTGTTCACACAACCTCTCTATGTGCATGATTGGGACACAGGGGGGAGGGCGCAAGCTCTCTAGTGTGTCTCTTCTTATAAGGCCACTAATGCCACCATAGAGGCTCCACACCTTACCCTAATTACCTCCCAAAGGCCCCATCTCCAAAATACTATATAACTCCTGAGGATAAAGCTTCAGAGTACTGGACTTGGGGAAGACACATTCAATGTATAACACATTTCTTTAAATTTCATTTATTTAATTACTAATGAAACATTTTAATGTATTTGTTGGTTATTTATTTATTTTTTTACAAATTGCTCTGTTCTAATTCTAAATGTGGAACAGGAAGGGTACGGGATGAGCCTGAAACATCTTGTCATACCAGAAATCAAGGAAGCTACCATAGATTCCTAGAGGCATGCCTTAAAGACTTAGAGCCAAGCTGAATAAGCCAATCCGCCCAAAGATCGGGCAGTTTGAGCACTAGAAGAACAATAACTGAAATGGACTGAAACACATGACATACGCTAATAGAGTTCATAAAGAGACACACAAAGAAAAAAACCCTCGCCCATCGCTGTAGAAGGATGCTAGGGAACTAACTAAAGATATTGGGAAGTGGTAAATACCAGGATAATCATACATTATTCCTGCCCTTCCTATATCATCTATATTACACCTCAGCGTAAACCCTACATACTTTCATACAGCAAATATGCCACCATTAATTATAACATCAACTGGGAAACAAAAGCATCATCTGCATGAGCCACAAATTTCAGAAAGATGTACAACAAGAACATAATGTACGGATTAGTTTTATTCCCCATGGGTCCTATATTTTAAAAAGGAACTGTGCAGGCCCTGGCCACGTGGTTCAGTTAGTTAGAGCGTCATCTGGACATGCCGAGGTTGCGGGTTCAATCCGCAGTCAGGGCACATAAAAGGATCAACTAATGCGGGCATGAATAAGTGAAACAACAAAATCAATATTTCTCTCTTCCCCCCTTCTTTTCTCTCTAAAATGTCAATATTAATTTCTTTTTTAATTTAAAAAATAAAAAAGAAATGTGCATCTGTTTTCCTGTTTTAATTAAACAAAGATAGCTGGAATTTCCAGTGAGAACTCCTTATCGTGATGAGGTTACCATGGTTGTTGACATTTAATGTTAAAATTTTTATAAACAAAATGCAGTATGTATGTAATACAATAGTTTATTATTCAGCCTTAAAAAGGAAATTCTGACGCATGTAATATGACAAAACCTTGAAAACAGCACACTAAATGAAATAAGCCAGTCACAAAAGGACAAACACTGTATGATTTCACTTCTGTAGGTTCCTAATACAGACAAACTCCTGGAGAAGCAGAATGGTGGTTGCCAGGTCCCCCGCAGGAAGGAATGGGTAGTTACTGTTTAACGGGTACGAAGTTTCCGTTCAGGAAGATGAAAAAGTTCTGGAGAGGGATGGATAGTGGTGACCGTGGAACAGCAATGTGACTGTACTTAGTGCCACTGAACTGTACGCTCCAAAACAGTTAAAATGATAAATTCTAGGTTACGTATAGCATATCACAAAAAATTTTAGAATGCTTAGTACATTAAAATTTGGTAACTAAATTAACATTATCCCAGCCAAATGAAAAGAATCTGACATCTTAACTGCACAGTCCCTGCAGTCTCAGCAGTCTCACTAAGGGCAAATATATATAATAATTCAGTAAAGCTTTAGTGATACTGACACTACTTCACAGAATCCTAAAAGGGAACCAATGCAACAACTAAAGCAAGGCATCTGGTGAATCATGTGCATAGCTGGGCCACTCAACCCATTTTTAATCTTTCTCCCTCCACAGAAAGGAACAGGAAAGACAAGAATTGATCTTGTAAATGCAGTGAAACAGATGAAGAACCATGTCCTAGCTTAACCACGCACAAGGCAGGCACTCAATAAATATTCCTGACTTCCAATACCCAGTGAATCTGGAGTAAACCAAAAAGAAAACCTGATCCCCTCTGTACAGAATCGAGAAAGGGGGCTGAGATCAGCCAGAAGGAAGGCTGCCATTCTCCACCGGTCTTCTCTACTTGGGAGCCCAGCATCAATGTCGGATGGTTCAATGGAAAACGGGTTTCATGTACCAAATGTCCTTTTATGGGGTAAAAAAAAAAATTTCTACTTAAGAGTTTTGGTGGGGAAAAAAGTGTGAATAATCAAACTGCCACTCTTACACCTTCATACAAAAATTAGGAAGTCCAATATGATACATCGTTTCTAAATGAAAAAATCATTGTTTTAAAATACATAGTAGTGAATACATTATATTACTGTTTCTCAGGCACAGCTTGCACACCTAGCTTTCCGTTCTGCACCCATGTCTGAAAGCTCCATTGTGTTAAAAATGTGTTCCCTATATTATTCCTCTAACTCAGAATTACATACTTCTAACTCTAAAGGTCAACAATGCCTCCCCCATCACATGAAAACACTGCTTTCACAACCCTTACAAAGATAAAGCACTTAAAATTCTTATAGGAAATTCACATCCTCTAACAACTCTGTCAAACAAAGTCAGTCCTAGTATCTAAATTGAGGGACCAAACACTAGATGTGGCTACTCACGATTTATTCACATACTCATTTCCATGGCAGCAAACTAGGAAGAAATGGAGCAGTCCGAGGAGGCTGATGTGGCTATCACTGCACAATGTTGACACCAGCTTGCAAACTGCCCCGCCAGCCGCCAGGAGACTCGGTGGCGGCTCTCCGGATTGCAGTGTGGCTCTGTGCAAGGTGCCCTGTCGCTTCACATCCATCACAACCTCCACCCCGGCAAGCTGGTGCCGTGGGGCCTGCTGGGCAGCGGCTCTCCAGGGCCACAGCCCATTCCCAGTGGCCCTGCCTGCACGAAATAAACTCCAACGACTAAGAAACGGGAACCTGACACACACAGGCAGAGGCGGGAAGAAAGAGCCCCCCCTCCCCCAGGAATATTCACATTCTTCAAAACCTCAGAAGTAACTGGCTTTCCCGGTGCTTTTCTTAAAGCATGTCTACTGGGTACTGTATCCTTAAGTAAACGCGCTGAACTACTGCGAAATAGCAAGAGGGGTCCCCACGTAGAGAAATCCAGGAAACTGCTCCCTGCAAGGGGAGTTGTGTCCAAGGAGGGAAGTGTCTGAAGACTTCCCGATCACCATGGCAATTTAGCAGGTAAGCCACCACATCAACCCCCAATGGGATCGGGTCACCCTCATTTCCTTCCACCGAGCTAGATGGCCCTCACCTTTCCAACCTTGAAGTGGTGTCACAGGAAAAAGTGGACACGTCTCCCTGCTAATTGCCCAAGCGGGTCAAACTTCGGAGCAGGCAGCAGGCACTTGGTTTCGGAGCGCAGGGGAAAGAGGAAGGGTTGGGGTTCGGAGCGGAATCCCCGTGATTTGCCAGAGGAAACAGCACCGACCAGACAGCAGAAGCGTCAGCCTTTCCACGCAGCTGCCACGACAGGTGACCGCGCCGCTGTGCAGACAGCCCGCTGGCCCGGGGCTCCCACGGCGGAGGGCGGGCAGGAAGGGGCCGATGGGGGACAGACCCGAGGGCGAGGAGGTGGGCAGGGGCTGGGGGGCGAGCCGCTCAGTCCAGACGCCGGGGAGGAAGCAGAGGGGCGCGGCCCCGTCGCCCCGGGGAAACCGTTTTAAGGGGTTTTCTGGCTCCACAAGTAAGAAAAAAAATGGCTCCACGCCAAACGCCTCCTGATTTACACACGCGCGCACGCACAGCGAGCTCCTCTCTCGCCCCATTTTCTGATACGCGGAAACAAAAGGCGAAAGCGGCTCAGCGGCGGCCAGCGCCGCGCGGAGCCGGGTCCCCGCCACGCTCTGCCCCCGCGCCGCCAGGGGCTCCGGGACGGCCGCCCGCCGCCTGCCGCCTGCCGCCCGCCCCGCCCGGCCCGGCCCGCCGCCGCGTCCCCCGCCGCGCCCGCACAGGGGCCTGGCCAGGCTCGGGGCCCCGCGCGCGCCTCGAGGGGACCGGCGGCGCTCGGGCCCGCCTCCTCCGCGCCCCGGAGGGCGGTGGTGCCAGCGGCCCCCGCCCGCCTCACCTCCGGGCGGCCGAGTGGCGGCCCGCGCTCCTCCGCGCCGCTCCGCCTGCAGCAGCCCCGCCGCCGCCGCCGCCGCCGCCGCCACCGCCGCCTCCCCCCGCGTCTCGGCCGAGTCTCCGCCTCCCTCGGCCGCCGCCGCCGCCGTTGGGCCCGGCTCCGCGCCACGTGACCGCGCCACGTGACCCAGGCGGCTGGCAGCCACCTCGGCCGCCAGCCTCGTGCCCTCGTGCCCGCCGCCTCTCGGCCGGGGTCGGGGCCTCGCCGCCTCCCCTCGCGCTCGGCCCCCGCCCGAGCTGCCGCTTGGCCGCCCCCCGCTCCCACGAACGGCACCCCCAGTCGGCAGAGCCGCCCGCCCCAGTCCGCGCGCGCGCGCGCGGCCGCAGCCGTCGTTCCCCGCGGCCACTCCGCGCCTGGACAGCGGGGGAAACAGCTGGACTCGTCCCGCCCGGCCCGGCCCGGCCCGGCCCGGCGGCAGCAAGCTGACCACGGCCGTGTCCTGATTGGCGTGCGGGCCCCACTGCATCGCGGCCGGAAGCGGATATCCCGCTGTCCTCGCTCGGGAGCCACGGGAGCCTCCGCTGTACTCGGACCCGGAACCGGCGCAGCGCCCGGGAAGGCAGTCGTTCAAGTGTCTTTAAGGGTGATGCTCTCCGACTCTCTTTTAGGTGTCTTACCCAGGAAACACCGGATGGCATCATTTTAAGGCACACAGGGGAAAGGAAAGAATGGCTTCCCCCGACCTCCTATTAAATCGATGACCTGCCAGGAATGGAAACGTTCTGCATCCGTGTTTTATTTTCCAACATATACAAAGAAACAGCATTGCCAGTTGTGCGGCCACCCACATATGTGTAGTTCTTTTTAAAAATATGCGGGAGTCACCATACTTTCTTCCTTGACTTGTGGCATAAAATGCCCGATAGAGTTAAGTATAGCAGCCAGTTTTTGTAAAGGATCAGAACTTTTTTCCCCATTCTGCCTAATTGCCAAATTTCCCAAATCAGCTTCAGATATAAGAATTCCTGCTTCTATGAATTTTTGGATGTCAGAAAGGAAAGTTAGACTACAAGTCCTTAAATTCTGAAATTCCATGGCTAAGATTTCACAATCTTAGAGTATTGGCAAGTTCTACCTACATTTTTAATTTTTTAAAAAACGTGGTTTTTGTTTTGTTTTTGCGAGAGAGAAAAAAAGCGTGATGAGAAACAGCAACTCATAGTTATGTCACTTTAGTTGTTCATTGATTGCTTCTCATATGTGTCTTGACGGGGAGGCTCCAGCAGAGCCAGTGACCTCTTGCTCAAGCCAGCGACCTTGAGCTTCAAGCCAGCCACCATGGGATCCTGTCGATGAGGACTCCACACTCAAGCTGGTGACCTTGGGTTTAGAACTTCAGCGTCCGGGGTCAATGCTCTATTCACTGTGCCACTTCTGGCCAGGCTAAAAAAATGTGATTTTTTTTTTTTTTTTTAACAGAGACAGAGAGTCAGAGAGAGGGATAGACAGACAGGAACAGAGAGATGAGAAGCATCAATCATTAGTTTTTCGTTGCTCGTTGCAATACCTTAGTTGTTCATTGATTGCTTTCTCATATGTGCCTTTACCGCGGGTCTTCAGCAGACTGAGCAACCCCTTGCTCGAGCCAGCAACCTTGGGTTGAAGCTGGTGAGCTTTTGCTCAAACCAGATGAGCCTGCGCTCAAGCTGGCTACCTTGGGGTCTCGAACCTAGGCCCTCCGCATCCTAGTCCGACGCTCTATCCACTGCGCCACCGCCTGGTCAGGCAAAAATTGTGATTTTTAAACAAGCAATACTTGCCTTACATATGTATGCACATAAGTATAATGTATTTAAAGAAGTACTGATAACAGCATCGTTTGATAACAATATGAAACCCCTGAAATTAAGTTTGAAACCTTTAAGAAAAAAATACATTTAGTTTTAAAGTATCTCAAACAGAAGAAAGAATCCTCAATTTAAGTATTATGCTTCAACTGAAAGCTCGATATTATGCTAAACATGGTGAGGGATACAAAGGAAGTAAACAAGGTAGCTCCTACCTTCAAAGTCTCTCTGTCTTTCTCTCGCTGTCTTTTGCATGCATGCGCGCGCACACACACACACACACACACACACACACACATGCATGCACAGTGGGATAGGCAATCAGGGTCCGGAGAAAAAATTTTAAATCTGACCATTAGTGTCAGACTTAAAACAGTTAATAAAAGAAATAGCCTGACCAGGCAGTGGCGCAATGGATAGAGTGTCGGACTGGGATGCGGAGGACCCAGGTTCGAGACCCCGAGGTCGCCAGCTTGAGTGTGGGGGCCCATCTGGTTTGAGCAAGGCTCACCAGCTTGGACCCAAGGTTGCTGGCTCAAGCAAGGGGTTACTCAGTCTACTGAATGCCCACGGTCAAGGCACATATCAGAAAGCAATCAATGAACAACTAAGGTGTCACAACGAAAAACTAATGATTGATGCTTCTCATCTCTCTGTTCCTGTCTGTCTGTCCCTCTCTCTGACTCTCTCTCTGTCTCTGTAAAAAAAAAAAACACAAAAAGGCCCTGGCCGGTTGGCTAAGTGGTAGAGCGTCGGCCTGGCGTGCAGGAGTCCCAGGTTCTATTCCCGGCCAGGGCACACAGGAGAAGCGCCCATCTGCTTCTCCACCCCTCCCCCTCTCCTTCCTCTCTGTCTCTCTCTTCCCCTTCCGCAGCTAAAGCTCCATTGGAGCAAAGTTGGTGGGCGCTGAGGATGGCTCCATAACCTCTGCCTCAGGCGCTAGAATGGCTCTGGTGGCAACAGAGCAACGCCCCAGATGGGCAGAGCATCACCCCCTGGTGGGCATGCTGGGTGGATCCCGGTTGGGCACATGTGGGAGTCTGTCTGACTGCCTTCCCATTTCCAACTTCAGAAAAATACAGACACACACACACACACACACAGTTAGTAAAAGAAATAAGGATGAAAATATGCATTTGAAGAATTTCCTTGACTTAAATACAATCTATATAACAATATAAATACTTAACAAATACCATCAAGACTGAACAAACAGGTGTTTTTTCTTATGCAAAATGAAAAATACTAACCTTGAAACCACCCTTCCTGATAGCATAGTTTTCCTTAAGGCCCACATGTGTAAACTCTTTCATTCAAGTACAAATACAGCCAACTCTCAGCACATCTATAAAGGCCCTTAAGTTTGTTTTCTGCCTCTGTGGCTTCCCACAGTGTCCGTGGTTGTGTGAAAGGTCTTTGGAGCAAAAGTCTTCATTAAAATCCTGCTTCTACCGATTACAAACAAGTGACAAGAACAAGAGACCAAGCGCTGCTTCTTGAACCACGCATTCTGCTGCTTTTACTACCCCTGGGGCTTTTGAGATAATTTATGTAAAGTACTTAATATAGTGTGTGATACATAATAGGTACTCAATCAAAAATAATGGCTCCAGTTTATGAAATGCTTACTAAGAGCCAATTACGGTGCCTTGTTGGTTCTTATTTTTACTATTCCTTCTGTTCCCTGTGACCGCTGAGGGGTGCCCTCCATCGCCCATCTTACCCAACACCACCCCTTAGGGATCTATTCTCTTATTCTGCCTTTTCAGAATGAAAAGGGTTTAAGATATTTTAACTTGAAGGCTTACTTATAGTAATCTATTAAATATGTTGTGAATCTACATTTTAAGCTTTAACAAAAGTAATTATGAAATGAAGATGATTGCCTCTCATTTGGAAATCTGAGGCAATTGGGAGCCATTAGGAAGGAGACTTGACAATGAGGACCCTTCCACTGGCCTTTGAAATCCCACTCATCCAACAATTCTCATTTTGTTGTGTTTGAGAGACTCTTAAATATTAGAAAATTTGGCAACATGTTTGAAGAAATTAAACCAATCCGTAATGATTGTTAAATAGTAATTATTAATACTGGAAGACAGTGTTTCTCGTTTATGACTGTGGCTTTATTTACTGGCTGTCTTTTAGCTCTAGGTTCACCTTCGAGACCAACTTCTTACTACCCTGATCAAGCTCCCTCAAGTTCTGAGAGATAACGTGACCTTTCTTTGAAAAGTATACTATCCCTACATCTACCTTGCTTTGAGTCACACAATGAGTTCAGAGCTCAAACTGGACCTGATAAGTGCCTTGGTAACAGTATGACAATTAGGTTGTGATGTAAATATTTCACAATCATCACCATCTGGCTGTGCACCTGGGAATAAGTGTGGGCCCAGCACAGAGGCTGCACCCCACTGTGTGACTCTAAGGGCAAGCCTCAAGGCTGGAAAGGCATCAGAAACCATAGCCAGGTGCCTGGGTTGGTCTCTGTATCCCTCTCTCCCCATCATGTTACTCTAAGACATCCCACATACTGAAGATCCAGAAGCTCTTCTCTCAAAGGCCCTTTTTTGCCTTCCTATCACCCAGCATCCCTGGTCCTATCTCTCCTCCTTCCTGGCAACAGTATAATTCAGAACCCAAAGTTTGTGCTGACTAAAGCCCTTCAGCCACCAAGATATTCAGCACAGGGCTCAGGAAACTGGATCCTGGATGTAGGAATACGGAAAGTGTGCATGGCAAAGGAGCTAGAACTTTTGGAGAAAAAGATGCAAGCCTTTTGCCTATCAATAGATCCTGAGAGCCAGAAATGCCAGGGCCAGCTTAGGCTTCATTACAAAAAACATTCAGAATTAGGAGGAAGTGCCCACGGTCTGTTGTACTGTGCGTAGCCAGCTACATCTAACTGTTCCTCTCAGTTCTGCACACTACTGCAGTCACATTTTACCAAGGACATGAATTAGTGGCAGCACAACCTAGGTAGGGTGACCAGGATGGTAAGGACATTAGAAGCTATATTATAATGTTATACAGTTTTATAAATAGCTGCTGAAGACAGTGTTTAACCTGGAAAGAGACAAAAGGATATGTGGGTGAATGTGATCACGTGGGCATCCTATTACTTTTTAATTACTGAGCTGCTACTTTGGACGAGGCACTGTCCAAATCAAGAGCGGGTGTGCGTGGGTTTGCGGAAGGGATTTGGTTCAGGTAAGGAAGAGCCTTTGCAACAGGACGGTCCTGCAGAGAAGTGGCAGCCTTGTAAAGTAGCCTGGAGCCCACCTGCGCCTCTGCTTTCACTCTGGCGAGCAGGGCTGGATCCGGAAGGTAACTGCCGCGTCCTCCTGAGGGCGGGGTCTCCACGCCCAGAGCCTCTGCCTCGCCAGCCGCTTCCTCTCGCCCACCCTGCAGAGTGCCTCCTGAGCAAAGGCGACACTGCGGCTGCTGGGCAGGCCCCGGCACTGCTCAGCACTCTGGAAAGGGGAAGGTGGGACGCAGCATCTCCGCTGTCTCGGGGCCCTCACTTCAGAGGCCCGAAACGCAGAGCACAACAGATGGAATCTGTGCCCTGCACCTGGGCCTGGTCAGGAAATGGCTTTTAAAAAAGAGACTTGTTATAATTATCTCCTTCCCCTCACCCAGAAGAGAGGAGGTGAGCAGGCAGCCATACTTTGCCCCCCCCCCCCCAGTCGAAGTTTCATTCTACTTCCTCCTAATCCTTTCCTTTCTAAGGGTCTTCCTTGCGGCAGCCCAGAGTTCTGACCAGACCCTCAACAGGTAAATGCACTTGGGTACCATTTTTTCTTTAAGAGTAGTCAATGGTCTTCCAAAAGGGACTCAGTGTCCTTAATCCAGCAACTATGAAAACAGAGAGACCACCACTGTCTTGGGTAAACTTTCTGTTTTTCCTGGCAACGTCCTCAAACTGCCTCACCCCTTAATATGCAGAATTGGTCCTGACCTGTGGCGGCACAGTGGATAAAGCATTGACTTGGAATGCTGAAGTCACCAATTCAAATCCCTGGGTTTACGTGGTCAAGGCACATATGGGAGTTGATGCTTCCTGCTCCTCCCCCTTCTCTCTCTCTCTAAAAAATGAATAAATGCAATCTAAAAGAAACATATATGGCCTGACCAGGTGTGGCCCAGTGGATAGAGCATTGGACTGGGATGCGGAGGACCCGGGTTCAAGACCCTAAGGTTGCCAGCTTGAGCGCAGGCTCAACTGGCTTGAGCAAAAAAACTCACCAGCTTGGACCCAAGGTCACTGACTCCAGTAAGGAGTTACTCGGTCTGCTGAAGGCCCGCGGTCAAGGCACATATGAGAGAGCGATCAATGAACAACTAAGGTGTCACAACGAAAAACTGGTGATTGATGCTTCTCATCTCTCTCTGTTCCTGTCTGTCTATCCCTCTCTCTGACTTTCTCTCTGTCCCTGTAAAAAAAAAAAAAAAAAAAAAAAAAAAAAAAAAAAAAAAAAGAAAAGAAAGAAACATATATGTGCAGAATTGGTCCCTAGGAGGAGGACTGATTTGTAAAATAGGTCAATGGCCCACTCTACGGCCAGCCCCGGCCCAGGGCCCAGAAGCCTCTGTGGGGAGGCCCTGAGAGAGGGAGAGAGCAGAGCAGACAGAACCGAAGGCCCGGTCCTGGTGCTGCTCAGGGGAGCGGGCCTGGATGTGCTGAGGCAGTGCTCAAACCACTCCTGTCGAAGCTGGCTGCTCTCTGGGCAGCTGCTGGCAGGGGAGCCCTGGAGTTGCGAGCAGGGGGCTGTGGTGGTTGGGACGGCAGAGGGTCAGGCTACAAGGCTTGTAGCTGCAGTGTATGTATGAAACAGACTTCACTTAACCATCAAACACCTCAAACACTCTGGGCTTATCTGATAACCTGTTTGTCATACCTTGTTTTGTTTTAGCCACCACATGGATGAACTGAAGAACTGACATGGTCACCAGGCCTGGGTTGTCATCTGGACCACCACTTGGCGACTGTGACATTGAGCACATTACTCCATCTCTCCGCCTCCATCCCTCAGTCTGTAAAATGGGGAGGGGGTAATGGTCCCTGATCCCTTCCAACTCCAAAATCCTACAGCTTTCTCAATGAAATTGTCACAGGGAGAAAGACAGAGGGCACAGTCTTAACCTGTGGCTGCTCTACTGTTTGGAATATTTATACCAACCTACTATGAGGCTCATTTTACTAAGCCAAGGGAACGCAAAGAACAAGGTTAACCACAAGGGGCCATGGGCTTGGCTGCATGTAATTTTAGACCTCAGTACAATTCTGAAAAAATAAAGGAGCAAAATAAGTTTGCAAGGGGTAGACCTCCCAGTTAATTTACTTCTTCTGCAGTGAATTCATCCAATTTCTGCTTCCTCAGCTAGGAAGGCTGTAGAGGAAGAGACAGCATTTTAAAATGAAATTTCTATCTCCCCCCCCTTCCTTCATTTTCTGTCCCCCCCCTCCCCACCCTTTTCTCCCCTTGACCACAAAACCAAGATACACTTGGTAACCAGTAGAAAGTCACTAACAGGACAATGTTAAGTATTTCTCTATTTTAGAAGAGTCGAACAAATTTTCTGAGAATGTAAGTGCAGCAAACACAGTTGTGCCGATAGCCTCTCTCCCTCTGTGCTTACTAGTGACCCCACCTTATTAAGCTGCCCATATCCTCCACATGCAAGTGTGCTCTGGGAAGCCAGGCACCCCTGAGCCCCTGACTGGTCTCAGCTGGTGGGCCTTACTGCTGACCAGCCGACCAGCCGCAGCAGCACCTAGACGTTGTTGGAAATGCAAATTCTCAGGCCCCACCCCAAATTCCTGAGTCAGAAACCCTGGGTGGGGGCTGAGCAATAATCTGTGTCTTGTCACACTCTGCAGGTGGTTCTGGGGCACATGCCAGAATCATTGGAATAAGACAATCCTGCCAATTCTAATTTTTTGTTGCTTTTGGGGGGGTGTTTTTCTTTACTGAGAAGCACCAAGGCAGACAGACTTTCGCATGCACCCTACCGAGATCCACTCAGCATTCCTACCAGGGGGCGATGCTCTGCCCATCTTGGTCGTCTCTCCATTGCAACAGAAGCCATTCCAGCGCCAGAGGCGGAGGCCATGCAGCCATCCTCAGCACCCGGGCCAGCTTGGCTCCAATGGAGCCTTGGCTGCAGGAGGAGAAGAGAAAGAGAGAGAGGAAGGAGAGGAAGAGGGGTGGAGAGGAGGAGGGGTGGAGAAGCAGATGAGTGCTTCTCCTGTGTACCCTGGCTGGGAATCGAACCCGGGACTTCTGCACACCAGGCCGATACTCTACTACTGAGACAACCAGCCAGGGCCTCTGCTCTTTCTTTAGACACAGACAGGTGATCCTGTTGAGTCAATTAAACACGAGGGGACTCTGCTAGGGGAGCCTTCTGGAAACAGCTTCTTAGTTCTAAAAAGGAAATATAAGGACCCCTTCTCAAGGTATCTGTGGGGTCTGTTTTATAATAATACTAAGATACCATTTACATTTTTCACCTCACTCCCATGAATGGACACTGGCATTTCCCAGAGGTCACATGATATGCAGAATGCATCAGAATGAGCACGGGGGCAGAGGTATGAGAACCTACCTGCTCGTAAGCCCGAAATGAACAGATTCGTACAAATGTGAAACAATGCCACTCTTCTCATGAGAATTTTTTTATTTTGGAAAAGTTGTTTTTTCATGAAAATGTGTTATGCTAACTCATAAAGGTTTATTTGAAGTGAATAAATATTTTAATTGTCTGTTTTAATTTATAAAGTGGTAAATATAAATAGACATGACCCACATTTCTTTTTACAATGCTAAAAGCTCTTCGGGGCTTTGGGGTTCTTAATTTTTAAGGCTATGAAGGGAAGAAGTCCTGAGTGAATCCAAGAGCTGCTCTTTGGGATGAGGATGCGGTGGCCGGGCCGCTGCTGTCATCTTGTGACCAGGAGAGGAGCAGCCTACCCAGGGAGCATCTGGGACAGCAACAACTGGCCTGTGAGGCCGCTGTGTCCCACTGAAGTCCCAACCCTGGTGTGGATTTACGCACTTTTACCATCTTAGAACTTCTCGTTCTCTGCGCTGATAAATCCCCTTCTTGGTTAAGCAATTTTAGGTTGGTTTTCCTCTTATTAGCTAAAAAATCTTCCTAGATGTTTACCAATAGGACCAATGGATACAAATATCAAGTCATACCTATATACTTAAGTATTAAGCTCCAAAGAACACAATCACTTATAAGATACTCAGTAACTTTTGTTAATATAAAAAAACTAAATAGAGGAAGAGAATCTCTGAAAGGTTTACGTATTTAAGGACCAGACTGCACATGAACTGAGTCTCAGCAACAATTTACCTATATCGAAGTAAATTTACCCAAAATAATGCAAGTTTGGGATATTGTAGCAGAGATGGGTAATTGTCCGCCAAAAGCCTTCTCATCTGGTAAGAGTTGTAAATAGGACGTCTCTACCCAGACAGAGACTAGTGCCCTGCACACAGATACATCCCACCCCACCTCACCCCACATGCCATGACTGATGCTTACTGATCCGGTGTGAGAAGCAGCAATGTTTGTCACTTCTGACCAAGGCAGGTAAGAAACAGGTGCAATCACCACCCTGTCTCTTCCCCTGGCTGCCAGTTAGATGCAAGGAAGGTGAGGCCCCAGGATACAAAGCTACCAGATGAGAAGGGCCTGGATTTCTGAATCATTCTTGAGAGAAGACCACCAATAAGAAATACCTCGGTGTGGCTGCTAACAGAGGACAGAATAAAGTTTGTCCTGTTAAGCATCTGAAGCCCTGCAGCGAATGTTAACACAGGCACTAAGCTACCCTGAAGTGCTGAAGCTGTAAGAAGGCATCAGGAGAAACTCTGAGGAAAAAGCTTAAGTCTGATGTCTACTATTATATGCCCCTCTCTAGTGCCTAGAATTGTGCAAGTAGTGATTAAGTGTGATGACTAATGGAATGAATGAATGAATGAATAGATGGATGATGAATGAATAAATTAAGCTTTCATTTGAAAGCTGTTAATGGTTTGGAATCAAGTAACACTAAATTACATTTGTGGAAATGGCTCACATGTTAACTTGTATTTATTTCTGGATATTTTTGAGTAAAAGGATAACTGGAGGTATTCAAGAATAAACAGATTGGGCAGTTACTTGGCAGGCATGTTAGATGTGATAGAGAAGGCTCAGCTTGGACAGGAGACTGGACTAGTTTTGTCTTAATATTTTCTTTTATTTTTTTTTTTAATTTATCAATTTTAGTGAGAGAGAAAGGGACAGAGAGAGTGAGAGAGGAACATAGATCTGTTCCGGTATGTGCCCTGACCAGGGATTGAACCAGCAACCTCTGTGCTTCAGGATGATGCTCTAACCAATTGAGCTATCCAGCCAGGGCTGTCTTAATATTTTCTGATCTTTTAAATAAAGTGATTAATAAAGTTAAGGATTCTACAGTTAGCTGTTTTAATAATGAGTACTATTTTTAGGTTTTTAAGTTGTAATATTAAAAAGTAAAAATATGTGAGATGACAAATCTCTCTCTCTAAATGGTTTTCATATCAAACACCAAAGTAATCATTATAAATGAAGTACATGTAATTACAAGCAAGGCACACTGCAGGAAGTTATTAGCTTCTGGAGTGCTGGGCTTGCAAACCTAAACACATATAGTGATAATAAATATCAACTGGTATGCCATTATGAAAAATACTTGGTTTTGATATCAGTTTTAAGAAAGACTTAGGTCTTATATGAAAATTTTCAGAGGATGAGAAGGTAAACACACACTGACTTCCGCTGAATTTTCTAATGACTTTTTTTTTTAGTGAGAAGAGGGGAAGTAGAGACAGACTCCTGTATGCACCCCAACCAGGACTGTAATCCACTCAGCAAGCCCACCAGGGGGCGATGCTCTGCCCATCTGGGGCCCTTGCTCCGTTGCAACTGGAGGTATTCTAGCACCTGAGGCAGAGGCCATGAAGCCACCTTCAGTGCCCAGGGCCAACTCACTTCAATGGAGCCATGGCTGCAGGAGGGGAGGAGAAAAGACAGAAAGGGAGAAAGAAGCAAGAGGGGGAGGTGTAGAGAAGCAGATGGGTGCTTCTCCTGTGTGCCCTGGCTGGAAATTGAACCCAGGACAGCCACACACCAGGCTAATGCTCTACTGCTGAATCAAACAGCCAGGGCTCTAAAGGTTTCTAAATGTTAATTTTATATGTCTTCATAATACTAAAAGATGGAATAGGAAGTTGGCTTGGAGAAATAAGACAACACAAAGTCCACAGATTGGATAGTTTCTCTAGAAATGATTCTATTATATATATATATCTATTATATGATTCATATATATATTATATATTCATATATATATGATTCTATTATATATATATTCTATTATATATATTATATATATATATATATATATATATATATATCTGTCTTAAATGGTTCATACTTTCTGTTAGCCTTCCTGTATCTCCTGAACAATGGAAGAGATGCTGTGGAGTAGACTAGTTGCCTAGCAACCTGAAATTAGTAAGACATGTTCTCTTTCATTGACTTGATTTTAAATCAAGCTCTTCAAGGTCAACTATGAGATAAAGGACAAAAATGTAAAAACTCATAATGCTAGCACCACACAATCAGCTTTAGGAACAAAGTTACATATCATGATATTGATGTTGATTGAGAACATATTAAATTTAGTCTAAAATATTCTTTTTTCCCTTGGTGATTAAACTTATTTACAATGGCTCTTGTTCAAGTGGTAACTAGCTGAAGAGACAGACATGTTAATTAGCTGAACTATAATGATTTCACAATATATATGCATATCAAATCATCAAATTGTATACATTAAAAATGCAATTTTTCATTATAAAACATACCTCAATAAAAACAAAAGCAGCACTTCTGAAGACCACATAGGTTAAGAACAAATCAAAATAAAATAGGAAAAGTACTGGTACTCTGAATTTAATAAACATGAAGACAGAACAACACAAATTGCTCTTGCGGATGGAGATGGCTCCGCAGTCTTTTTCTTTTTGTTTAACAGTAAAAGTTAGTATAGATGCATAAGGGGAAATTCGAGGTCTGAGGCCAAGAAGCCTTTGTAAAGCTTTCTATACAGTGGTCTCAAAAGAAGAAAAATATACATAAAGATACTGTTTGTAATCCTCAACTGTGCATGTTTATAAAGTAGAAAATTACCCCTCCCCCCCTTTTTTGCCAGTAGAAGGAAAATGCATTATTTCTCTGGCAAGTCTAAAATCTAAATTAAGTTCAGTTATTCCAATATATTGCTTTTCAGAAAAAAAATACATAGTTTGTAGCAGCATTTTATTTGTCTACCCTGACACAGAGAGCAAAGGAAGGACAAATTCTAGGTCATGGAAGGTCTGGATCCCCAAAGCAGAGACAATGATGTCTGTAATAGAGCTCCCCTTACTGGAATAACTTAGTACCGTTCTATCAGACTGGCTCAAGGCTCAAATTTTTAACAGAAGTTAACAGTGTCACATATTCAATAGGTCACAAATTCCTTTTCTGTGGCAGAGGGAAAACTTCCACATTAAGTGTGAATTTTTAAAAATCCAAATTACATCTTCCATTTGCCTTATAACTGATATGTACACTGAGATTTGGGTTAACATTTGCACAGGGCTTATGACCTAAGTGTTTAAAAATATTCATTTAACCCTAGCAACAACTATATGAGGGAAGAACTGATACAATCTTTATTTTACAGGTGAGAAAACTGAGATACATAATAGATCTATTTCCTATATATTTGATATTTTAATGTTATAGCACATGGTATTTCTAAAAATGTCATTTTTCAGTTTTTCAGCTAGTATAAAAAATGATTGCTGTTTATTGATCTAGTATTCTATGATTTTGTTAAGTTCAATTATTGTCTTTTGCCCTGTCCGGATAGCCCTAATGGTTGGAGCATCATCTGGAAGCTCAAAGGTTGCTGGTTCGATTCCTGGTCAGGGCATATCCAGGAACAGACCAATGTTCCTGTCTTTCTCTCTTTTCCTCTCTCACTAAAATCAACAAATAAACATTAAAAAAATTGTTTTTTTCAGATTTTATAAGGTTTCAACATACACAGTTATGCGGTCTGTGACCATATCAGTTTTACTTCTTCTTTCACAGTCTGCATGCCTGTTATTTTCCTTGACTTATTGTACTGGGGAGGACGGCAGTATAATGATTAGGAATGGTCAAGGTGGATGGATATTCTTGCTTTGTTCCCAGTTTTAGGGGAAAGCATTCATTCCCCCCACACACACACATTAACTGTAGTTATTTTAATAGATGTACTTATCAAATTGAAGAAGTTACCATATTTTTCTAGTTTGTGGAGTTTTTTTTATCATGAACATGTGTTAAGTTTTTCAGATACTTTTTCTGCTTATATTTGATGATCATATGGTTTTTCTCATGTATTCTATTGGTGTAGTGAGTCATAACAATTAATTTTTGAGTGTTGAAATAACCTTGTTCAAATGGTCATGACATATTATCCTTGTTATATATTGCTGATTACACACACATTTCCTTGCTGCATATTACTAGATTCCATTGGGTAATATTTTGTAAGGATTGCTGTGTCTAGTCTCATGATATTTTAGTTGATATTTTTCTTGTAATATTTGTCCAGGTGTGGTATCAGGGTTATGTTGACCTCATAAAATGAGTTGGGAAACGTCCTCTACTATTTTCTCAGAGTTTGTGTGAGACAGTATAATTTCTTCCTTAAATGTTTGATAGCATTTCAACTGGGCCTGGAGTTTTATTTCTGGGAAGATTTTTTAAAAAATTCATTTTAGAGAGGCAGGGGTGAGAGAGAGGGTGAGAGAAAAGGGCGGGGGGAGGAGCAGGAAGCATCAACTCCCATATGTGCCTTGACTGGGCAAACCCAGGGTTTTGAACCGGCGACCTCAGCATTTCAGGTCGACGCTTTATCCCCTGCACCACCACAGGTCAGGCAGGAAGATTTTTTTATTAAATATTTAATTTCTTTAACAGTATAAGGCTGTTCAGCTTTTCTATTTTATGTTAGTCTTGACAAATTTTATTTTTTTAAGGAATTTATTTCATCTACATTTTCAATCTGACTGGCATAAAGTCCTTTATAAGTTTTCTTTATTATGCTTTTAATCTGTAGGATCTATAATGATAACCCCTTTCATCCCTGAATTTTCTAATTTTTTTTTTTCTATTCTCTGAAATTCACTGAGACCTGTTCTATGAGTCAGCATATGCTCTGTGCAATGACTGTGTCATGCACTTGTAAAGAATGAGGATTCTGCTTCTTCGGGTGAAGTGTTCTGTAAATGGTTCCCAAACCCTCTCTGTCCTTAGTCATCTCATACTTGCTCTGCTCCAGCTCCAGAATCAGCCATTCCTCCAAGGACTCCTGATCTCTAGCATTTAGAAACCAAGGTCTGGGGCTTTTACTAGGAGGGTGTCACTCCTTCCAGGCCCTTTCAGTACACAGAGGACATTTTTGCACACGCACACATTTATAACTATTTTTAGAACTATCTGGATATATTGTAGGTGACATATTTATCGTGAGTTTATACCATATTTCCAATTCCAAACCAACAATCCCGTGTTCTGTCTAGCCTTCCCCTTTCCGTGTTTGTAAATCTTTCAGACAATGAGAAGCGGCTACTATTCTCCTCAGTATATTTACTTACTGGCTCAATGTAGCCCATTTCCTAACCTCTCTCCCCAGCGCCGCCCGTCACCTCTGCACCCTCCCTGCACTGCTCTGACGCCTCCACCAGCAGCCTCTGCACCACCCCCTTCCCTCCCCTTCTCCTTCCCACCACTGTCCCTCCGCCTTGCCACCTTCTGGAACCCTGGGGCATCCCTCTTCCTGAGCCTCAACTCCTCCCATGCCTGAGTTTCTGTGCCAGGTCTGAATGAAAGAGAGAAAGGGAAGGAGGAAAAAGAAGCAAGTATTTTCCCATCTCCTCTCTCTGGTGCTGCCCGTGGTACCCAGCAGATCCGGCCTTTCTCTGGTATCCTTTCCCCTCGGCCCGAAGAGCCCCTACAAGGATTTCCTGTAACACAGGCCTGCTGATGACAGGTCTCCAAGCTTCTGTCTGTCTGAAAGTGTTTTCATTTTGACTTCAGTCCTGAGGGGTATTTTTAGAATTCTCCTTTGACTGTTCTCTCACTTTCAACAATTTCAAGATGTGTTTTCTGGCCTTCACTGTTTTCCATGATGTATGTGATGAGTATATTTTTTCCTCTGCCTGCTTTTAAAGACTTTTTCTTTCTCTTTGGTTTCAGCACTTTGATTATCTTGTGCGTAAGTATGGCTTTTGTTTATTTATTTTTACTGATGTATTCAGTGAGAGGAGGGGAGGTAGAGATTTGGTTGGTGGTTGAGCCCCCCTGCGGGAATCTCTGCTCAGTCCCTCCTGCTAGCGAGCCCCCACCCCCCCACTCTCTCACACACACACACACTCTCACACATACACTCTCATACACACACACTCACACACTCTCTCTCACACACACACACTCACACACATACTCTCACACACTCACACACACACTCTCTCACACATACACACTCTCTCACACACACACACTCTCTCACACTCTCACAGGGCCTCAGGTTCCTTAGCAGCTGGGCCCACTCCCTCCCCTCTTGCCACTGTGCCAGGAACGGAAGTGGTTGTAGACGTCTTCTCATTCCTTTCTGGGCTTAGTTCATGTAGAGACTTTGGTGACCTCAGCCTTCTTAAGAGTTTATAAAGCGAATGACCTTGTACCTTATCTCACTTATTCTCATGGTTAGAATGAGAGCAATGTTGTGCAATTTTTTTTTTTTTTGTATTTTTCTGAAGCTGGAAATGGGGAGACAGTCAGACAGACTCCCGCATGCCCTCGACCCGGGATCCACCCGGCACGCCCACCAGGGGGTGATGCTCTGCCCCTCTGGGGCGTCGCTCTGTTGAGACCAGAGCCACTCTAGCGCCTGGGGCAGAGGCCAAGAAGCCATCCCCAGCGCCCAGGCCATCTTTGCTCCAATGGAGCCTCGGCTGAGGGAGGGGAAGAGAGAGACAGAGAAGAAGGAGAGGGGGAGAGGTGGAGAAGCAGATGGGCGCTTCTCCTGTGTGCCCTGGCCAGGAATCGAACCCAGGACTTCTGCACGCCAGGCCGACGCTCTACCACTGAGCCAACCGGCCAGGGCCTATGCAAGTTTTATTAAATGGAAATTGAAGTTCAACATTTTTTTTTAAATCCTGAAATTTTCTTTGCTCTGAACAGTTTGATATGTAAATTTTCAAGTTAGTACAACCCTGACATTGAAATTACTTAAACCACAGGAGTCAGGCAGACAGTAATCAAGTAAGGTGACACAAGGAAAAAGAACCGAAATTCTCCTTTCTGGGTTCGGGGCAAGGAGGGACCAGTTCTGGACTGCACTGTTTGGTGAAAGGAAGAGTTCCTGGTGGGCTGGGTCTGTTCTGAGCCAACTGGGAACTCCTTCCAGGTCAACAGCCTGAAGATGGGTTTGGGGCAGAACGCCAGAGGCGACCAGGAGGTGGGTGGGGGCAGGCCGGAGCCTCAGCTGTGGGCTCACCCATCAAGACGTTAAAGGAGCAGGGACGGAGAGCAGTCCAGAGCACAAAGAGTGGCAATGAGCCCACGTCCAGGTGCAGTCCAGTTCAGACAGTAGTGTCTAGGATGTCTACCTTCTCTAAATGCGTGGCCATGGACACCCAGAACTGCAAAATGCACTGGAGAGTTGCAGGAAATAAAACAAAATGCTAATTTTCATTGGGTTACAGTGGTGAGGTTGTAGCAAATATTTTTATTTATTTTATTTTTCTATTATAATACTATATATTGCTTTTAAAAGGAGAAAAGTTAGGCCCTGGCTAGTTGGCTCAGTGGTAGAGTGTAGGCCCGGCGTGTGGAAGTCCCGGGTTAGATTTCCAGCCAGGGCACACAGGAGAAGCGCCCATCTGCTTCTCCACCCTTCCCCCTCTCCTTCCTCTCTGTCTCTCTCTTCCCCTCCTGCAGCCAAAGCTCCGTTGGAGCAAAGTTGGCCCGGGTGCTGAGGATGGCTCCATGGCCTCCGCCTCAGGCACTAGAATGGCTCCAGCGGCAAATGAGCAACAGCCCCAGAGGGGCAGAGCATCACCCCCTGGTGGGCATGCTGGGTGGATCCCAGTTGTGCACAAGTGGGAGTCTGACTGTCTCCCTGCTTCTAACTTCGGAAAAATACAAAATAAAATAAAATAAAAAGAGAAGGTTAACATTTAAAAGAAGTGTACATCTAATGATTCTAGATGGAATAACAGGATAAATTCTGTCACCACGCTGTATAAAATTATCAAATGACACCATTTACCTGCCGGGCATGGCCTGAGGGAACCTGAGTGGTCAGGTGGGCAGGAGGCGGCTGTCGGCTGCCCGCTCACACCCTGTCGGGATCCTTCTGTGTTGCGGGTTCCAGGTCATTGCTTCCAGGGGCACACGAGGGCATCCTGCTGACGGGGTCACTGGGGACAGATCTCCTGCAGAAGAAGGGGTGCCTTTTTCTTTCTTTTTTTAGAGACAAAGGACAGACAGACAGACATGGCTGGACTTGTTCCATTTATCCATGCCATCACTGGTTTTCTTGTACGTGCTGTTTCCGGGATCAGACATACAACCTCAGCATATGGGGACAATGCTCTACCCACCAACAAAGCCAGGTACCCACCATCTTTTCCTTTCATTTTTCTTTTCTTGAGAGGGAGGGAGAGAGATGAGCATCAACCTGTAGTTGTGTCACTTTAATTGTTCATTGATTGCTTTTGATATGTGCCTTGACTGGGGTGGGGGGGGCTCGAGCAAAGCCAGTGAGCCTTTGCTCGAGCCAGCGACTGCACGCTCAAGCCGGTGAGCCTGCGTGCAAGCCAGATGAGATCATGCTCCAGCCGGCGACCTCGGGGTCATGAACCTGGGTCCCAGGTCGATGCTCCACCCACTCCACATCACTGGTCAGTCAGGTCCTGCCACCTCTTTCTAAGACACAGAAAGGCAATGGATAAGGCAGCTCTATGCTTTCTATCTGTCAATAGGGACATCTCGGAATTTCTATTCCTTTTACTGACAACTTTGACCATTTCCGGTGAAGTAAAGAGCCTGGCTTTATTCTGGGAAAGGTGTATTTGGCCTTCTCTGGACCGGGCGACATTACAAAGCTTCTTCTCAGTAACACCATACCATATCACTTGTTTTTCATTCCAGGTTTGTCCCTGGAATTGGGTGGGAACAGGAGGGAGAGTTTCAGGTTGCATGCTTGAAAGGCGCTTGGTTGAATAAGGGCTATGTGAAGAATGCTGGGAACACCCTTATCTGATCCATTCATCTATTCCTGTAGCTCTACAAATCAACTTTCCAATCTGTCCCTTGTCCAGAGTGGCTCCTTCATGGAAGTTCTCCTCCAATGTGAATGTGCATAGGAATCACCCAGGAAATCCATTAAAATGCCATCCTGACTCAGTAAGCTTGCAGCGGGCTCCCAGGTGAGGCCGGGGCCGCCTGTCTGCACACCACCCTTGGTGTAGCCGGGCTCTCGGGCCTTTCAGCCTCTTATGGCAAGACGGAAAAGGAACTGGGGGCTCCCAAAGGAAGTCTGGTTACTGAAGGAAAAGGGTACTTCCTCTAGTGGAGGCCAGGGCTTCTCAGAGTGGGTTGTGGACTCATGTCGGGGCATCCAAGAGTACTAATGTAGCAGCAACCAAAGTTTGCCCTTTCTAGGCAAGAGGCCGGCCTCCACTGTGGTGAATCTGAGGACCCTAGCTTTGCAAGAAAGACTGCAGCAGAGTGTGTGTGTGTGTGGGGGGGGATTCTGTTCATCAGACTGAGGTCATGGAATCTGGGGGTGCTGAGAACTCCTAAGAAGGGATGCTCACCTGGACACTTGCAAGAAAGGAAAAGCCCAAGCACTGCCTGTCCCTGGCATAATTATTTAAAAATAACCTCAACTGGTTTCTTGTGTTACTTGAAAGTCTTTCTACAAGGAACTGCCACCTGGCAACGTGTGGATCTCAAGATCAGCTGTTAGCCTGACCGGTGGTGGCACAGTGGATAGAGCATTGACTTGGGACACTAAAGTCCCAGGTTCAAAACCCCAAGGTTAGGCCCTGGCCGGTTGACTCGGCGGTAGAACGTTGGCCTGGCGTGCAGGAGTCCCGGGTTCGATTCCCGGCCAGGGCACACAGGAGAGGTGCCCACCTGCTTCTCCATCCCTCCCCCTCTCCTTCCTCTCCTCCCCTCCTGCAGCCGGGGCTCCATTGGAGTAGGGTTGGCCCGGGCGCTGAGGATGGCTCTGTGGCCTCTGCCTCGGGCACTGGAGTGGCTCTGGTTGCAGCAGAGCAACGCCCCAGAGGGGCAGAGCATCGCCCCCTGGTGGGCGTGCCGGGTGGATCCCAGTCGGTCGGGCGCATGCGGGAGTCTGTCTGACTGCCTTCCTGTTTCCAGCTTCGGAAAAATGAAAACAAAACAAAACAAAAAGAAACCCCCAAGGTTACTGGCTTGAGCACAAGCTTGCCACCTTAAGTGCAGGGTCACCAGCTTGAGAGTGGGGACACTGGCTTGAGTGCCCCCCCATCAAGGCATGTATAAGAAGAAATCAACAAACAACTAAAGTGATGCAACTACGAGTTGATGCTTTTTCTTTCTCAAAAAAATTTAAAAAACCAATCAACTGGCCCTGGCCGGTTGGCTCAGTGGTAGAGCGTCGGCCTGGCGTGCGGAAGTCCCGGGTTCGATTCCAGGCCAGGGCACACAGGAGAGGCATCCATCTGCTTCTCCACCCTTCCCCCTCTCCTTCCTCTTTGTCTCGCTCTTCCCCTCCCGCAGCTGAGGCTCCATTGGAGCAAAAGATGGCCCGGGCGCTGGGGATGGCTCCTTGGCCTCTGCCCCAGGAGCTAGAGTGGCTCTGGTCGCGACAGAGCGACCCCCGGATGGGCAGAGCATCACCCCCTGGTGGGCGTGCTGGGTGGATCCTGGTCGGGCGCATGCAGGTGTCTGTCTCACTGCCTCCCCGTTTCCAGCTTCAGAAAAATACAACCCCCCCAAAAAAAACCCCATCAACTAATTTTAATTGATTTGAGAGAGAAATATTGATTTGTTCCACTTATTTAAGCATTCATTCGTTGCTTCTTGTATGTGCCATGACTGGGAGTTGAACCTGCAACCTTGGCATATCCGGATGACTGAGCTACCTGGCCAGGGTTAGAACTAATTTTAAAGTTTATTCAAGGGGCCTGGCCTGTGGTGGCACAGTGCATAGAGAGTTGACCTGGAATGCTGAGGTTACTGGTTTGAAACCCTGGGCTTGCCCAGTCAAGGCAAATATGAAAAGCAACTACTACAAGTTGATGGTTCTTTCTAAAATCAATAAATAAAATATTTTCTTTAATTTATTGATTTTACAGAAGGGGGAGGAGCGAGAAGAATCAATTCATGGTTGCTTCACTTCAGTTGTTCACTGACTGCTTGTCACATGTGTTTTGACGGGGCAAGCCCAGGGTTTCTAACCAGCAACCTCAGCGTTCCAGGTCAGTACTCTACCCACTGTATCACCACAGGCCAGGCATACAATCTTAAAATAAAGAAAGCTTATTCAAGGGGGCCCTGGATGGGTAGCTCTGTTGGTTGGAGCACCAGTGCACCAAGGTTATGCATACAGGGCACATACAGAATGCATAAATGGGTGAAAGAATGAGCCATTTTTTCTCTTTCTCTCCTCTAAAATAAAAAAATCCAAAACAAAACAGCCCCCACCCCAAGAGAAAAAAGCTTATTCAAAGAGTGTGCTAGGCTGATTTTGTTCTACAGGGTACGAGGTTTACAGTTGTGAGCATGCAAGTTTATTCTTGTATTTTAAAAATTAATTATAGCCTGACCAGGCGGTGGCGCAGTGGATAGAGCGTCGGACTGGGATGCGGAAGTACCCAGGTTCGAGACTCCGAGGTCGCGCGGGCTCATCTGGCTTGAGCAAAGAGCTCGCCAGCTTGGACCCAAGGTCGCTGGCTCCAGCAAGGGGTTACTCGGTCTGCTGAAGGCCCACGGTCAAGGCACATGTGAGAAAGCAATCAATGAACAACTAAGAAGTCGCAATGCGCAACGAGAAACTGATGATTGATGCTTCTCATCTCTCTCTGTTCCTGTCTGTCTGTCCCTGTCTATCTCTGCCTCTGTAAAAAAAAAAAAAAAAAAAAAAAAAAAAATTAATTATAACAACCGTACAAACAACCATAAATCCACTTTTATGAGTAAGTGTTCTGTGAGAAGTGTTCTAATGACATACTATATTATTTTGGGATGGTGGGATAAAGAATTACCAAACAAAACACACTTAGAAGTGATTATGTGCCAGGTACTGTAACAATGCGTGTTACACGTTTTATTTTGCTTAATTCTTAAAACCACCCCATGAGGTATTATCGTGATTATTATCTGCATTTTACAGATAATGAAACCAAGATTAGTAATTGTAGCCCCAAATCATCAGCTAGTCAATGGTTAAAACTGAAATTCAAACACAGAATTCTTGACACCAAAATTCATGCTAGTAACCATTATGCTATATTTTTTTATTGAAACAAATGCAGGCATATTATGTACTAGAAAAAAATATTAACTTAGACACTTTCAAGGGAAATCTTCAAGGACATACAAAAGCAGACAGAACATTAACATTCACTAAGTTGCAGACTGTAGGTTTTCCTAGATTTTCCTCGGTGTCCCTTCCCCCTCCCAGATCCCATTGGGTACCACTTCACATTCAGTTGTCACGTGTCCTTAAGTCTCTTCCGATCTTGTATTTCAGTCTCGCCTTACTTTCGTGTCCTTCATGGCTTTGAGGAGCGCTGGCCAGGTATTTGTAGGATTCCCTTAAATTTGTACTGGTCTGATGTTTTTTTTCACGTAAGACTGGGGTTGCTTTTAGAACCCCAGGGTGAAGCCCTCTTCTCATCACATCAAATCAGCGGTACATGTTCTTGACATGGCTATCTCGGACGTTAATTCGGATCACTGGGCTAAGGAAGTCTTCTCCAGGTTTCTCTGCTGGACGATTACTTTCACCCGGTCCAAATCTCCTCTTTGGAAAGCACGCCACTAAATGCAGCACATACTCATGGTAGGGGACTAAGCGCCCACTGGACGGAAAAGTATCCACAGAAGTGATTTGGAAAGACCCCCAGGGAATTTTAAAGGTTGAGAATCACTGACCTAAGTCAATTATTCTTTCCCTCTTTGCCAATGAGTCGTCCAGGGACAGACAGGTGGGAAGATTCTGGGAAGCACTTTTCTCCCTGATTTCAAGTTACACCACAGAAAGTTTTTCTGTGTTTTCTCTGCTGCCCAGTGGAGCCTTCCTCTCCTTGTTTGGGTTGCTGCTATGAACAAAATATCTTGGAGCGGTAGCCACTGTATTGTGACCATGATGTAGTAAGCCAGGAACAAAAAGCCAACATTATGAGGATGACAGAGGAGAAGCAGTCTGAACCATCTGGAACTGTCTCCAGACTTCTTGTTATATTATATTAGACAATTACACTTCTTTATTGTTTAAGTAACTCTTTGTTGCTGTTTGAAGTTAAAAGCATTCTGATTGATTTCAGAAACAGAGCAAGAGGAAGCATTCATTTGTTGTTCCACTTAGTTATACAGTCATTAGTCGCTTACTGATATGCCCTGACTGGGGATTGAACCCACAACCTTGGTGTTTCCAGATGACGCTCTAACGGACTGAGCTAAGTGGCCAGGTCCACCTCATCTATCTTCTTAAAAACTGTATCTATCCTTTCCATCTAGGACATGGTAAGTACTTAATAATTATTTTTGGAATGAATAAGTGGAGGACTGAATTGAGCTAAAGAAGCTATTATAATAGCAAGAGAATATCAATGTAACTAATGCCAGTGTATCTGCAAGTAGATTCAGTACTTCTATTTTTTCTTAAACAAATATAATAAAGTTGTACATATTCTGCTACTGGAGAAAAATTAGTATGACCACTTGATAGTGGTAAAATTTTTTGATACACGTTTATCAAGTTCAAGTTGAAGTTTAATAAAACTATGGATTTTTAAATGTCTGTAGTGTGGTTAAAGCAAAGAATGGTATACCTGTGTGCAACAATGAGAATGAAAACACTAGCTGGCTCTTTAAGAACAGGAGTGAGGAGGGTGGTCAGGGGTACCAATTCCCGTGCAGCCGAACATCCTTGTATAACTTCTAACTCCCCCAAACTTAACTACTCATAGCTTACTCTTGGCTGGGAGCCTCACCAATAATATAAATAGTTGATTAACACATATTTGGAAAGTTATATGTATTATATACTGTATTCTTGCAATAAAGTGAGAGAATAATGTTATTAAGAAAATCATATGGAAAATACATTGGGTATTCATTGGAAAAATCCACATATAAGTGGACTCTCACAGTTCAAACCAGTGTTGTTCAAGGTCAACTGTATAACGTTGTGCAACAGCACACATGACTCTCACAAGTAGAGTGCTGAGTAATAGAGCCCAGAAGGAATCCACGCAACATGACCCACTGATAGCTCATAAACAAGCAAAATTAGTTTATGCTGTTCAAGGTCAGCACAGTGTCTACCCTTAGGCGTTTCTAGGAAAGGGCTTCTGGGACGGTGATAATTGCTTTTTCTTGATCTGGGCACTGCGATAGAAGTGTGTTCAGTTCATGGAAATTCTGAGATTTGTACATTTATGACTTGTGCACTTTCTGTATGTATGTTATATATATACTTTGATTAAAAACTTCTCTGAAGTTTCAACCTAGAACAAAACTAACCATACCCACACTACAAAAACTCACAACTATTAATAGGAACAAGCAAAGCAAAATAGGCATATAGGCTAGACTGATAATTAAAAGTCACATTCCATTATATTCTTAATGCATTAAATTGGAATGAAAAAGGTAGGAAAACCATATACATTTATATTTTAATAAAGGACAATGAAAGTCAAATTATAGCCAACTGTTAAAGCTTTTTTTTAAAAATTCTAATATACTTGCATTGAAAAAACAGAACATAAAAATTGGTTCAGGGGCTTTTTTTCTGAACAAATGATACCCCAGTCTTCCCCTCAGCATGCTTCTCCACAGTATGTCTAACCTGTCACCTAAGATACTAAATGGTAACAGTCTCTCGTATCTGTTACATTTAATTCCTAACTGGTCAATATCGAATATTTTCACTTCTGGGTAAGAGAAAAAGCATTTTGGTCCATTAATTCACCTACTCGCTCCTGGAGGACATTAACCAACTCTGCTATTACGAAGACGTGTGTGTCATCAATGTCTTGAATGATGAACTTCTTCCCTAGGGCATTTGACTCATCCAAGTACAGCAGAAACTGCTTCATGGCAGGGTCACTGCAGAGATAAACACATGATGATGAGAAACCTTATTGTCAAATTATACCAAAACCCAAGTGATTAGAATTGAGCACGCAGAATTTTTAGGTTAATTTAAAAAGTCCTAAACTCCCACTCTGCCTTAAGTGCTAATGAGTTATAAATGTGGCTTCATTTTAGAATTGTTAGTGCAAGTTTAAGAGAAAGAGGGCAATGATAATTTCTTTCTGAGAGAGCCACAGAGGGAGGGAGGTAGGGAGGGGAAAGAGATGAGAAGCATCAACTTGTAGTCGCTTCCCTTTAGTTGTTTATTAACTGCTTCTCATACATGCCTTGACTAGGGGCTCAAGCAGAGCCAGTGACCTTGGGATCACGCTGATGATCCCGCGCTCAAGCCAATGAGCACATTCTGGCCGACAATCTCTGGGTTTTGAACCAGGGCCCTGAGCATCCTGGGCCGATGCTCAACCACTATGCCACCACCGACTAGGCATCAATTAATACAATTGTAAAAGAATAATTTGTCACTGGCAAGTGAAAAAAGTAATGTCCAAAGCTTTGTGGTTAACAGACCTAGAATCACAGCTTCCTTAACCGATTTTAAAAATGAATGTCCCTACTTGTCCACAATCATGACATTTAAAGAGCCAACAGCTTTTCACTACCACGCCAGTGACAAATTAACTTACAAAACCAGTTAAATCGACACTTTGACAAAGCAGGCTGTACTGCTAGTCAGATTTGGATGCAACCCTGGCTTTATCTCTTACTGTGTGACTTAACATGTACTGAATCTTCCAAAGCCTCAAAGTAAGTCTACGTAACAGAATTGTTATGGAAATTAAAGGAGAAAAATGCCAAAGACAATATTTGTTCTGCAGCAGGTACTCAAGTTCTTTCCCTTCCCTAAAATTCTGAACCTGTAAGTCTGAACTGTCATTCAGAATCTTTTTTTTGTGTGTGTGTATTTTTCCGAAACTGGAAACAGGGAGGCAGTCACAGACTCCTGCACGCTCCGACCGGGATCCGCCCGGCACACCCACCAGGAGCGATGCTCTGCTCCTCTGGGGCATTGCTCCGCTGCAACCAGAGCCACTCTAGCACCTGAGGCAGAGGCCACAGAGCCACCCTCAGCACCCGGGCCAACTTTGCTCCAATGGGGCCTTGGCTGCAGGAGGGGAAGAGAGAGACAAAGAGGAAGGAGAGGGGGAGGGGTGGAGAAGCAGATGGGCGCTTCTCCTGTGTGCCCTGGCTGGGAATCGAACCCGGGACTCCTGCACGCCAGGCCGATGCTCTACCACTGAGCCAACCAGCCAAGGCTGTCATTCAGAATCTTAAAAAAAAAAAATCCTAACAAAATATCTGAGAATACTGAGCTCAAAGACAAGATCCAAATTCAATTCTACTTATTGTGATTTAGTTTGGAATGAATAGGATAGTAAAAAGGATATAATTTCTTGGATTTACAGAAATAGGTCTCTTTCATAAAAGCCTTGAATCACAACAAAAGACATTCTTCAGATCTAATATACAATAATTGGCAAAAATATAAAAATATCAAGATGCATAAGGATTTTTTAAATTCTTTATTTTTTTTGTATTTTTCTGAAGTGAGAATTGGGGTGGCAGAGACAGACACCCGCATGTGGCCAACCGGGATCCACCTCACATGCCCACCAGGGGCAATGCTCTGCCCATCTGCGTGTTGCTCCCTTGCAACAGGAGCCATTCCAGTGCCTGAGGCAGAGGCTATGGAGCCATACTCAGTGCCTGGGGCCAATTTTGCTCCAATGGAGCCTTGGCTGCGGGAGGGGAAGAGAGAGACAGAGAGGAAGGAGAGGGGGAGGGGTGGGGAAGCAGATGGTCGCTTCTCTTGTGTGTCCTGGCCGAAATCAAACCCAGGACTTCCACATGCAGGGCCGATGCTCTACCACTGAGCAAACTGGCCAGGGCTGGATTTTTTTAATTCTTAAAGAAAAGATAATCTTACATTTGTTTGGTTTCTTGACGAAATGCCAACATGAGTTACAAAGATATTAATTTAATTCAAAAGAGGTCAGTGTAATTTAATAAACAATACAAATGTTTTACTTCTTTCACGTATAAACGTAGGTGTAAGTGAAGCCAACACTGTAAAAGCCTTAATCACTAAATGAGTATGGTTCATGGTATATTAACTATTAATAGAGTGAAGACCTCCTAGTGATTTTAATTACCTTCATCTTACCACTAAAATGATTTTGCTAACAATAAACTATACTATAAAATGATGTGAATAAATAAATAAACCCAAGTCAGAATTGACACCGGCTTTAAATTTAGTTTCCAGTATGTTTATCTTACACTTAGATTATATTGACATCTATTTACTTAGGTTTGGCAAAATTCAGTTCTGTTCTATGGTTGTAGTATTAGAACGGCCATATCAGTGTGAGGTATTAATTTGCTCAGAAGTAGTACAATTGCTATTTTAAGTTTTATTCACTCATTTGATAAATACTTATTAAATATCTATCATGCGCCAGGCATTATTCCAGTCCTGCAGATTCGCAGTGAACTAAGAACCCTCCTTGTCACGGAGCTTACATTCTAGTGGAGAACACACACACACATACCAGAGGAGACAAGAAATGCGTGTTGAAAGTGACAGGATCTTGCAAGTTTAAATAAGGGAGTACAGGAAAGCCTTACTGCGCAGGGGATATCCGAACAAATGCCAGGAGGGGTGAGCCATGTGTGTGGTGATGTGGAAGAGCGTCCTAGGGCAAGTGAACAGCAAGGCCAGGGTCCTGGAAAGGGGCCACAGAGGGTAGAGCAGTGGGAGAGATCAGAAAATTAAGACTGGTCCAGACCACCCCTGGCCAGTTTGCTCAGTGGTAGAGCATTGGCCCAGAGTGTGGAAGTCCAGGGTTTGATTCCTGGTCAGGGCACACAGAAGAAGCGCTCATCTGTTTCTTTAACCCTCCCACTTCTCTATCTCTCTTCTCCCACAGCTATGGCTTGATTGGAGCAAGTTGGCCCCGGCACTGAGGATGGCCCCATAGCCTCCGCCTCAGGCCCTAAGAAGAGCTTGGTTGCTGAGCAATGGAGCAATGCCCCAGATGGGCAAAGCATCACTTCCCAGTGGGCATGCTGGGTGGATCCTTGTTCAGGGTGCATGCAGGAGTCTGTCTCTGCCTCCCCTCCTCTCACAGAATAAAACAAAACAAAACAAAAACTGGTCCAGATGATGCAGGGCCTTGAAGATGATTTCAGGGACTTTGGCTTTTACTAAGTGATATGACTTAACTTACAAACTGACTTAAATTTTAAATGTAAGGATCACACTGCCTGCTGGGTTGAGAAAAGCCTGGGGAGAGAGGAAGGATGGTGGCAGAGCAAGGGTGGAAAAGGGTACCAGACGGAGTGCCCGGGAAAGAGGAGGTGGTGGTCCGAGGTAGGTGTCTCAAACGGAGACCCTGGAGGTGGCAGTTTGGTAGGGACAGGTGTGGGTCTGACTGCGAGTGAGTGGCCACAACAGGGTGGAAGACAGACTCATTGGAAGAGGAGGTCAAGGAACTCAGAGGACAGGATATTGAAAGGACTGTCCACAGGTATCGCAATCACTTAATTTGGGAGGACAGCTACTGAAGAGTGACAGCTAGTCTTCAAGGAAAATCCCTCAAGGAAACATGTGGGTGTTTGTGGGTTACTACAAAATGGCTGGTCTAGTAGTCTGATGGCATGACATTCAGAACTGGGGTTTCTATGGAAAAGGGAGGAGAATTGCTAGGAAAATTGCTAGAAGTGGCAACATGAGGAGTAATTCTGGCCCAATGGTACCAGAGGTACTAGAGAAAAAAGTCAACACTTGGTAGGGTTGTGGGAGTGGCAGTATGCTCAGGAGAAAGCCAGGTTTGGTTCCAGCCCAAAGGAGAAGGGGGCTGGAGAAGGAGGAGGAAAAGTTGAGGAGGCCAGGGATACAGGGACTCTGCTGCTACCTCAGAGTAGAGGACAAAGTGGAAATGATGGGTAGGCATGAATTTAACAAGCACATGTACACAGCCACGAGATAAGCAGTGAGGGACGGCCTGGGAGTCTGCGGCCTTTCGGGTGACTGAAGACAGGAAAGGATAAGAAGTATGAGAACGAGGTCTGCAGGCAGATGACGACTGGGAGGCGGAAAGGAAACAACCAGTGATGGACAGCAGAGACTGCGGGTCTTTGACAAAGACAGATAATGTAGTGGTCACAGATTTAGACAGATACAGATGTTAAACTGAACATTTTTAGCAACTCCCTAATTTTGGCAGTTTATACAGAATAACAAATGAAATAAATATTGTAAAGCAGTAACACACTGTACACTGAAAATCTCACTGAGGCACACAATTTATCAACAGTTGACAAAAATCAGGCCACAAAACAAAATTAGAAAGCTTAAACAGCAATTACAAAGCTCGAAGGAACCTGGGGGTGATGAAGGGGGTGACCAGGTTCTTCCAGGTGTTTTCAAAATGCAAACGAGGAGACAGACCCACAGGACACGGACCCCAAGCTTCAGCTTCCCCAAAACTACTACTATTTTCCTGCTCAGACTCTTTTTAAAAACTTAATTGTTCTGCTCAACTTTTCCTGGCCTGTACAAATTAAGGGTAGGTGGGGACAGGGGTGGAGAATAAAGGGAGAGTAATGGAAAAGTAGGCAGGTGTGGGGGACGGACAGAAGTCCTCTGCTTTCCTGCTCTACACCTGGGCTGCTCCTCCTTCCCTGCCATAAAAGGGCAGAGGACTTACCTTTCTGTCTCAGGTCCCACAAGACGCTTAATATTTTCTATAAAAATCACTGAAGTTTCTCAGGATATATTTCACACAACAGGACAATTGTTTTCTGTTGGCCCTTTAAAATCAATTTCAGGTCTGTAAAGCCAGGAGCCAGGGCCAGGGCTACCAACACAGCAGCCTCCCGGCCCATGCAGGTTCGCATTGGATTCGGACAGTCGGTAAAGAAACAGCGGAGCCAAAAACTGATGGGCCATAGTCTTTAATCCTAGCTTGCACCCGGCGGGCAAGTAAAAATACACACTGGGCTCCAAAACCCACTCACATTCAGTGCTCACAAAGCTATTGACTTATCCGAGTTTCCTAGAATCAAAGGTTTCTAGCTCACCAGCCTTATTCTCCTCAGTTCCCCATCTCCTTCCTTATCCCAGATACAAACTCTACACAAACTGGCATCTCACTCAGCACTCCGCCATCTTGACTGCTTCTCCTGGCCACATGGCCTCTTTCTGCTCTCTGCTCTGCTCTCTCTGCTCTCTCATGCTAATCATCCCAGGATCCAAGAGCACAAGCTCCCATTCTGCCCCCATTTTATAGTGTAGATTCAAAACCTTTAATCCAATATACAAAATAGGGAAGTCTCTAATACAAAGTCACTTCTCTGAGGCATAATTGGATTGTACCACCCCACATCAAAACGGGTGGGAAAGGCTTAATCCCAAAACCAAGCCCCAGGTTGCAAGGATTCTCAACACACATTAATATCACCTGGGCGACGGCCTCACATGGGCAGCACCATCTTTAACAAAGTGAGCATAATACATTTTATCTGCCCAAAAAGGTCCAAACGTAACAGTAACGAGGACAAATATGGACAATATTAAAATTGCTCTCCAAATGGGATATACTATCTTGTTACTGTCTGAGCTCAGGGCATTCAGATGACACCAATTTACTCTAGTAATTGGCTGCTATACAAAGTATCAGCACCAGGGTTAAGTGGTTATAAAAAATAATGTCTACATTTCTGGATGAAATAAATTAACATCATTTCAGTGAAATGAAAGATAAAGAACTGAAACCAACATGTGTCTGAAGACTCACATCTGTGCTTTAAATTACAATTATAGTGTTTTCAAAATTTCTCCATTTGCATATATGGGGGAGGGGGCAAATTCTACCTCTCATCTGGTTCTTTTGGCTGGTTGAATAATCAAGCCAACATAAAATAGGGTAACAGGCGTAAATCAAATTGAATTTCCTGCTCAGGGGAACCCCACATACAAGATAAGGGGGAGACCTCACGTACACAAGATGTTCAGAGACAGAACAAGAAAATGAGGAACATCTGACATCCTTGGTAAAGGACTGAGATAAGGTGCCTGAGGCTTCAGAAGAAAGCAGATGTTGGATAATTACATGTTTGGCCTGCCCTACAGACAGGTCTGAGGTTATTTCTGGTGACAATTTTTATTATGGGCAAGGCCCCTAATTTAAATTCTTCTGGGCCTGATCAGGCAGTGGTGCAGCAGATAGTATCTGGATTGTGAGGATGCAGGTTCAAAACCCTGAGGTCGCCGGCTTGAGCATGGGATCATAAACATGACCCCATGGTTGTTGGCTTGAGCAAGGGGTCATTAGCTCACTGGAGCCCCCCATTTGAGGCACATATAAGAAAGCAATCAATGAAGGACTAAGAGTAAGGCAACTACGAGTTAATGCTTTCTCATCTCTCTTCCTGTCTCTATCAGTAAAAAAAAAAAAAAAAAAAAAAAAAAAGACAAAACACACACATACAAATTTAAAGTTAGCTTTAGATTTTGATATTTGATAAGCCTTGGGAGAATTGAACCTTATATCCATGCACCTTAATTTTCAGTTCACTGATAGTTGGGCCTAAACCCACCACTAAAACCCAGTTCATTTGCTGCTTTACTGTAGACTCAAAACCAGCTCGAAGGAACTGACAGGGAGTTTAGATCTGGCAGTAAGGTAAGCCACTCCTAGACAGGTGTCAGATTAAGACCCCCTTCTGGAACTAGGCCAAACCTGTCTGAGAAGTATTTTGCTGGCTGCCTGGACTCAACAGAACAGCACTACTGAGATTTATGTGACCTTGTATGATGATGTGACTGGAATTTGGAGAGAAAATCACAGGACAATGGAAGTAGATCCTTGAATGGTTTGCCTATAAACTCTAGACCTACGCAACTCAGTACTCAAATAACCTACATGCTTTACACAATCTATGGGTTCTATCAGAGAATAAACTTACACTGATGCTGTATTACTAACAACCTTCTCTTTGGCATCAGATACAGACATGAGGGAAACAAGGATTTTCCAGTTATTACTCCTACAGACATACACACCTGACAGTGACAGAGTTCCCACAAGTCCTAGCCATGCCTTTCATGAATCTGTTCTTAGGCCTGGAATCTTTCGGGGAGATTTATATTGTTGGGAAAACAGCCTTTTAAAAAATTGTGCAGGCCACACTTTAGAATTCACCTTGAAGGGAAAAATTACTTGCAAGGACAGTATTCATCTACAAAATAAAAATTAAGTAGTCCTAGTGTGAAACAATACTCCATTGGGATCATCAAATTTCAGCTAAGTGCTTCTAGACTTTAAATGCATTTTAACAAGATCCTCTGTATGTGCAATTCTGATTTAAAAGATTTGGGGTGAGGTCTGAGATTTTGTATTGCTAACTCCAGATGCTGTTAGTTTGGGGATTACAAGAGAAAGGTGATAAGAGGGCCATTAGAGCCCAGGCTAAATTCAGAGGCTTGATAACCCAACAGCAAATCAGGCACGGAGCTCACCCAATCAAGGGAAGAAAACTAACACCTCGGTTCCTTTTACAAATCTGCATGCTTTGTCCTTAAGACAGAACTGAAAGCCTGCAATTGAAATTTTAACGAGTCTCCCAGAGTTGTGCTCTTTAAAATGCAGCCCAACCACTGTATTTTTTTCAAATTGAAGCAGATGTTTAATACAATCCCAAACATCATTCCAAAAGGATTACTTTGGAAACAGACTATTAGTCCAAGGTCATTCTAAAATAGGCAGCAATGACAAAAAAAAAAAAAAAAAAAAAAAAAGAGGACATGGGCTGGGACTAGGGAAGGAAGGTAGTAAGTAAGTGAGACTGATAAAGAAGAGACATCATGTATCACTAAGGAAGGGAATAAATGGCATCTGACAACTGTTTAGCTATTTGACCAAAAAAGGGACTAATTCAGATCTTCACTTCATAATATGCCTCCTCCCAATAAATTCCAGGCAAATGAAATTTAAAACATCAACAAAAACAAAAATAAGAAGCTCTACCAAAGAAAAGTGAGTCTTTATCAAATCCCATCGTTAAGATTAAATTTAGGAGAAGAAGAAGAAACAAAAGGGAAAACTGATAGGTAATTACTGTGTGTACATCCTCTTTGTTAAAAAATAACATTAAGGAGCTCTGTATCGCTGGAGGAGAGAAGTGTCCGGATCCTTTCAGGACTCCTGGTCTGTTGGGCGCGACGCAAATCGAGTGAGGGAAGGAGAAAAATCTCCCGGATCCCTACAGGATTAATTTATTTAAAAAGGAAATAATAGAAAAATACCCAACATGCAGACGTCTTCTGAGGAAAATGAAGGAAACCCACAGGGCGTGCCAAGGGCCGACCAAGAGCACCCTTCGGAGGATGTACCCCAGGAGGCAGGAGGGGATCCTCAACCTCCCCGGGACGGAGCGAGGCAGGAAGCAGCAGGAAACCTTTGAGGCGGGCCCCCTCAGCCGGTCCAAGAATTTAAAGAGGACACTCCCGTTAGGTATTTGGACCCTGAAGAAATGCTGAGAGGAGTAGATGAGTTGGAAAGGCTTAGGGAAGAAATAAGAAGAGTAAGAAACAAGTGAAACAAGTTTGTGATGATGCATTGGAAGCAAAGACATTAACGCAGACGTCCTTATCCTGTGTGCTTTAGGCCTTGAATTCTTTTTTTTTTAAATCTGATAGTAAAATCTGGCCCCTGCTTTCTTTCTGTTAGCATTTTCTGACATCTTTTACCTTCCTTTTACTTTTAATCAGCTGGTGGAATTTTGTTTTAGGCAGTTATTACCAGCATCTTACTGGATTTTGTATTTTGATCCATTCTCCAGGCCTATTTTTCAATTGGGCAGTTTCTCACAAATGCATGAAAATATGTTAAGTCCATATTGTGTAACACATAACAAATTACAAAGCAGTATATTTAGTATCAGCTCAAATGTAGAATAAAAACGCAAACGATGTGTACGCGTGTGTATACATACATACATCCAAAACTTAACTGTGTGATGTGAGTCTTCCTTTTGCTTAATACGTATTTTTTAATGAACACATGTTGCAAACAATTAAAAAAATTTTTAATAAGAGAATTAAGTAATTTGCAGCCAGCTTATAAGGGCAATGGGGGCACCTAAACTCTTGATTGAAGTAACTATTAAAATGTAAACCTCAAATTACCTCTGGATCTCTTAAACAGAGGAATAAAACTGGCAATTATTACAGACAACAACAACAAAAAATAACATTAAGGTCTGACCTGTGGTGGCGCAGTGGCTAAAGCGTCGACCTGGAAATGCTGAGGTCGCCGGTTTGAAACCCTGGGCTTGCCCGGTCAAGGCACATATGGGATTGATGCTTCCAGCTCCTCCCCCCTTCTCTCTCTCTGTCTCTCCTCTCTCTCTCTCCCTCTCCTCTCCAAAAATGAAATAAAAAAAAATTAAAAAAAAAATAACATTAAGAGACCAACCAGGAAATGTTTCCATTAGCTATAACAAAGTAATAAGAGAAAGGAAGCACAAAAAGAAAGAAAGAAGAAGTAGTAAGGGAAAGAAAGCCTAGCAGTTTTCACCAAAAGAAAACAGCACCCTGTGTTTAGATTTCCCCAAGTGAACACCTCTCACCTCTCTAGCACTTTATTCTTTTCAACATATATTCTAGTCTTTCACATTAAAAGAACAAAGAAACCCAGAAACCTGAGTCCCTCATCCTCTCCTTCTTCAGTTACCAGCCCATTTCTCTATTCCTTTGCTCATTATCACAACAAAAACTTCTCCAGTTTCCACTTCCTCACCTTCCTTTCTTTCCCTTTTCAACAGTATACTCCTGTCTGGCTTCTATTCCACCTTTCCATTAAAATAGCCCCCCCCCCCAAATCAATGGCCCCCAGTGTCATCTTATTCCATCTCTTACCACCACTTGAACGGCCCACTCACCTACATGAAATACCCTAACTTCCCTCCTACATCACTGGCTGTCTGCTTCTGAACTGCTTTTGTTGGTGTCTCCTCCACCCCAACTCTAAACTTGCACTACCCATAGACAGCCCACCGGTCACATGTCACTACTGAGCACTTGAAATGCAAACAGTCTGTGAAATGTGCTGTAAAACACATATTCGATTTTGAAGCGTGACTATGAAAAGAGACAACACAATTTTGAAGTCTTAGTACAGACTCTGAAGACTTAGCTCATGTTGAAACATTCTGGACATATTGGGAGAAATATACCAAATTCACCTGCTTCATTTTACTTTTTTCATGTGGCTACTAGAAAATTTAAGACTGCATATGTGCCTCACATTATATATATTTGTAAAGGACAGTGTTGCTATAAATGCAAGAAGTATTCTAGAATTTGGACTTGCTCCTGCCTTGCTATCACAGTAAACAGTACCATTATGCATATACAGGAGGTCCTCGGGTTAGGACAGTCTCAACATACGCTGTTTCCAGTTTACGACACTCATTCCCATAAAAACTTAAAAAAATAATTAAGACATGAGTATTTCAGCTTACACTGTTAAAAGCCCTACTTACGGACTACGCCTGCAGCGGAAGAATACACAGTAATGCGGCCCATGAGTGAGTTAGAAACCCCAGCACCCTTACTTACGCCATTTTGGGCTGTTAAAACTGCAAACATTCCATTTGTGTTAGGCTATGGTGTGTTTTGACTTACCCCAAAATTCGGGCTACCTTACTGTGGTAGGAATGTTAACTGTGGCATGACCCAAGGACCCCCTGTAATGGCTCCTATTTAGGGCATAGAGACATAGACAAGAGTATTTTCAGATAGTGGGAGTGTCTAGTGTCTACAGAGCAGGATTCCCAGATAAGACAAGTTACTGGGGAGACAAACAAGTGAGACTGAGCAACACTGGTCCAGCAGGGCAGGTGTTCGGCTGCGTGAAAACTAAGCCCTACATTAGCTTGCTTTGAGGAACTGAACCTTCGCCAGCATTCGTGGCTTTTCCTTTGAAATGCAGGTCAAAGGAACCTTCATTTCAAAGGTTTAGCAACCTTCAACTGACTCTTTTTTTCTCACGTTTTTTTTTAAAGACCATAGTTTGTGATGGTGAAGTCTTAAATAAACCCTAAAATTCTAGTCAATCCCTAATGGTTTTAGAACACCAGCTCTGTTCCTCTAAAGACAACTAATCTAACAAATACGCTACCTCTGACCATGACTTGGTGGAAATAATGCCAATTATATGAATTCAACAGAAACATTGAAATCCAGCACCAGGAAGATACTTTGTAACCAAATAAACAAAAAATGAAGTTGGGGAAGCTGATAAACTTGATTCATTCAGATCTTAAAACAAAGGAGAAAAAGAATTTTAAAAAACCCCTCAAGTATTAAAACTACTAACCATTCTATCAGCACTCCTTTCAGGACGTTGACCATCTTTTCCTCAGTCAGAAGATGCAGGTGGCTTTAAAAATGCTAACAAGAATAAGGTGACATAAAATTCAAAAGCACCAACTTTAATACACAAGTGGAGACTTACCTCTGAAATGAGGCAGCATATGAAATAATAATAAACATTTAAGTGTGAAAGGCATAGGGCTAAAGGAAACATACAGATATTCTTATCTTTTAATAAAATTACACGAGTCTATTGGAATATTAATGTATAAACCTTACTTGCAAGTGAATTCTACCCAATCCTAATAAAAGCAAGGGGCTTAACTACATTGCTGTGTCCAACCCAGTTTTTAAAACATTAGTGGAAAGATTCCTCTTCTCACCCAGGGGTATGACAAAAAACAAGATCCTGGGAGGAAGGAATCACAGAATGGTATCTCTGAAAGGCGCCTCAAAAATTGTAGCGCTGGTCCAATTAGCTCGCTCTACAGATGAGATAGAGCCTTCGAAGAGACGTAGTTTCAACCCCGCATCCCCCCAAAAGGGTACAAGGTAGGTCTCCAAGCTTCTGGTCTTTTACCAAATGAATTACGTTCCCTAGGAATCTATGCTAAAAGAATACAAAATAAAACCACCAGTGCCTGCCAAGCTAACCTTTAACCCGACGACACCTGGTCGAAGGGCAATGACTCCCCAAAGGGAATCCACGGGTCAATCACTGCGGGCCAGCAGCCGGCCTCGTCAGAAGGGGCCCGGAGGGTGCAGGGCACCGACCTGGACCCCAGCACCTGGAGGACAGGCTTCCAGGTCTCTTAGCTCCCTCCTCTCTTCCTTCGGGACCCCTTCCATCTTCCACGAACCCCACTTTCCTCTCTAGCTCGGAGACGAGACGCACGTACCTCCGCCCATAGACCCAGGAGCACCTCCGAGTCGCGGAAAGAGCACGCCAGCGCCAGTGACGCCATCGCGTCGGCGACGCCCTTGAGGGTGGGAGGCGGGGCGCGGGCTGGGCCGAGGGGGCGGAGCCGGCAGCGCTGGGGGCGGGGTCACGTGCCGCCCGCCACCGGGAAAGGTGGTCTCCTTGCTGACCAGGCCCTCAGCGAGCAGCTGCGGGCAGCCAGGCCCACCTGCCGGGAGGTAGGAGGGGGAGCCCGGGCTCGTGGGGGCAGACGAGGGCGTCAATGAAGCCGGGCAAAGCGAGCAGCTGGGCGGGTGGTGACAGGGCTCGGCTGGGAGCGGCCGGGGCGCCCCCGCGTGGCCGGGCAGCCCCCGACTGACCCGCTGACCCCGGCCGGGCCCGAGGGCCTCTCTCGCAGCCTTGGCAGCCCCCTCTTCTCCGGCCGCCGCCCTCCTCTGGTGCCTCTCAGAGACCCAAAGAGCACGCGCGGGTACCACCCGGGGGACGCGATCGTGACGGAATGATGGGAACAGGGAGGCTGAAACCGTCTCCGCTCAAATCGGAACCTTTCCGACCTCAGATTCTAGCTCTGACCCGGGAGGCTTGAAGAGATTGAATGCTGACAGGTCTTTGGACGCGGCGACGATCATTTTAACCCGAGAGACCTCAGAATCTTCTAAAATGAATTCCTGCCCCACATTCTGGCCTCTATTCTAATAGCTCTGTCTTTCTCCGTTTTTACCGGTGGAGATAGGAGATTCGTGCCTTCTGCTCCTTAGGTTAAATGGTACTTCCCCAGTTGAGCTCACGATACTGTTTACTCCGTCCGTTTATGTGATTTAAGAACCCAGCTCTTCCCTTTAGTTCCCTTTTCCTATCCCTCAAATCTTTTCCCTCCCATTGGGCTCCAGATTGTTGCGGCGCATGCGCGCTCCGGTTAGTGTGCACCCCAAGTCTAGTTCTTCCCAAGTACCTTTGGTTGTTTTCCTCTTGCATGCATTCTTCTCCTTGACCATCACAGTTGCATCACAGTGAACCCCCCTCCATTCTTGTGCTTCAGGTGCCGGCCTGATGCCTGCACACTAATGACCTGTGAGGACTCTAAAAGTCTCTTTTCAAAGTACACTAACCCGTCTCTTTCACCCGCACTTCAAACCTGCTTTTCTTCCTGTTTCTTCGAATCATCCAGATTGAAAATCTCCAATTATTCAACAAACCTTTTTGGGCACGGAATATGTGCCAGACACTAGTCTACACACTGGGGTTACAAAGGTAAACAAGCAACTCTTTATAGTGAGTGCAGAGAGACATTGAAGTCAGTTAACAGAAGGTTTCCTGTGGTGATGTGATGGAGTGATTGGAGGAGTTACTTTGGTGAGTTGGTGTCAGAAATGGCCTTCCGAGCCCCCATATTGTTTAACTTTGGTGAACGCTGGGGAGGAAACAGCCCTCCTGACAAAATGATTGAAATATTTATCAGGAAGAGTAAACCTGCATAAATAGTTAAGAGAAGTTTGAGACAGATGAGTAATGCTATCAAAATATATAAAACTATAGCATTTAAAACAGTGTGATAGGGCCCTGGCCGGGTAGTTTAGTTGGTTAGAGAGTCACTAAAATTATAATTACAATAGATTTCCCAATGAACAACGAGAAATACCAGATGAACTATCAGTTGAAGTATCATTAATGCGCTGGAGGAAACCTACTGTTAATCTCGGGTTCCAGATCAGTTCTGTTAAGAAAGATGAAGGCAGGGACATTGCTTTCATGTTCATTGCTTTATCTCCAGTGCTTTTGTTACTGGAAAGGGGGCCTGACCTAGGGTGGATCGACCTAGGGCTGACTGGTAGTGTGTCGGTTCTTCGACATTGTGCCCATTGCAAGTCTTGTGGGGTCCCTTAGAGCAGTGGTCCCCAACCCCCGGGCCGTGGACCGGTATATTTGGTACCAGTCTGCAGAGAAACAATAAATAACTTACATTATTTCTGATTTATTTATATTTAAGTCTGAACGATGTTTTATTTTTTTTTTTATTTATTTATTTTTTTTTCATTTTTTCTGAAGCTGGAAACAGGGAGAGACAGTCAGACAGACTCCCGCATGCGCCCGACCGGGATCCACCCGGCACGCCCACCAGGGGCGGTGCTCTGCCCCCCAGGGGGCGATGCTCTACCCATCCTGGGCGTCGCCATATTGCGACCAGAGCCACTCTAGCACCTGAGGCAGAGGCCACAGAGCCATGCCCAGCGCCCGGGCCATCTTTGCTCCAATGGAGCCTTGGCTGCGGGAGGGGAAGAGAGAGACAGTGAGGAAAGCGCGGCGGAGGGGTGGAGAAGCAAATGGGCGCTTCTCCTATGTGCCCTGGCCGGGAATCGAACCCGGGTCCTCCGCACGCTAGGCCGACGCTCTACCGCTGAGCCAACCGGCCAGGGCCTGTTTTATTTTTTAAAAACGACCAGATTCTCTCTGCTACATCCGTCTAAGACTCAATCTTTTTTTTTTTTTTTTTTGTATTTTTCTGAAGTTGGAAACGGGGAAGCAGGCAGACTCCCGCATGTGTCAGACCAGGATCCACCCGGCACACCCACCAGGGGGTGATGCTCTGCCCCTCTGGGGCATTGCTCTGTTGCAACCAGAGCCACTCTAGCGCCTGAGGCAGAGGCCACAGAGCCATCCTCAGTGCCCGGGCCATCTTTGCTCCAATGGAGCCTTGGCTGCGGGAGGGGAAGAGAGAGACAGAGAGGAAGGAGAGGGGGAGGGATGGAGAAGCAGATGGGCGCTTCTCCTGTGTGCCCTGGCTGGGAATCGAACCCAGGACTCCTGCACGCCAGGCCGACGCTCTACCACTGAGCCAACCGGCCAGGGCCTAAGACTCACTCTTGACGCTTGTCTCAGTCATGTGATACATTTATCCATCCCACCCTAAAGGCCGGTCTGTGAAAATATTTTCTGACATTAAACCTGTCTGTGGCCCAAAAAAGGTTGGGGACCACTGTCATAATGGATAGGAGAAAGAGGCGAGCAAACGCACCTGGGGGAAGAGGAAGAGGGGAAAGGCACGCAGGTGGGCAGGTGGCTGGCTGGGTGGCTGGCAGCAGGTGGGCGGGCAGGCAGGTGTGCTCACAGAAGGGAGAGCAGCTAGGTTCTCTATCCTGAGGGCTTTTAAGGGTGGAGATCTTAGAGGTGGTCCCAGGGGAGGATCTCAGAGGACTATTCATCAGCTTTCCAGGTGCTTCCTTTTAGGGTCTTGGTCTGCACCCCAGGGCAGGGGTCATTAGTTAATGCAGCTGGTCCTGAGGTCAGCGTGGCATCATGGCATCACTTGTCTGGTTTTGATGCTTTTCTGGGCTTGGAGCTAAAACACAACTGAGGCCTAGATGTTATCCCTTGGGGTTAATGCTTAAGAGCTATTCTCCAGCCCCTTGTTTGTTGCCCCTCTAAGGAGGTCTCACCCACACAGCTAGCAACATGCCAGGGGAGGAAAGGTCAGAGGAGGGCCCAAACTGCATGAACAGCAATAGGAAAGGCGGGGTCTACACCACAAGACCAGCAATGTGCTAGTAGAGGAAAGGCTGCCGGGGGCGAGGCCCTTGGTTTCCTGGGCACCCAGGCCTTTCTAGCCTGGTGACGTCTGTGACTGGCCTATAGTCCTTGCTCTGCTTGTGTCTGTCTAACTGCCTTCCACACTTTCAACAGTTCCTGGTTCATTAGGGACTCAGTAAAGTATTTGTTGAGTAAATAAACACTTTAAAGAAAAGAGAAGTTGACAAATGTAACGCCAGTACAAAAAATTGTAAAAGCCTCTCTCAGGTACTAGTATAATAGATCGTGCAGACAAGAATTAGTAAGGTTGTAGAAACTTTTAACAACACACTTAACAAGCTTGATATAATGGACATGCTAAATTCTGCCCACAATTCCGAAGCATCTATGCCAAATAGCACAATAAAAAGATAATCTTCCAAAATTTTATATGTTTAGAAAGTAAAACAACCCTTTAAAAAAAAATCCATGGATTAGAGGAAAAATCATGGCTTATAAAATTTAACTGAAGCAAAACATATGGGAACTTACAGTCTTCAATGAGTTTATGAAAGAGCAAAAAATGCTTATGATACATTAGTTAGGCATTATTGAAAAAGTTAGGAAAAGGACAGGGTGAGCTGAAAGAGAAAGTAATGAAGAGCTAAAATGGAAAACAAAATAAAATAGACATCATACGAATGGTTAAGGCAGCTGTATGCTCAGTAAGGGCAAGGGCTGCTCTCCCTTATTTACTACAAACAAGTTTCCATCCTTGACAGGTAATAGGAGCTTAATAAATGTTTGTTGAATTAATAATGGAATAGATTAGCCAGAACTGTGAGAATAAAATTAGAAGATAGGGCATACTAGCTAGAGGAGGAGAAAGGAGGGAGTCAAATGCTTCAGACAAAGCAAGATGACTGAAAAGTGGATTTAACACAGATGTTTCTCCCCAGTGACTTTGAGAATGCAGTTTCAATGTTGGAGGAAGACACACTGGGAAACAATCATAAAGAAAAGTGAGAGAAGAGGCAATGGCTACAGGGCACTTGGGTCCAGGGAGATTTTTTTTTTTTCCGTTCGTTTTCATGTTTTGATGGTTTAACATTGGACAGCCAGTATTTAGGCAAAGAGTGTGTGAAAAGACAGAGTGTGTGAAGATTGAGAAGACAAAGATAGATGGTGAATCAAGGTCCCCACAGAAGTGAAGAGAGATTGGGGTCTAGAACACAGGCCTTTAAAACAGTGACCTTTACAAGTTTACCTGTTGCTGAAACTATTTTGCTTAGTCATCAATTGATGTGCTGGAATCTGAAGAAAAAAATTTTAAACTTTTTGTGCGTGTATGTGTTATCTCTAACATATATTTGTTACATGTGTACATCAAGTAATTTCCCACTAATCTCTATAAAGCTGCTAGAAATTTTTTATATGTTGAACCAAAGGACCATTTTCCACATGAATCCCTCAAGAAAAAAGTGCCTTATCCTAAGAGAATGTGATATGATTCTAGAATACTGAGTTGTCTAGAAACAGTTGTGTTATATCGAGATCATCTTTACTCAGTTTGTGAAGTGGTGGAGAGTTTTCCTTTACTGAAGTGCCCACAATGAACAAGTGTCAGTGATTTTAGGTCCTGACTGGCTGGCTCAGTGGTAGAGTGTTGGCCTGGCGTATGGATGTCCCCAGTTCAATTCTAGGTCAGGGCACTCAGGAGAAGCGCCCATCTGCTTCTCCATCTTTCCTCCCTCCAGCAGCCATGGCTCAACTGGAGCAAGTTGACCCCAGACACTGAGGATGGCTCCATGGCCTCTGCCTCAGGCACTAAGAAGAGCTTAGTTGCAAAGCAACGGAGCAGCAACCCTAGATGGGCAGAGCATTGCCCTGTAGGGGTCTTGCTGGGTAGATCCTGGTTAGGGTGCATATGGGAGTCTTTGTCTCCCCTCCTCTCACTTAATAAAAAAAAATAAAAAAAATTTTAAACAGTTTTGGGTACCATCCTGAAGGAGTTGGAGAAAAGCTAAATACTTTCAGGGGTCCCAAGTAGATCTTCCATTCAGAGCTGCTTTTCATTTCTGTAGGGTCTTCAGCCATCAAAGGTAAATATGAATACCTATCCATATGCACATATGTGTGTGTGTATATGTATATACTTTAAAAGACATTAAAAATTTAAATTCCTTTATTGATATCTTTATTATATGCGGCTTAAGTGTCTGTCGCCCATAGCTTATTGGTTGCTTGCGTAACTGTACTAGCCAATGGGGTGAAGTTGCCATGGCTGAACGCAAATTGAGCGTGTCAGGGGGAAGGTGAACATTTGTTTGCATTGGCAATCATCTGTTTTACATAAAAACTACGTCTTAACGTAATTTCTTTTAAGAATGCCTCCTAGAAAATACAGCACTGAAGAGGAGAGAAAAGGAGCTAAAGCTGCACAAAAACGGCTTTCTCGACAAAAAGAAACCACTGAGCAGAGAAAGACAAGGCTTGCTTCAGTCGCAGAGCAAATGCGTCTTTCTCAGCAAAATGAGACTGATGAGCATAGAGAAACAAGGCTTGCCTCAGATGCAAGACAAAAAAGCCTGTCTCGACAAAATGAGTCCCTTGAACAAAGGCAGGAGAGAAATGCAAAAAAACGACAGAGTAATGCTGACCGAAACGCAAAAAGGATTAAAACAGTTTCAAACAGAGAAACTTTAATTTTTGAGCATTCCTCTGGTGACATGAATATTAAATGTGAACACTGTCAGTCCTTAAACTTCAAGTTAGAAACTAATCGATTTGACCACCCTGGGTAATTCAGTTTGAATTAGCAGACACCTTTGCACAAGTCATTTTAATTACAATTTATAATATCTAGAACAGCGGTCATTTCGTATGACTGCCGGGCTTTCTAGTTTTGAATAATAACCTATGTTTTCCAGTTTTCTTCTAATCATTGTTTACAATTGGACACAGTTTGAAGAACAATCAAAGTACTAGCAAAATATTCTAATAAGTCAGCTTTAAGTTTTTAAGGGAGAAATATACTTTTTTTAATTAAAAAGTTTTTCCCTGGTCTTAAAAAACATGATTCTGTGGGCAGTCCAACTGTGATTGTGACATGTTCTTATGATTAAAAGAAATGTTTTGAATTACCTGCCAAACTAAATTTGTTATAATTGTTTTAAATACACAGAATGTCTCTGGCTGCTTATTGTGTCATTTGTTGTAGAAGAATAGGAACCTCAACTCCTCCTCCAAAAGGCAACACATACTGGAAAGATATCAGTGAGTACAGTTTATTTTCTTTTATTTTTTATTTTTTTTACAGGGACAGAGAGAGAGTCAGATAGAGGGATAGATAGGGACAAACAGGAACGGAGAGAGATGAGAAGCATCAATCACCAGTTTTTTGTTGCGACACCGTAGTTGTTCATTGATTGCTTTCTCATATGTGCCTTGACTGCGGGCCTTCAGCAGACTGAGTCCCCCCCCCCCCCCCCCTTCGAGCCAGTGACCTTGGGTCCATGCTAGTGAGCTTTTTGCTCAAGCCAGAAGAGCCTGCGCTCAAGCTGGCAACCCCAGGGTCTTGAACCTGGGTCCTTCCGCATCCCAGTCGGATGCTCTATCCACTGCGCCACCGCCTGGTCAGGCAGTGAGTACAGTTTAAACAATAATATTTTTTTATAGAAGGAGTAACCAGTTTCCAATGTGGTCCACAAAAAACTTACTTAACCCGTGATATGTCTCAGAGTTGTTTATGTCTTTTCTAGGTTTATGGTCCACCCCAAATTGGGAGGCCCAGAGCCAGAACATACCCCTTCTTCTAGGGGATCTTTTCCCTTCCCTGTGTTTCCTGTCAGAGTCCTCCTTATCCTTCTGAACTCAAGCATTACCGCATTGCCGTGCAGCAGCTATTTATTAAGCTGCAAAACACAGTGCCAGGCAACTGTAGCAGGTCCCGTGAATCCAGTGGTGAGCAAGGCTTGCTTTATGGGAGCTCAGGGTCTAGCACCAATCTGTCTTTATTTATCACTAAGCTTTAATTGTAAAATGAGAAGATTGGCCTCGGTCATCTTTCAGGTGTCAGGTACTTATATACTGTTTATTTCGTGTGGCAGGTCCTAGCCATCCTAGGCCCTGAGGCTACAATGCAGGCACACCTTGGAGACATTGCGGGTTCAGTTCCAGGCCACTGCAATAAAGCAAATGTTGCTGTAATGTGAGTCGCACAGATTTTTTGGTTTCCCAGTGCACATAAAAGTTATGTTTAGCCTGACCAGACGGTGGTGCAGTGGACAGAGTGTCGGACTGGGATGCAGACAACCCAGGTTCGAGACCCCGAGATCGCCAGCTTGAGTGCGGGCTCATCTGGTTTGAGCAAAGCTCACCAGCTTGGACCCAAGGTCACTGACTCGAGCAAGGGGTTACTCTGTCTGCTGAAGGCCCATGGTCAAGGCACATATGAAAAAGCAATCAATGAACAACTAAGGTTTCGCAACAAAAAACTGATGATTGATGCTTCTCCATCTCTCTCCGTTCCTGTCTGTCTGTCCCTATCTATCCTTCTCTCTGACTCTCTGTCTCTGAAAAAAAAAAACAAGTTATGTTTACACTATACCATAGTCTTTTAAATGTGCAGTATTATTATATCTAAAAGGCAATGTTATATACCTTAATTTAAAAAATACTATTGCAGCCCTGGCTCGTTAGCTCAGTCAGTCAGAGCGTCGTTCCAAATCGACAAGGTTGCAGGTTTGGTCCCCGGCCCGGGCACACGCGGGATGCAACCAATGAGTGCGCGACTGAGTGGAGCAACAAATGAATGTTCCCTTCCCCCTCGTCTCTTTCTCCCTTCCTCTGTCTCTCTAAAAATCAATCAGTAAATAAAAAATTAAGCCCTGGCCAGATCGCTCTGTTGGTTGGAACGTCATCCCAAAGCACAGAGGTTGCTGTTTTGATCCCCGGTCAGGGCACACTCAGGACCAGCTTGATGTTCTTGTCTCTCTGTCTCTGCCTCTCTCTAAAAAAAAGGAAAAAGAAAAAAATGTTTTATTGCTAAAAAATGCTAACCATCATCTAAGCCTTCAACAAGTCATAATCTTTTTACTGGTGGATGGTTTTGCCTTCGAATTGTAAAAACTGCAATGAAGTAAAATTAAATGAGGTGTGACTATTGAAGAACACACAGTCCCTGTTCTCAGGGAGCTTCCGTTAGGTCTTTACATAGATCGTTTTTATTTGTTTTTGTTTTTATTTGTATTTTTCCGAACTTGGAAACAGGGAGGCAGTCAGACAGACTCCCGCATGCGCCTGACCTGGATCCACCCGGCACGCCCACCAGGGGGCGATGCTCTGCCCATCTGGGGTGTTGTTCTGTTGCGACCAGAGCCAGTCTAGCGCCTGAGGCAGAGGCCACAGAGCCATCCCCAGCACCCGGGCAAACTTTGCTCCAATGGAGCCTTGGCTGCGGGAGGGGAAGAGAGAGAGAGGAAGGAGAGGGGTAGGAGTAGAGAAGCAAATGGGCGCTTCTCCTGTGTGCCCTGGCCGGGAATCGAACCCGGGTCCTCCGCACGCCAGGCCGACGCTATACCGCTGAGCCAACCGGCCAGGGCTCACAGAATTTTCTAGGTGAATGTCTGTCCTAAAAACAGATCTAGGCCCTGGCCGGTTGGCTCAGCGGTAGAGCGTCGGCCTGGCGTGCGGAGGACCCGGGTTCGATTCCCGGCCAGGGCACACAGGAGAAGCGCCCATTTGCTTCTCCACCCCTCCGCCGCGCTTTCCTCTCTGTCTCTCTCTTCCCCTCCCGCAGCCAAGGCTCCATTGGAGCAAGGATGGCCCGGGCGCTGGGGATGGCTCTGTGGCCTCTGCCTCAGGCGCTAGAGTGGCTCTGGTCGCAACATGGCGACGCCCAGGATGGGCAGAGCATTGCCCCTGGTGGGTGTGCCGGGTGGATCCCGGTCGGGCGCATGCGGGAGTCTGTCTGACTGTCTCTCCCTGTTTCCAGCTTCAGAATAATGAAAAAAAAAAAAAGGGTTTTCCAAGTTCTGAACAAAAAAATTATAAGTACACTTGTAGAATGTAACATGTATTTAAAATGGGGCTGTCCTGCGAATATTCTCGCTGTTCTGATTTTGTAATAATCAGGGCAGGCTAAACATTCGCTATATTAAGACCATGCATGTGTCCCCAGACCTAGTCTTTTCCCTAGGTCTGGCTTTGTAAATGCTGGGGATAAACCAAGAAAAAAGAAAAAATAAATAAAATGGGGCTGTTTACATATGGTACTTAACCACCAATTATAAAATAATTACTTTGGGAAGAGTCCTTTTATCTCCCTAATAGACAGACATAACCCCTCAACGCAGTTGTGGTAGGAGAATTATCCCTGCCCCTCTACTTCATTGGCTGTGAACTACAAGGAGTCAGAAGGGAAGTGAGCTCCCTGGACATGGCGTTCAGTGGAAGCAGTGTGGGCCAGGGCAGGACCAGCGGTGCTGAGGACACTAGGGTCCCTGCTGATTGGGGCAGGCGTGGCAGAAGTGCTGGAGGGAGGAGAGGAGGAGTGTGAAATTTAGGTTATATTTTTATACTCAATGCTTATTGGTTCATTCGGTTGTGTCTGGAGATAGTGAGCCTGGTGTTGATAGCAACTAATTATATTAATAGAAAAATATCAATAACTTCTTTGTTTCTTTTTGAAGGAAATATAATCAAGTTTACTGGATCACTTATTTTAGGGTAAGTGTCAACGGTGAAATACTAGTTGGCTTCATGGCACTGCTGTCTGAAATCCCAGTGGGAGAGATTTTCAGGGAGCATGGGGGTGTGGAAAGGCACAGATGTGGAATGAGGTGGAGATGACTGGTTGGTCACTGGCTTTACCACTTCAGTATCACACGCTCCAGTCACTTCCCTTCTGAGCGCTGGTTTCTCCCGGGCCCACGTGTGGGATGGGGTTCTGCCCCCTGGCACCTCTGCTGCAAGGAAAGCACTTGACCCATACAGAGCGGGGCTCCCCAAGGAGCTGGCACACACCTCAAGTCACGTCTTGCTTCAGCGTCTGAAGTGGGCGAAGAAGGGAAAAATCAACTGTAGTCAAAATTATTTTTGAAAATCCTACGAATCACCATAAAGCCCTTAAGAAAGAAATTGAGGCTGACTGAGAAAATGAGTAGATTGACATCTGCTATCTTGTGCTGTTTCAGAGGCCCTCGCTTTAATGAATGGAGAGGCTCTCTTTCTGAACATTGTATTTTCCTTTTCTTTTTTTCTTTTTTGGAGGGGTGATATGTATGTTAAGTGCATGTCTAATACTATTCTACTGTTTTTGTTAATAATACTTTCACTAGTATAAATATGAAACAACTCTTAGATGCTAAAATGATAAAGGAGATAGATTTGGCATTTTATCCAAATACATACATTTCTTCATGAGAGTGTGAGGCCAGGCAAAACAAACTTAGATGATTTTTCTCTTTGACTTATTCCAGCCAAAAGATAAATGAGTACTTTTTTTTGTAAAGCAGTTTCTATTCCTGAATATAACTGTTGATATCACAGTTATATTCAGGAATAGAGTGATAGTTGATCACACAACTTTTAGCAAAGAATTTCGTCTTTCATGGTAAGCATGATAAAAATACTGAACACATTTGCTCTTTCTGGCTGCTCAGATAAATCCCCACGGGAGAAGAGGATTCATTCAGACCTTCTCTCTCTTCTTCTGATGCCAGCCACGGTCTGGCCTCCCCCCCCTTTTTTTTTATCTTACCTGCTTTTGCTTCAGGGTAGAAAGCTCAAGAGAAGGTTTCATATAACTGATGTTACTCTACTCGGCTCTGGCTCCTGACAGAGGGCCGCCTTTGTGTCTGTGTTGAGGGAATGTGTAGGTCAACTTGATCTGGGAAACACCTGACTTGCTAAAAAAATCAATAAATAGAAATTTAAAAAAATGACAGTTATGTTACATTTAGATCATATATTTATGATGATTTTTTTGTTTCTTTTTAAGAGGTTCGTTATTTCTTACATACGAAGTTCTGGCCCTGAAGAAGTCTGTGACATTAGATACTCAAGTGGTAGAAAGAGAAAAAATGAAGTCATATATATATGTGCATACAGTTTCATTAGATAAAGGAGAAAATCATGGTAAGTTTATGGTAAAATAATTCCATCTTTGTGAAAAATGGAAGGTAGTTATTGGATTTAGAAATGAGTACTTAAAACACAATATACCTCAAATACGTTCTGCTGACTCTAAGAGCCACCAAACCCTGTGAGAATCAAGTACCTAAAGAGCTCATTGAAGCCCAAACCTCGGACTGCATGTCTGCCCAAGGCTGCAGGCCTCCTCTAACTCCGTGCAGGGAAGGCTGGCCAGCTGTTTCAGTCTCACTCAGAGTTCCACCCTTCATGGGGAACGCCAGTTTGGAGGCTGGCCCTCAGTTTGGCAAGCATAAAAACAGGATTTTGTCACTTAGAGATATCTGATTTCAGGGATCTATGCATTATGCCCACTAAACTGATGAGATGGATTTATAAATATGAACACAAACTTATTTACGCAGGGAAAGAATGTGTCATAAAGACTAGAATATCTGTCTTTACTAGTCAGAACATTCCCCTTCTTCATAGTTAGTCATACAGACACTTAATTAGTAATCACGTGATTGCTTGATGAATGTGAAATGTAGAGCAGGGGTACAGCTTTTCATGGAGATACGGGGCGCCTGGTGAGTCACCGGCTTGACTGACAGCTGTGAGTTCCCACACTGGCAGCGGGGACCACCGCGCCTGCGCACAGTGCGCCTCTCAGTGGGCCGGCTCTACTGCTCCCGCCTACCAGCTGCTACTGTTCATTAGTCTTTCACTGTCCTGTATTTCACCATGCTTTTATAGGGTTACGATTTCAACTGCACAGATAATTTTTATAGCTTATAATTTACCTCACTTACCTATACAGTGAAACTTAATCTCAGTAAGATAGCTCTAATCTTAGTTTAAGAGGGACTTTCTTGATTATAGCTACTCCTCTGTTGTATATGAGGGTTTTTGTTGGGTTTGGTGTTTTATTTTTGTTTTTTTACCTTTCCCCTGATTTGGAGAGCAGTCCTTTTATGGGATTTAGAGTTCTGTGTTCCCATAATGGTTTTAGTTGCTTTGATAGTGATAATAAAAATGGAAGGATGCTATTTTATATTTTCTTTTTGAAAAAAACCTGGAGTTTAGTTTATATTTCTCTTTGAAGTTATTGGAGCATGGCATAAAGCGTACGTATTTGGTGTTATTTATATTTGTAATCACTTCAGGATTCACGTACCAGGCAAGAAAAGAGCTTCACAAAGCAGTAAGACAAGTATTGGCAACCTCAGCCAAGATGTTACGGGGTCCTTTTGCTGGTGAGTATGAAATATTTAATTGGGAATCCTGATGAGAATTCTGAAAGTCATTTGATAGTTGACCTAAGATATTTTCCCATTTCATATACTAACATTTATTATAGCAGTAAAAAAATGATAACGTTATTCTCTTAGGCTATATTTAATTTTAAGGCTTGATTTCTTGGACAGTTTTTTCATTCCATCTTTGAAGATTATTGTTGGTAGATATTTGTAAATAAATATAGAGAGTAAATACAAACTTTTCAAAATTTAAAATTTGGCCCTGGCCAGTTGGCTCAGTGGATTGAGCATCAGCCTGGCATATGGAAGTCCCAGGTTTGGTTCCCAATCAGGGCACACAGGAGAAGTGACCATTTGCTTCTCTCCTACCTCCCTCTTTCCCTTCTCTCCCTTTTCCCTCCTGCCACCAGTGGCTTGATTGGTTCAAGCACTGGCCTCGCACCCTGAGGATGGCTTGGTTGGTCCAAGTGTATCAGCCTCAGATGCTAAAAGTAGCTCGGTAGATTCAAGCATTGGCCCTAGACAGGGGTTACCAGGTGGATCCCGGTAGGGGCACATGCGAGAGTCTTTTTCTCTATCTCCCCTCCTCTCACTTAAATTGTTAGGAAATCTTTTTCCATGCTTTCTGATAATGAGAATATTGCATCAGAAATGTAGATTTCACAAGCGGCAGCTCTACAATGGGGAGCTAGCTATGAAAGAAAAGGTGGGAAAGCTTTCTACAATTCAGAGACTAAGAGAGACTTAAATCCTGGTTTTAAAAAGCAGCTCGAAAGATATTTTTGGGACAATTTAAGAAATTTGAATATGGATTTTAGACGATTTGGGAGGATTTTTGTTAGTGTTCTTGGGTGTTATAATGACTTTGTGATTATATATAGGAGAATGCAGGCTTATTCTTAGGAGACTCAGTGTGAACTGTGAAATGGTAAAAGTCAAATGTCTGAAACTTTCACATAGTTTAGGAAAAAACATGCATACAGATTGAACAAATATGGCAAAATAACAGTAAATCTAACTGTGGCAGGCATGCGGATATTAATGTATTATTCTTTTAATTCTTCCATAGGTTTGATATGTTTTATGATGAAAAGTTTTTTAAGGAAAAAGAAAAAGACCAGAGTGTAGTGAAAGCAACATAGTATATAAAACAAAAGCACATAGATAATAAATCACTACACGAATAAACAGGAGGATGAAGATGTTGCCTCTTACTGTTCACACCGCTCACATTGTCGTCTTCTCTCTTTTGCAAAGACGCCTTCAATACAGTGGACGTGGAGGATCACGAGTGTGCCGCGTGGCTGCTCCTGAGGCAGAGTCAGAGCCCGGACAGGGCGGCCCGCCTGCAGGCGGTGCAGGAAATGTCGCGGGCCCGTCACTGGCACGGTAATGGCCCCGACGCACCGCACGCCGCTAGCCAGCTCTCCATTTCTGACACAGAAGAGAAGGGAAAAGATTTTAAGGAAGGGAACTAATTCAGGCAGTCTAAAAAATATGTTAAAAATATTTCCAGAGGCCCTGGCCGGTTGGCTCAGCGGTAGAGCGTCAGCCTGGCGTGCGGGGGACCCGGGTTCGATTCCTGGCCAGGGCACATAGGAGAAGCGCCCATTTGCTTCTCCACCCCCCCCTTCCTCTCTGTCTCTCTCTTCCCCTCCTGCAGCCAAGGCTCCACTGGAGCAAAGATGGCCCGGGCGCTGGGGATGGCTCCTTGGCCTCTGCCCCAGGCACTAGAGTGGCTCTGGTCGCGGCAGAGCAACGTCCCCTGGTGGGCAGAGCGTTGCCCCTGGTGGGCGTGCCGGGTGGATCCCAGTCGGGCGCATGCGGGAGTCTGTCTGACCGTCTCTCCCCGTTTCCAGCTTCAGAAAAATACAAAAAAACAAAAACAAAACAACAAAAAAAATATTTCCAGAAATTAAGAAACTCCAGTGAAAACCCACTGGTTTGTTAACCAGATAGATGTGTTTGGGAAGAACCACCTCAAAGGTGGAAATATTTGTGTAACTTTGTACCAGAACTGAGTTTTATTTGATTAGAGAAGCTCTTGATTCTGGTAGTCATGGCCTCATGTTGTAGTCACATGTCTTTTGGTTCCTGTTTAATCTATTTTAGTTGCTTGCTGCACCATACGATTGTATTTGCTTCACTTGACAACTGGCAGTAATACTAATAGTTAGTCAAATATATGTAATCTGTGTGTATATATCAGTTTAATGGGTATTTAAAATATTTCACTGTATTTAAAACTCAAGTTTTTCAGAAAAAGATATGTGCAAGAGCTCAGATCTACTGATTCTAGTACAGAGACTAACATACTTCGTGAATAGCATCACCTCACACAAATGAGTAAACAAATATACATAAACAATGTTCTCAAAGAAAAGTCTCAGAATAAGGTCTCTGCCTCCACACAAGTTAATTAGTTGAGTGGTTGGTAGCTATAACTATAATAATTTACAATGTAAATATAATCTTATTTCATGTTAATGGAGACTTAAAGTAAAAATCTTTCTTTAAATCTGCCTTCTAGGACTTCAGTTCAGACTTACTGTATCAGAAAAATCAGGGTTGGAGCCCTGGCATGCATGTTTTTAAGTTTCCCACTTGTTCCTAAAGAACTTACCCAGGTTATGAACCACCATTAATTAAAAAGAGTGTCTGCTGGCCCTGGCTGGTTGGCTCAGTGGTAGAGCGTCGGCCTGGCGTGCAGAAGTCCCGGGTTCAATTCCTGGCCAGGGCACACAGGAGAAGCGCCAATCTGCTTCTCCACTCCTCCCCCTCTCCTTCCTCTCTGTCTCTCTCTTCCCCTCCCGCAGCGAGGCTCCATTGGAGCAAAGATGGCCCGGGCGCTGGGGATGGCTCCTTGGCCTCTGCCTCAGGCGCTAGAGTCGCTCTGGTCGCAACAGAGCGACGCCCCGGAGGGGCAGAGCATCGCCCCCTGGTGGGCAGAGCGTCGCCCCCTGGTGGGCGTGCCGGGTGGATCCCGGTCGGGCGCATGTGGGAGTCTGACTGTCTCTCCCCGTTTCCAGCTTCAGAAAAATACAAAAAAAAAAAAAAAAAAGAGTGTCTGCTTCAGTGGTTGGAATTTTGTTTTGATACATCTCTTAGTCCATTTGGGCTACTATAACAAAATACCATGGACTGGTGGCTTATATAACCAACAAAAATGTATTTCCCACAGTTCTAGAGGCTGAAGTTCAAGATCAGGTGCCTGCATAGTTGGTGTCTAGTGAGGACCCGCTTTCTGGTTCAGCTGGCCATCTTTTCTTTGTGTCCTCACCTGGCAGAAGGGACAGGCACTAATCCCATCATGACCTAATCATTCCTCAAAGACCCCTCTTCCAAATACCTGACACTGGGGACTAGGTTTCAGCATATGGATGTAGGGGGACACAAACGGTCTGTAGCAACACACAAAAAATGTGCCGTGGTAAATCATGATGGCTAAAACAAAGTGCCGCCTTTGGAGCCTCGGACTGTTTATTCATGGGCATCACAGAATGAAGACGTCATCCATTACCAGAGACAGTAGACCTAAATGGAACCACAGAGTTCTGGAGCAGCCATCAATAGCTTTCATATGCTAGAATTATATTTAAAGATATATGTTGAGGAGAACTGTGAGGTCAGGTATGGAAATGATGGGTATTTAGCTTATTGACATTGTCTTTTTGAAAAAGTAACTTGGGAAATACAAACTTCTAATTTAAAATTAGAGTGCTTTCAAGTAGTTTGTCCATTTAATCCTTGAAACAACATTAATCCGACCTGGGAGCTAACAGCATACTTTTCCGATAGATTATCAGTACAGGACAATCGCTCAAGCCTGTGATCTGAGAACTCTTATTGGTCTGGCACGAAGCAAAGGGAGTGATCTTCGTTTCTTTCTCCCTCCGCCTCCTTTACCATCTTTAAAAGAAGTAAGTAAATAAAATAATGCAGTGAATGTAAAACTGTTTAATGTATAGTCTTCACTGTGGGTACAGAATAAACATGCAGAAAATAGTCTGTGAGCTACTCTGACAAGCGAGTGAAACAGTGTCGAGCTGAAATCGTAGTTTTCAAACAGATAACCTGATTCCCTGGGAGATGCCGTTTCTCTATATTACTTTCCTCTTTTAGGTACTGGGGGGCTCTTACACCAGAAGACAGCTTCATAGCTTATCACCATGGATTGGTCCCTTGATGTAAGGTTGCTTTTAGATTAGTTTTTCTCAACTTCAATAGTATTGACATATTTGGCCAAATAATTTTTTTTAGTTGGAGGGTGTCCTGCATATTGTAGGGTGTTTAACAGCTTCCCTGGCCTCTTCTCATGAGATTCCAGTAGCACCGCCAAGTTGTGACAACCAGAAAACGTTCCCAGATATTGCTCCGTGTTTCTCGAGGTGCCAAACACCACTGGAGGCCCACTCCCTTGTTATCCACAAGTTAATACACAGAGAGCAACCCATCGGGAACCAGAATGTGGGCGTGAGCACATTTCCTGAGGACCGTTCCTAGACCGGAAAATGAAAATCTGAAACGTTGCTCTCAGTTTCTGACAAATAGAAAAACAAATATACCAGATGTAAGCTATTAGGGAAAGATCTGATAATGATGAGTTCTGGATTTTAAAAGCCAGCTTTAGTGTAATAATTACTTTTGAGTCAGAATGTGAAGTAGCCCACGAGGTGGAATGTCGAGCTCCACTCTTCAGTGGGTCTCAGATGAAAGACCAGACATGAAGCTATGCAATTCAAAACTAAATGATCTGTTTACCTGGGTGGCTGTTTTTTTGTTCTTTGTTTTTTGTTTTAATTTACAGAGACAGAGAGAGGGATAGACAGGATCAGACAGACAGGAATGGAGAGATGAGAAGCATCATCATTAGTTTTTTTGTTGCGCGTTGCAACACTTAGTTGTTCATTGATTGCTTTCTCATATGTGCCTTGACCGTGGGCCTTCAGCAGACCGAGTAACCCCTTGCTCGAGCCAGCAACCTTGGGCTTAAGCTGGTGAGCTTTTGCTCAAACCAGATGAGCCTGCGCTCAAGCTGGCGACCTTGGGGTCTCGAACCTGGGTCTTCCACATCCTAGTCCGACGCTCTATCCACTGCGCCACCGCTTGGTCAGGCTGGGTGGCTGTTTTTTTTGTTGTTGTTGTTTTTTCAGAGAGAAAGAGGGATAGGCAGGGACAGACAGACAGGAACGGAGAGATGAGAAGCATCAATCATTAATTTTTTGTTGTGTGTTGCAACACCTTAGTTGTTCATTGATTGCCTTCTCATATGTGCCTTGACCGCGGGCCTTCAGCAGACCGAGTAACCCCTTGCTGGAGCCAGCAACCTTGGGTTCAAGCTGGTGGGCTTTTTGCTCAAACCAGATGAGCCCATGCTCAATCTGGTGACCTCAGGGTCTCGAACCTGGGTCCTCCGCATCCCAGTCCAACGCTCTATACACTGCGCCACCGCCTGGTCAGGCAGGGTGGCTGTTTTTGAAACTAAAATTAATTTATCTCTGTGGGAGTTTTTTTGTTTTGCTTTTTTGGCTTTGATTCTTTGGGTACTTTTTGTTGTGTTCAGTTGTTGGGCTTAATTATGAAGAATTGATTTTGCTATTATTTCAGGATTCTTCCACCGAAGAAGAGCTCAGAGGCTTGCTGGCATCTCTCCCTCAGACGGAGCTGGACGAGTGCACCCAGTACTTCACAGCTTTGGCTCTGAGTGAAAGCAGTCAGAGTCTGGCGGCTCAGAAGGTGAGTGCAGCGGCTCATTCAGGACGTACTTCTCAAGGTCAAGTGCCAGGGGCCAGCACTCAACCTTAGAGCAGTCATTCATCCACCAAGGGAACGGTCTGTCTCTTCCTCCTTTCCCACCGTGTGGGAACGTGGGCGCACACCCGCAGATGCGGCTCCTCCGGTTGACTTCAGGTTGTTTCCCATATCGGCCACATCTTGGAATCACTCCGCTGATGACCTTGTTTTCTTTCTGATGCTCAGAACGCCCTGTTTGGTCACTAGACCCTTTCATTAGGCTGACCTCATCGTCCTTTTTAATTTACCCCCAAGGTGGCCGTGAGAGCACCTTTGTTTTCTTATTTGATGATAAGATGTCCCCGGTTCTTCTGGACTCTTCCTGCCGTACAACAGGCATTGGCTGCCCTCCAAGGAGATCTGGCTCTTCTTAGCGGAGAACAGTGGCAGAATCGCACACCCTGGCACGAAGGGGACACAGCGTATTGTTCTACGCGAAGGCAGAGCAGACCTAGGGCTCCCAGCTACCCTAAGGGACAGAGCAGAACAGTTACCTTTTCCTTAAAAGGTCTTAAATTCCTCTTTCCAGTTCCACTTATATTTTAAAATACCAGCTTTATTGAGATACAATTCACAGTCCATAAAACTCACCCTTTAAAACGTATATTGAGTTTTATTACTCACAGGGTGGTGCAAACATCACCTCTCTCTTATTCCAGAACATTTTCATCCCAGAAAGAAACCTGAACCCATTAGTGGTCATTGTCCATCCCCCTCCCTGGCAACCACTGTCCATCCCCTCCCTACCTCCCAGCCCCTGGCAACCACTGATCTACTTCCTCTCTCTGTGGATTCGCCTATTCTGGCCATTTCATATAAATGGCTATCTTCCAATATACCACCTTTGATGTCTGACTTCTTATATTCAGTATAATGTTCAAGGTGCACCCATGTTGTATCATGTATCAGCACTTCATTCCTTCTTATTGGTCAGTAACATTCCACTGTGTAGATACACACCACATTTCGTTTGTCCATTCATCAGAGGATGGATATTTAAATTGTTTCTTCTTTTTGACCATTTTGAACAAGGCTGCAATGCACATTTGTGTACAAGTTTTTGTATGAACATATGCTTTTAATTCTTCTGGGTATATACCTAGGAGTGGAGTTGCTGGGTCATACAGTTTGCATTTACTTTTTGAGGAACTTCCAAACTATTTTCTACAACAGCTATACCATTTTACATTCCCACTAGCAAGGTATCAAGATTTCAATTTCTCCACATACTTGCCAACATTTGTTATTATTCACCTTTTTAATTATAGCCATCTCATTGGGTGTGAAGTGGCATCTTCATTCTGGTTTTGATTTGCATTTCCCAAATGATTATTGATGTTGATTATCTTTTATATGTTTATTGGCTATTTATATATCTTCTTGGAGAAATATCTATTTAAATCCTTTGCCTGGTTGTCTTTTTGTTGTTGAGTTCTAAGAATTCTTTATATACTTTAGATATAAATCCCGTATCAGATAAACTATTTGCAGATATAATATTTGAAAATATGTTTCACTTTCTTAATTGTGTCTTTTGCAATGCAAACATTTTTAATTTCAATGGAAATTCATTTTATGTATTCTTTCCTTTTGTTGCTTGATAAACAGTACATTACACTAGAGAGGAAGGGCATGAATAAGAATTATCAAATGGTCAAACATTTTGAACATTGACTAGTAGTTTTGCTAAACCACAGACCCTTTAAATTAACTCAAAATCAGAAACGTGTGGGTTGTGTTTGCTATAGGCAACTCCGGGCGGGCGACGTGACCTTGTGCTGGCCCTCTGCCAGCAGGTGGTCTGTATGCGCAGTTATGACTCTTGCTCAAATATAAAGCGCTTCTAAAGGCGATCCAGTGATAAGTCCTCCTCCCATCCCTTCCTCTCCCTGCCCCCTGTGCGCACACACGGAGTGGTACACGCTCTTTTACCCAATGGTGGCATACTCGACACACTCTTGCCCCTCCTCTTTCTCAGTTAGGGGTTATCTTGGAGGCTGGTATGTGTCCATATATGAAGAGACTCAAAAGCTTTTATGCTCACACAGCATTCCATGTTACAGCGGTGCTATCGTTTATTTAACCAGCCCCTGCTGACGGACATTAGGTGGTGTCTATCTTCTGTTCTTACAAAGAATGCTGCAGGGAACCAGCCTGTACACTAGCTCGGTTGAGAGTCCCAGCAGCAGAGTGACACGAACGCCTGTTTCCCCAGCTGCCGGATAGGGCGGTCTCACCATGCATGCGTCTCCGGACGAGCAGGTTGGGCATCATTTCATGGACTTCCTGCGGACTTCCTTATGTGATCGTTGCTCATTCTCCCAGAGCACTGTTGGCATTTTTCTCACTGACCTTCAGATCACTGCAGATAGTGACATTAGCCCTTGCTAGGCGGTAAGAGTTGAAATGTCCTTTTCCCAGTTTTTTCTTATAATGCTGTACTGTCTGTTAGGACGCGTCCCACTGCTCTTCTGTTTCATAATTCTCCTAATTCTTCTTGGCTGTCTTCCATATGCACTTGAATTTTAATTTGGGAAGAATTAAAAACGCCATGATCCTGTCATCGTTACCTTTAATTTTTTTCAATAATGCTTTTCTCTTTTTTATCATTTTGATGAATAGACTGAGTAGATTTGACTAGCACAATATGACCCTTAATATGACCCTAGCACGTTACCATCAGCTGGGCTTTCCTTATGTGATGAGGAACTGTGTTTGCTCTCGTACTTTCAGATAAGAGGACACGGGGGGCAGAACCGAGAAGGATTCAGAGCTTGTTCTCTTCCGTGTTTTCTATTCTAGAGAACGACAGTTTGCATAACTGAAGTCCCCACAATATTTACAGTCCTACGCAGCAGTCCTAACATACTGTATATAGCACAGTGACTTTTTTTTTGTCCAATAAAAAATATTGGTCCTTTTTTTTTTTTTTAAAGTAAAGGTTTGAATTATCTTACTTTCAGGGTGGCTTATGGTGTTTTGGAGGAAACGGACTGCCTTATGCTGAGAGCTTTGGGGAAGTTCCTTCAGCGACGGTGGAAATGTTCTGTTTAGAAGCTTTAGTAAAACATTCCGAGGTAACTTACATTTTCAAATGTGGTTTACTTTCATGATCACATTGAAAAAATTTTACATGTTCATTCAAGGGAAATTATACTTTTATTATAAAAGGGGAAGAAAGCTTTTTGCTTGTTTTTCAATTTCTGCTTTTACCCCATTCAACTGTTCAGATTGATCGTTATGATATAGCAGCAATACATGAATTGCAGTTTTGCTAAGTATTTCTAAAATGGATGTAATCTTAATTGCACATGAAGAGAGCAATGTATTGTCTAAATACAGCATTTAGCACACTGTCTTCTACCTTTCTCAGATAATTTTACAGGTAATATTATCAGGTAGTTAATTTCTATTAAACCATCTGTCAAAGATGTGTCAGGGTAGAGAAAAGAAAATACTGGAATGACTAAATTTTAAACATTGCATGTATCAGTGATTTTCAAACTTCTTGGCATTATGACAGCCTTTCTTTCACGATCATAGTTTGGTTTTAAAAGAAAAAGGTCACAGATTTTGTGGTACATAAACATTACTGTATAAAAATCACTCAGGAAGCATATTAAAAATGCACATTTCCTGCTCACCTGTGGCAACTTTAATTTCCTGATGTGGGTGGGCTGGGGTCTGGAACTTCCGCTTGTACCAGGCATCTCCGGCGAGGCTGCTGCACGTGCTTCCTGCGCGGCCCACCTGGGAAACGTCATCCTAGCCGTGCCGCACTCTCCCGCTGAATTGTGGGAATCCTTAGACATGGCTCGAAAGCATGGTGCTTTCTGGTCTTTAGTTCCCGCCTGTGGAATTAGGAATCAAGGACAAAGCAGAGTTAGTAAAGTGTTGGACTACAGAAGGGAGTTGGGGCAGCGAGGTTGAGTTTTTGTGATTTACGTCTGGCTTCTGAAGCAGTAGATACATCTTCAACAGAAAATACAGGACGTGGAATATAGTAGTTACCTCTCCAGAAGCCCTTCAAGTGATTACATACTTGATTTATGTAGAAAAGGCATTTACTTTTAAATGCATGCAAAATGTGATAAAATTTAATAAAAATTTAGAGAACAATTGTTGCATATACATGAGTGACATGGTATCATGTCAGTGATTAAAGCTAGTGATGAAAGAGCAGGACCGTGCCAGTGACCGTGGCAGACCATAATGACTTACTGGTCAAGTCTGTCTCTTACTTCAGTATACATATTTCCTTTGGCTTTTTAAAAAAGTCTCTTTTTTCCATTAAAAATTCATACCCCCTTTTCTCTTTATTTTTACTTGATCTTTCTCTTTAATAAATTGTATGACTCGTAAGTGTAGGCCAGCCCAATAGCTGTGGGTTTGTGTGGGCCAGATGTTGCTTATCTCTGTGGGGCCTGTCACTTGGACAGGGATTATTTCCTGTTATCAGGTGGTAGGTTTCTCAATGGTAGAGAACATTCTAAGGTCGTTTTTTTTGTGTGTGTATTTGTATTTTTGGTTTTTTCTTTTTTTCTTTTTCAGCAAGAGAGAAAGGAAAGGAGAAAGATGAGAAGCATCAACTCATAGCTGGTCCTTAGAGCACTTTTGTTGTTTACTGATTGCTTCTTTTATGTGCCTTGACTTGGGGGGGGGGCTCCAACAGAGCCAATGACCCCTTGCTCAAGCCAGCGACCTTGGGCTCAAGCCAGTGACCATAGGGTCATATGATCCCATGCTCAAGCTGGATGAGTCTGCACTAAAGCCTGTGACCTCAGGGTTTTGAACCAGGGTCCTCAGCATCCCAGGCTGACGCTCTATCCACTGTGCCACCACCTGGTCAGGCCATTCTAAGGTAGTTTTAAGCCCATCAAAGTATCACTAGAAATTGAAACAGTTCTGTAAAAATAATACTGACAGGTTATATCAGATAAAGAGCTAAACAGGGTAACTTTAAGAATAAAAATTTCAGAAGTCCTGCTGAGATGACTTATTTCTTTGTGATCGTGAAGCACTTCCCGTGCAGATAGGGGTCTGAGTATTAAGTCAGCTGAGAGGAGAGGCTGGGTGGTTACTCGGGGTCTCTGTCCTTGAGCAGGAGCCACCTGGCTGCCCGTCAGCATGCTGTGTCACCTGGCGAGTGAATTTGTACAACATAAAGTGAGCTGTCATTAATTTATTGTGCTAGATATCCACACATTGTGATAAGATCGAAGCAAACGGAGGCTTGCAACTACTTCAGAGGCTGTACCACCTTCACAAGGACTGCCCTAAAGTACAGAGAAATATAATGCGCATCATTGGAAATATGGCTTTGAATGAACATCTTCATTCAACTATAGTTCGCTCAGGTAACAACTTTATATGCTGAGTATTCTGGATCCAGTGCTTTGTTCTCCTACCTCCACCCGCCCAGGTATATTCATTTTTAAGTAGACTGAAGACTGCTTAGGGCTCGTTAGGGGTCCTTAGAGCATATTTTAGTGTAGGGCAAGGAATTGCCTGAGATCTGTGGTCATCTACACCTCAGGTCATCGGTGTGTGCACAGTCACTAGGGAGCAGTTTTTGCTGATGACCATCTAAATGTTTATATCTCTGATATGAGGGATTATTAGAGACCAAGATCTGAATGCTGTATGTGCTTATTGCTTCTGGGGTGTCTTTCTTCTTGGCTTTTTTAGTGGAAAAAGCTAGGTGATACATATATGTGTACATATATACACACATTCGCATACATACCTACACATGTACAGTTGACTCTTGAACGTTTGAAGTGCACGGAACCACTTATTTGCAGATGTTTTTCAATAAATATCTGTACTGTTTTAGGTCAGCCATTGGGAGTCTGCAGGTCAGAGAGCTGACTGCATTGATTGGTGCCATTTTATACAGGGGACTTGAGCATCTCTGAATTTGGGTATCCGCAGGGGGCCTTGGAACCAGTCCCTCACAGATACTGAAGAACAACTTAAGTTTTTGAGGAGTCTAAAGTTATATGCTGATTTTTGACTGCGTGGATGGGGTCAGTGCCCCTAACCTCTTCGTTGTTCAAGGGTCAACTGTATATGAATAGTTTTTTGTTGTTGTTTTTAGTGAGAGATATAGAGAGACAGACAGGGAGAGAGATGAGAGGCATCAACCTATAGTTGCGGCATCTTAGTTGTTCATTGATTGCTTCTTATATGTGCCTTGACCAAGGGCTCCAGCTGAGCCAGTGACCCCTTGCTCAAACCTGTGACCTTTGGACTCAAGCCATTGACCATGGGATCATGTTGATGATCCCACACTCAAGCCGGCAGCCCTGCTAAGCTTTTGCCTTTTATAATCTAGCCTTGGAAGTAACTTCTGCCACACTGTACTGATTAGAAGCCAGTCACTAAGGCTAGCCCGTCTTAAAGGGGAAGGGATTTACAGACAGTTTAGACTCATCACCTCTTAACGAGAATATTGTCAAAGAATTGGAAGACATGTTTTAAAATCACTACAAATTTCTATTCTAGGTATTTAAAGCTGTAAGTTTCCTCTATCCTGCTTCAGAGGCACCCCTTAAATTTTGGATATATTGCATTTTCATCATTATTCCATTTGAAATATTCTCTAATTTCCCTTGTGATTTTTTTCTTTGTCTCATGGGTTACTTAAAAGTATATTCTGTAATTTACAAATATTAAGGTTTTCTAGATATTGTATGTGTCTGATTTCTAATTTAACATTCCATGTCCTCAGAGAACATACCCTGTAAAATTTTAGTCCTTGGAACTTCATTGAGACTTAGTTGATGGCCTGTTTAATGGTCTATCGTGGTGCATGTTCTACGTGTACTTGAAAAGAAAGTGTATTCCGTAGTTGTTGGATGAAGTGTTCTTTACATAACAGCTAAACCAAGTGGGTTGACAGTGTTGCTCAAATCTCTAGATCTTTACTGAATTTTGCCTAGTTCTGTGAATTATTGAGTGACACATTAATTCAGTTCCTCAGCTGTGATTGTGGATTTGTCTGTTTCTCCCTTTAATTCTGTCAGATTTTCTTTACGTCTACTTTGCTATAAAACAGCCACACTGGCTTTTCCTTAGGCTTGCTGTTTGTGGTGCATATCTTTTATCCTTTTCCCTTTTGCATTCATTTTTATGTGACTTTTTTAAAAGTAAAATTTATTGATTGATTTTATTGGAAGGGAGAGAGAGAGACAGGAACATAGATCTGTTCCTGTATGTACCCTGACAGGGGATCGAACCAGCGACCTCTGTGTTTCAGGACAATGCACTCACCAACCGAGCTATCCGGCCAGGGCATTTTTTTGTAACTTAAAAAATACATCTTCTACAGACAGCATATAGTTGGATCTTTAAAAAATATCGTTTGGTAACCTCTCCTTTCCAGCTGGCGTGTGGGGGTGTGTCCCCTTTCCTGAACCAGTGACGCTGTGTGGTGCCGTGCCCTGTGTCTGTGGTGCTCTCTGCCTGCCCTTTGGATTTGTTTTCTCATTTCTTGATGTTTTGGGGATTCCTTGGGTATATTTAACATTCTATTATTATTCTTTCTTTTTTTCTGGCTTTTAATACTGTATTTTTAGTATATTTCAAATGGTTGTATCCGTATCAGCTTATCTTGAGTTAGTTTCATTCCACTTCATATCTGATGTGAGTTTCGGACGACAGTAGCCTTCAGCTTAAACCCCCGCCGCCTCTGTGGTATCGTTGTGGTGTGTTTCCTTCTGCACAGGTTATAGACTACACAGTGACTGTCATTTTTGTTTTAACAGTCAAATGACCTTTAAAGAAATAAGAAAACAAGTCGTTTTTATATACATATTTATAATACCCAGTGCTTCACCTTTCCTGTGTTATCTAAAGTGCCATCTTTTGTCCTTACCTTTCGGCCTGAACATCTGCGTCTGCTGGTGACGGAGTCTCTCACCTTCCATTTTCTGAAAATGCGTCGTTTCATCTTTATTTTATTACTCAGGGAAAGATACTTTCCGTTAAGGAATTGTGTTGACAGTGCGTTTCGATCAGCACTTTAAAAATGTCACTCCACTCCTGGCGCCTGTTTGTCTGATGAGAAGTGGCTCCTTATTCCCACTCTGAGATGCAATGTCTTTTTCCCTTTGGCTTCTTTTAAGGTTTTTATGCTTGGTGTTCAGCAGTTTAATAGTGTGTGTGTGTGTGTGTGTGTGTGTGTGTGTGTATCTCACTCACGGTCCACTGCACGACTATGTCTGTGGTTTGATGTTTTTGATCAAATGGGGAAACTGCAGCCGGTGCACCCTCAGCTGTTTTCTCTGTCCCTCTGTCCCCTCCCCTCTGGGACACCAGCTATGTATGATATTAAATCACTTTACTGCTCTGCACAGGTCATTGCTCTACTTCTTTTCAAAATACTTTTTTCTCTCTGTGCTTTAGATGGTTTCTATTTTCATTTACCACTGAAGGGGATAGAGAATTGATAAAAATTATTATTTTTAAAAATTACCCTTCCCCTAACCAAAACCTGACTTTACCTCAAGTCCTCAGTCCTCCTGGGTGGTCTCAGTGTCCACAGGGAGCCCTCCAAATGGCGCCCCTCAGTTCCTTGACCTTCTCATCGTCACCAGCTTCCTTCTCTGTACCTGCACCGGTTAGTACTCACTCCCGGCCACACCTGAGACCTACCTGCTCATGGCCTGAAACCACTCACCTAAAAAGCCAGTAATCCCCATCTGAACGCGTCCCAGTCTCTGAGCGCCTCCCCCCCCCCTTTGAGCCCGTCCCAGTCTCTGAGCGCCTTCCCCCTCTGAGCGCGTCCCAGTCTCTGAGCGCCTTCCCCCCTCTGAGCGCGCCCGTCCCAGTCTCTGAGCGCCTTCCCCCGTCTGAGCGCGTCCCAGTCTCTGAGCGCCTTCCCCCCCCCTCCCCGTCTGAGCGCCTCCTAGTCTCTGAGCGCCTCCCCCCCCCCCCCCCCCCCCCCCCCCGTCTGAGCGCCTCCCAGTCTCTGAGCGCCTTCCCCCCGTCTGAGTGCGTCCCAGTCTCTGAGCGCCTTCCCCCCTCTGAGCGTGTCCCCCTCACTTGAGCCTGGCTTGCATCTGCTGGCACAGTGACGGTTTTCCTCCGTGGACTCCGCCCTCCGCTGAGGGCTTTAGCCACCCCCATCATCGTCCTCTGTGTTCCTTACCCCTCCTGACTCAGCCTGTGTCCCCTCACTTCCGTGCCTTGCAACCGCTTCCCCTTTTATCCTTTTAACTCGTCCTTGCTCAAGACCCCAACACCGGATAAAACCACTTACCCGTTTGTTCTGTTGCTGAGCATGGAATCATTGCGATTGCTTGTCGCTGTGTTTGTAAAATCCACAAATTCAAGGGCTGCTCAACAGTCACGTTCCCGGTTAGCACGCCTCACTCTTCTTAACGGTGACCACACCGTCTCCGCATTTCTCAGACCTGCCCCATTCCCTCCCTCTCAGCACAGGACCTCTCCTCGTACTTCAGACAGTTAGGACGGGACAAGGCACTTCCCTCCATGTCCCACGACCACAGACAGACCTGTCCTCTGGCTTTCCTTCCTGACCATGGGAAGAGCACCGCCTCTTCTGAGACCTCCAGTCGTGCGGCTCCCTCTGCCTTCACTTCCCAGGAACGCCCGCTTCCCTAGCCGCTGGGGTCCACGCTGCCTCTTGGCTGGCCCCTCTGGTCAACACACGCGCGAGGAAGAAAAACAAAAACCTAATGTCGCCCTGAATTTCCATCTTTTTTCTCCATTTGGTAGTGAACCTTTTGAAAGAGATAATTGTACTTTCTGTTCAGCTTCCATTACTTCTGAATTCTCTTTGAATTCTGCCGTCTTACCCAGTTTTATTTTTGTCCTTAGGCATCCTGTATTTTTACCTGTGTACACACACACACACACAGTATATACATACATACATACATGAGGATGTATAGATATGTATGTATGTATATCTTATTAGCATCAGTCTGTAACTTTGCCATTCAGATTTACAAAAGTCAGCTATCCACTATTGGTGAGGATATGTGAAAACTGGACCTTTATGTTCTTGGTGAGAATATAAAGTGATAAAGTTTTTGTTTTGTTTTTAGTTAGAGAGGGAGAGAGATGAGAAGCATCAACTCATAGTTGTAGCATTTTAGTTGTTCATTCATTGCTTTCTCATATGTGCTTTGAGTGGGGGGGACTCCAGCCGAGCCAGTGACCTTGGGCTCAAGCCAGTGGCCGTGGGATCATGTCTATGATCCCACAGTTGTGACCCTGTGCTCAAGCCAGATGAGCCTGTGCTGAGGCTGGTGACCTCAGGGTTTCAAACCTGGGTGCTCAGTGTCCCAGGTCAATACTCTATCCACTATGTCACCACCTGGTCAGGTTAAAGTGATAAAAGTTTTTTGATAGGCACATAGTGGTATCTATTAAAAGAATGTATATACTATTTAACCTAATAGTAATACAGCTAGAAATCTCTCCTGCCTAAATATTCATGGATGTTCTTAAAGATTTGTGTACAAAAATGTTTATTGGACTGTTGTTTATAGTATGGATAAAATGAGAACAGGCTGATTGCCTGCCAGTAGGAATAACAGTTAGATAAGCCATAGTGTACTCAAACTGTGTCACGCTGTGATGTACACGGAGGCATTCCAAGACCTGTGGCTCAGTGCAAACCACATCACGGGGCAGCAGGCCTGGTGGGACTCACTTTAGGTAAAAACGCATCCAGAGCTAGGGCGTGTGTATATTACGTATATGTATAAATTACAGGTGTATGACGATTTTTTTTATATATGACTGAATTTTTAAAAAGGTTTGGCAAAGCCCTGGCTGGTTGGCTCAGTGGTAGAGTGTTGGCCTGGCGTGCAGAAGTCCTGGGTTTGATTCCCGGCCAGGGCACACAGGAGAAGCGCCCATCTGCTTCTCCACCCCTCCTCCTCTCTTTCCTCTCTGCCTCTCTCTTCCCCTCCCACAGCCAAGGCTCCATTGGAGCAAAGATGGCCCGGGCGCTGGGGGTGGCTCTGTGGCCTCTGCCTCAGGCGCTAGAGTGGCTCTGGTTGCAACAGAGCAATGCCCTGGATGGGCAGAGCATCGCCCCCTGGTGGGCATGCTGGGTGGATCCCAGTCGGGCACATGCGGGAGTCTGTCTGACTGCCTCCCACCTCCCCGTTTCCAGCTTCAGAAAAATACACACAAAAAAAAAATGTGGGTGGAGGCTATGGGGACAGCTGCTATCTGTGGAGTAGCTGCGCTGGGCTTGCTAAAGGGCAGGTTTTATAGAGACTTTTGTAGACTCTTCTCCTCGCTCAGAGGAATCAAGTAAGGTGACTGAGGTTCCACAGTAAGTAGGCGGGGGCAGGGTTCTGAGCCCGTCCCTCTGACCTCAAGGCCCGCATTCTGTCTTATTCTAAATTACATAAATAGCACATAATAGATTCTCTTCATATATACTTCAGAGAACACAGATACAGCAAAACAAAGTTAAGCCCTCCTTTTGTAGAGTACTCTCCAACCCCAACTCCCTCCTAAGAGGTAATGACTATTTGGTGCCTCTTTCCAGACCTCTGCTGGGGGTGGGGTGCACCCTGCACTTTCATATACAGGAGTCCCAGGTTACAACTGAGGCATGTTCTGTAGGTTTGAAAATGTTTAAGTACTTACTGTGCACAGAAAGGTAAAAATAGTATGTTAAGTTGCATTTAATAGGTAAATGTATCTCTTCTGCCAGTCAAGATGAAATAACTAGTATTAACTCGCTGAATTTAATAATTCTTGCTAAAAGCAAAATAGAACTTTTCTTACTGTTTATAACCTCATCTCTAGTACTTGCAGCTTTTGTTAGACTTTCTGAGTAGAGAAAACGGCTTTTGAAGCCCTGCTACCTGCTTTGCGAGCTCTAAGTGGTACCTGGCCGGGGCCACCATGGCGCAATGCGGTGGGACCCAGAGGACCCGAGGGAGAGTGGCGTGGGGTGGTCAGGCGCTTCCAGAGAGACGGGAGCTGAGGTTGGCCTTTCCGAGTCATTTTCAGGCTGCAGCCTCTGAGCCCTCGGAGGTGGCGTGCTGTCGGCATTCAGGAGGTGTGCTCTCTCCCCAGGCTGGGTTTCCATCCTGGCAGGAGCCATGAAGTCACCCTACATCATGGAGGCCTCCCATGCCGCCCGAACCCTGGCTAATCTAGACCGGGAGACGGTGCAGGCAAAGTATCAGGACGGGGTGTACGTGCTGCACCCCCAGTGTCGCACCAGGTAAGACTGCAGAACAGCTCCTTGTCCCCGTGGGCACAGAAGCCTAGAGGGCTTAACATTTCGTTCCTACATAATTTAGACAAGTCACCCACCTTATTCACGGAATCAGTTTCTCCATATTACCCTCGGAGGAACTGCAGGCTGTCATGAAAATAGGGAAGTCACTAAGTTATCGGGGTTGTTTAGATCAGGGTTCAGTCCACGAGGCTGCACGCACCTTTATCACACATCATGCTTCAACTCTGCACACGTGTTTCTGTGTTTCCCCGTGTTTTTCATGAGATGTAATAACTGCTCTGGGTTGTAGAGGTCATTCGGGATGGGAAAGGGATAGGACATGATTATTTATAGGCAGGCAACTAAATTAGCCTGGGCCTAGGCCTCAAGGGCCTGGAGAGGCCCACCAGCTGTGAGAGCCTGGCCGACGGAGTGAGTTGTAGTGAACCTGATGCACGCTCCTCCTGACGGTTACTGCCCGTCAGCCTTTCCAGGCGTCACTGCTGAGACGATAAGTACAGAAAGGACCACACTGGAAAAGTTATGTCTTTCTCAGACTTTTTTTCAGGCACTTTAAAATAATACCTTAGAAAACAGCAAAAAGTTTAATTTGAAAATGGATTGGTTACTTAATTCCAATTTGTAAATGAAATACGATGGTATTTGTGTGTTGCATAATTGTGTACACCCTATATGACACTTAAAAATATGTAGATAGTATATTTACTTGCATTTGCATATTTTTAAAATGTCATAGCCAAAAAAAGTTACTTTAAAATGTCATTTGCTCTATTTCTGACAAATGTTATCCTTGAGAAATTTTTGAAAATCTCTTTTGTGCCTGCAGACTTTGAAACTACACTATTATGTTAATTTGTGGGACGCTATCATGGACTTCTTTGGAGGGTGATCTGACATCTGTCACTTTACTGATCACTAGCTCATTGCAGTTGAGTTTGGTTGGTTCACCTGGCTAGCTACGTGTCCATTTTTATAGAGCAGTGAGCACACTCGTGCGCCTTTGCCAAATACCTTGTGGGTTCCTCAGTAAACCCATGCTCTAACGCTTGCCTTAGTTTTTATTTTTATTTTATGTCACATATTATATAAGCCTGCTAAGCACCATCCAGACAGAGTGCTATGTAGACTCTTGCCAAAACAATAATGTGTTTACTCTGCTTCTTTTAAAACTCTCTCCCCTATCAGTCAGCCCATTAAAGCAGATGTCCTTTTTATTCACGGCCTTATGGGAGCAGCATTCAAAACGTGGCGCCAGCAGGACAGCGACCAGGCTCTCGCGGACCAGGTGTCAGAGGAAGCCAGGTACACAGCGTGCTGGCCCAAGGTGAGGACACGCGGACTCTGCTGGGCGGCTTTCTCACAGCACACTGCAGTCACTGGGGCAGCGCCCTCGTGGTGACTGCTTTCTGTTCCCACTGTGATAGTCTTCCATGCAGTTCTCCTTCCCTCAGGGCCACTGTGGTCATGTTACGTGCACAGCGGGGCTTGTCACCCTGCGTTGTGTGATGTAGGGTATAGTTCATGCTCTGAAAGAATATTCCAGTAAGTAAAAACGGGGGGCAAGAACCAGTCATCATTCACGTCCAGTAAAAGTATAATACAACAAATAACACATTACATTCATGCTAGTCGGCTAGTTCTCTGATTTTAGTAGTTACAAGAATAGAAACACTTTGAAGAAGTGTGTCTACTTGGGTTGCTCAGAGAGCATTAACACTGAGATGAACTCACTGAATGGAAGTTATTTGAAGCTCGGGGCAGACTGACACTGAATACTGGGCACAGGTTCTGGATTTGTCCCTCGGCTGCTCACTCACCTTCAGCAAGGCTCGTCAGGCGTTCTGCTGACCCTGAAGGACGGGAATGACCAGGATGACCATCGGCCTGGGTCCACACAGACCGAGCAGTGGCTGTAATTAGGATCTGAGTGCGCTGGTCGACTGACCATCAGACCATACCGTCTGTTCTCAGAGCACAGCTTTCTGTTAGATGCTTTGAAAAGGCCAGCTTGATCTAGACTCAGAGACAGGTCTTGCTGTTGGCTACAGCAGATTAAAATGGAGAATATTCTCAACACCTGTATTGGCCTCATGCTATAAATACCGCTGTCACCTTGTGACCAGTGACATAAAAAGATAAAACGCTGGGGGTGTTTCTAGTCACTTTGACACTCGGTTACAGCATGCTCTGTAGTCCCCAGTATTACAGGAACCCCTTAGTTATGAATGTCAGTTGCTGGGCAGTAACTGGGACGGTGGAGATTCATGTGTTCTTCGTACTTTTTATTCCACACAGACGTGGTTGGCAAGGGACTGTCCCGCTCTCCGCATTATATCTGTGGAGTATGACACCAGCCTCAGCGACTGGAGGGCGAGGTGCCCTATGGAAAGGTAACGGATGCTTTGGGAGGAGAGGGTCCTGGCCACACGCTGGCCCTCTGGGATGGAGGGGACTTTTATCTTTCGAAGCCACAGGCAGAATTTTCTTATGAAAAACTAACCTAACCTTTTCTCTTTCTTCTAGAAGGAGGTAGCTATAGATAAATTAATGAAATAGGCTTAGAGTGTCAGTGCTGGGCTCCTACATTGGTTCCCTTACAACTATTCTAACAGTGAGGACCGTGGTTCCTGTAGCAACATCTCCTTCACTCCTAGATGTAACTGTGGTGGGCACAGTTGTACCGGCTAAAGGAGGCAAAGGAAATGATGCTGAGTGATAGGGGCTCCTTTATGTCACTGGATGTCACATGTGCAATTGTACATCCAGGCAGAGCACTGGACTTCTGGGCTCAAGACCTAGGCGGTAGCCAGTTCTACCTCTGACTCACTGTACAACTTAGACAAGTCATTTAACTCGTCTGCGGAGCCTGTTCTACAATTGAGCAAGTCGGCCTGAGTCAGTGGGCATTCAACATAAATACGAGCAATGGTTCAGCAGCAATGACAGCCGACGTCATGTAGAATCACAGAAGAGACCGGGCCTGTTGTCAGGCCACGTAAAGGGAAAGGACACATGGCCTAAGTGGTGGGCAGCTGGTGTGAGACCTAACATTGACCTGTGAAAATTGCCAGAGAAGTATCAGATGCTCAAGCAATGCTTGTTTAGTAAATGATTGGCGTGTCTGCGCTGAGACATGCCCAGTTAGGCCAGTGTGACCGCGTTAGAAGCAGGGAATGCGCGGCTGCAGAAATCGACCAGAGAGAACACGGGAGTTCCTGACTCTAAACGTGGCACGTGGCACGTGGCACGTAGCACTGGTCCAATAAACAAAGGTCATTGCCTTAAAAATTGGATAGCAAAGTGGGCGGGGCATAATAACCTCCTGTCATGCCTGTTTTCATTTTGTCCAGGAAGTCCATCGCATTCAGGAGCAACGAACTTCTTAGGAAGCTCAGAGCTGCTGGTGTTGGGGACAGGCCAATGATCTGGGTGTCACATAGCATGGGAGGTATGTCTCATTCCTGCAAAGTGACCATGGTGAGGGCACTGTCAGCCACCCAGGCTACCCTATGTCACTGCAGCTCTGTTTTACTAAGTAGTGAACCTTTTTCCCCTTAAATAAGTGGTTTTGGCTACGGCTAGGAGTTTTTAAATTACTATCTCCTTCCATGCTATTTCTTTCTCTGGAAGGGGGACCACTAGTAACAAACCATGTAAAAGGGATGTGAGTTTGGCAAACCTGAAGTTTTTGTGTAGTGGTAGCAAATAAACATCAGAAGCAGCCTGTGGCTTCCACTATTCCTGGCTGTTCCCAGGGCTCCGCTGGCTCCTGCGCCCTGGCCACTGCAGGGCCATTGCTGCTGCGGGCGGGCCCACAGCTCCGCCCTCGCGCCCGCGGCCCCGCCCTCACATCTGGGGGGGGGCTCGAGCTTGCTTACCCTGGCTGCAGGTGTCTGCTCCGCGGCCCCAGCGCTTGCCTTGCTGAGGGCCACCTGCCCCTCCCAGCCTCTCCCCAGTCCAGTTCTTCATGCTCCTCATCCGCCTTGCAGTGGGCCTTCTGCAGCTGCTTCCTAGTTTACCTGCTGAGATGCTCAGGATTGCTGACTGAGGCCAGGCGTTTTGCTGAGAGGAAGGTAGATGTTGCCTTTTGAATCCTGAGAGATCCAGTGTCACCATCTCTGGGACCTTTGTGTGTCACGGCTGGCTTCAAGCTCGGTTGGGGGACAGAAGGTGCCTCTCTGGGTGCACTCTGCGGAGGCTGTGCTTGATGGGACTGTGTTTTTGCGGTCAGTACCGTCCTGGCAGGGGCTGCTGTGGGCGGGGGGCCACGGCTGCATTTCACCCGCATGGCAGTCCTCACAGCCTCTGTGGGACGGTGCGGCCTGTGGTACCCATGAGTCTGTACAGTTGTGCTGCTTGTAGGCACGGTTCTGATCTAGAGGAGCAGTCTTATCCTGCGTTGACACTTTAAGGCCTTGCTTATTGGACTGCAGAGAATTACTGCTTAAACCTTTTAAAGAGAGCACCTCTTCATCTGTATCTCTTGTTTTGCCTTCCTGGGGTTTTAAAAACAATGGAAGGAAGGAATATAGCTGATGCGCTGTCTTTTTCCTTCTCTGTGGCTAGGTCTCCTGGTCAAAAAGATGCTGTTGGAAGCGTCTCAGAAGCCAGAAATGAGTACCGTGGTCAACAACACCAGAGGGATGATTTTTTACAGCGTCCCTCACCACGGGTCCCGGCTGGCTGAGTACTCCGTTAACATCCGCTACCTTCTCTTCCCCTCCTTGGAAGTCAAAGAACTCAGCAAGGGTAACGCCTAATGACATACAGGAAATGGGATCGTATTAGCAGCAGCTGTTCAGGAGCGGGAGGAAAAGACAGTTTAACCTGACTAATTAGATTATTAGTATATGAACTGTGTGGTGCCTCTCATGGAAAATTTTTAGTTTGGAGTTTTCTTTAATACCTTCTCTTTTTGTCTTAAGCCATTATTTGTTCAAATGTAACAATTTTAATGTTTTTATTTCTTTGTGACAGAGACAGAGGGACAGATAGGGACAGACAGACAGGAAGGGAGAGAGATGAGAAGCATCAGTTCTTCATTGTGGCTCCTTAGTTGCTCATTGATTGCTTTCTCATAGCCATCTTGATTGGGGGGGGGTACAGCAGACCGAGTGACCCCTTGCCCAAGCCCCCGACCTTGAGCTCAATCTGGTGAGCCTTGCTCAAACCAGATGAGCCTGCGCTCAGCCGGCGACCTCAGGGTTTTGAACCTGGGTCCTCTGCATCCCAGTCCGATGCTCTATCCACTGCGCCACCACCTGGTCAGGCATGTTAATTAAATATTTAAAAATGTTAAAGTTAGATGTTTTGCTTTGAGTATAATTACAAGTTACCAATTAATTGCTTTTTTCCATTACTTTGGAAAATCAACTGTTAAAATATGCACAAGCTTTGAAGAGTTTCACCATAGTAACTACAAAGCACTGTATACAGAGTGGGCAAAAGTAGGTTTACAGTTGTTTGTATGGAAAATAATATAATAAGAATAAACTTGTGGTTTGTTTTTTCTTAAAGATTTATTGATTTGAGAGAGAGGAGGGGGGCATCGAGAGGGGAGGAACAGGAAGCATCAACTCGTAGTAATTGCTTCTCTCCTATGTGCCTTGACTGGGCAAGCCCAGGGTCTGGAACCCATAACCTCAGTGTTCCAGGTCAATGCCTTATCCACTGCACCACCACAGGCCAGGCGAGAATAAACTTATGTTCTGTGTAGTCACACCTGTAAATCTACTTTTGCCTACCCTTGTACTTGTTTTAAATAATAAGCATTTTCCTTTTTTCTAGAATACCTATTAATCAGAATTTGGAGCTCCTGGCTTGAGCCATAATATGCCAATTGTCTTTTTAGTCATATTTTTTTTCACCTTTATGGAGAGTAACTTGACTGTCTTCTATTGCTGAATTTTATTTTTTGTAGTCAAATTTTATTTTCCATAAGCTCTTTCTTGTTCTGTGATCTAGTATGTTTTGGAATCATTCTAAAGATACAGATTCGTAGATTTCTTGAAGTTCCTCCGGGTCTCCTCCCCGCTCAGGCCTGTGTCTGCTCCTCGGGGCCGGGTCCCTTAGGCTGCAGGCTCTTCTCATATGTGGTGCTTCCTGGTTGCCCTTTCGTACTAGAGGCTGAGGGACAGAGCGGGCTGGGTACTCGGGGACTGTAGGCAGGCTTTCGTGATAGGCGGCTGTGCTTTAGGGCGGGTGTGGGGTGTCAGCCAGCATGCTGTGGGACCGGAGTCCACACACCAACTACCTGGGGGCTGCTTCTGGCCAGCTGGTAACGAGGAAGTCTCCCCGGGCGCTGGCCTTGCAGTTCTGTGCTGGGCTTAGCCCTTGCTCTTGTCTACGGGCTTCTTAGGAAGGAGAGGAGATAAACAAGCCACTGTCTCAAATTAGAACGCCAATTTGCTAATTTGGAAGATTAATGTGTTTATCCATTTACAATAAAACAGAACTTATCACAATCTTGTTTTCTATCATTTTCTAGATTCTCCTGCACTTAAAGCACTACAGGATGACTTTCTGGAGTTTGCTAAAGACAAACACTTCCAGGTGCTAAATTTTGTCGAAACACTGCCAACCTGCATTGGCAGCATGATTAAACTGCACGTGGTGCCCGTGGAGTCAGCAGGTACTCCTGGCGGAGCTCGCCGGCCATCAGGACCTAGCCATCAGAACCTAGTGTCTCAGCTTTAGGAAGGTCTAGATTCTAATTGTTAAATCTTTTTAGCCATAGATTAAAATTCCTCTGCAAACATCTAACCTTGGCATTACCCCTCTCCTCCCTTCATTTAAGTGATTAGATGGCAAAGGTCAATTGGCTCACTGTAAATTAGCCATCAACAGTGAACTCTGTCGTGTTCAGAATACAAAGCCCGTGTCATCTGTTAGTCTGAACGGGGCATTTCATTTAAAAGACCGAAAGCTGTATGCAGACACCTTAAAAAGATCAACTAAAGGTATGGAGACCTTAGTAAATAAATGGAAGAGATATAGGACTATTCAAGCAACAGATTTTGTTGGAAAAGAAAAACCTAGTGTTAGAAGCACAGTCTCCTCACAGTGGTGAGGTAGAGGGAGAGGAGCCGTCCCTGCTCCTGTTGTGACGTCTGTGTCACAGGCTCTTGGGGCGTCCGGCCACACCAGTTCTTTTCCCCGCCCCTATTGCAATGTGCCTGGTGGCGAGCCCGTACCTGTCACGCCCTGGGCCCTGCGGCTTGTCAGACCCTCTCCTGGTCCCCTCTGGAGCTGGGTGAGGGCTGCCCTGGGCTCTCAGAGATCCCTGTAGCTGGGACTTCTCAGATGGTTCTCTGGTTTGCATAGCAAGTTTTGTCCTAACTTCATCTTATATTATCTGAATAACATGAAGAAGGTTTAAGACTCCAGTGAAACCTAAAGATGGTTTTCCTCCAAGTCATATGCCGTGGGGCGAGGAGTTACTATTTAGTAAAGAACTTGAAGAGGTCAGGAACAGCTTCTGGGTGTTTTTTTAAAAAAAAGACTTTGGAAGCTTGCAGCAAATGCATAGTTAATACTGTGGACCAGCTGCTCGTGGTGACATAGCCTCGTCATAATTCTGCCTCCGCCCTCTCCTGTGCCACCAGGAGGCCGTCTCCTCCCGCACCCACACCCGCACCTGCACCCGCCGCAGCGAGCGGCCTCCCTACCTCCTCGCGCTCCCGCTCCTCAGTGGGCTCTGTGGGCTCCGCCGCCTCGCTCCAGCATGACATCATCTGGCTCCTCCCCTCGGTGGATGGCCATGCGGCTTGGGTATAGACAAAATGGATCAAGTTTATAAAATAAACCCTATAAAAAGGAGTGGTCAGGGAATTATGGAATGACTTAGTAACAACCTTCGGGTACATAAAGGTTTTGAAGATGACAGTGCTTCGACTCAATTATTCACTATTAAATTAGCAAGTGGGCCTGAACACAGGCAGAACTCGTGAGCGTGAATTCGTTATGCCTGCTGAGAAGCCATCCCGGCAGGACTGGCCCCAGGCAGCCTCGCGGCAGTGAGGCCTCCGGCTCCTCTCCTCTCAGAGTCCCTTACCACAACCACATCCACACTTGAGACCTGTGAATTTCTACCTCTTTCAGTACGGATGGGGGAGGACCTCACATTTCTACTCAGGCTTTATTGACATGTTCTGTTTTCTTCAGATTTAGGCATCGGAGATCTAATTCCCGTGGACGTGAACCATTTGAACATTTGTAAGCCAAAGAAAAAGGATGCTTTTTTGTACCAACGTACCTTACAGTTCATCCGTGAAACCTTAGCCAAAGACCTTGAAAACTGACGACTGTCCTCCGGTTTTCATGTGACTACGTGCGGGAGAGGTGGTGTTCCCGTGCCTTTGCAAGCAGGCATGCGGACACTGTCACTGTGGCATCGGCGTGGCCCGAGGCCGTGGCAGCCGCCGAGCAGTCTGCAGAGCACAGGCGGGTGGCGATCAAAGACTGAGGCTAGCCTGGCTGCTTTTCACATCGAGGAATTCCACACGTGCCAGTTTATGTTCTGCATTGTCCCTGGTGAGCAAGCTGCTTTTGTCACCCGTGACTGTCTGTGGCTTATGCTGGAGGAGCGCTGATAGCTATGAAGGGGAGCGGTCATCCGCTTACCGTAAGTGTCACCTGCAGAGGGCCTAGAATGGGGACACAGTGAGCGTGGACAGAAAGGAGTCTTTGTTCTGGGTTTCCACGTGCTGTACTTGTTTACAAACACGTCAGTGTAAGTCTAACAGGTTAACTTTGTTAGACCTGTCGTCAGCCATGGGGCAGTTCCTCGTAAGTTTTTATTTTCATATTGCTAAGAACAGATATTTCTCATTTTAAAAAAATTCCTAGGTTTTAGTCTTTCCAGACTTGAGCTACCTACACTGTCATTTTTCCCAGGTAAAGTAGCTAATCCATTACTGAGCAAAGTGTGAGATACAATGCTTCTAAGCCGTTATCTATATCAGCAATACTTAGTGTTGAGATTCTTAGATTCTCTGTAGGCTGATTAAAATATACCTTTCTTCCTTGATCACCTGACCTCCAGCAGGTGAGACATTGCAAATCATGTTGATGACCTTTCCTTTTTTTAAGTAACAGCATTATAGAGATAAAATTCACCCTCTGAATGGAATCCGTTAGTTTTTAGTGTATTTACAGAGCTATGCAGTCATCACCATAGTCTAATTTCAGGACGTTATCCCCCTAACACCCTCTGGCCATCAGCGATCACTCCCACCCTGTCTTCCCCCAGCCCCAGCAAACCCTCACTTACTTGGTCTTTATGGATTTGCCTGTTTTGGATGTTTCATATAAATGGAATCATAGTGTATGTGCTCTTCTGTGTCCGGCTTCTTTCTCTTAGCATAATTATTATATAAAACTGAATTACTATCGGTTTCAAGGCTCATTTATGTTGTAGCAGGTGTCAGTACTTCCTTTTCATGGCCAAGTAATATTCCATTGCATGGATATACCACATTTTTTTGTATTTTTCTGAAGCCAGAAACGGGGAGGCAGTCAGACAGACTCCCGCATGCGTCCGACCGGGATCCACACAGCATGCCCACCAGGGGGTGATGCTCTGCCTATCTGGGGCGTCACTCTATTGCATCCAAAGCCATTCTAGTGCCTGAGGCAGAGGCCACAGAGCCATCCTCAGCGCCCAGGCCATCTTTGCTCCAATGGAGCCTTGGCTGCGGGAGGGGAAGAGAGAGGCAGGGAGGAAGAAGAGGGGGAGGGGTGGAGAAGCAGATGGGCGCTTCTCCTGTATGCCCTGGCCAGGAATCGAACCCGGGAGTCCTGCACGCCAGGCCAATGCTCTACCACTGAGCCAACCAGCCAGGGTGATATACCACATTTATTTACTCTTTCACCAGGTGATGGACAGGTAGACTTTTTCCCTAATTTTTTGGCTATTATACAGCTGTGAACACTCATGTACATTTTTTGTGGCTATATGTTTTTCCATCCTCTTGGGTATGAACAAGGAGTGGAATTGCTGGGTCATAGTAAGCATGTATTTACCACTTTGAAGATGATGGACATTGGGTAGTCCAAGCTGAACCTGGCGTACAAATCTGGAGGTACACTGGGGTCATCAATAAGCCCTGTTTACATCTAATTGTTTAATTTTGCAATAGCCTAACAAGTAAGTTAACCACATATGTTATGTAGATAACAGTGAATGTGATGGTTAGCAACAAACTATAGAAATGATCCCTGAAAGTATAGTCTTGTGATAGTTAGCTAACAGCAGCCAGTGCTAGCTAATGGGGTTACTTGGGGAGAAAGGGTAGATATGTTTGATTCATTTTCTTCCTCTGTTTTCCATGAGCTGTGGTGGCAGATGAACCACGGTTGAAACAACTGTTCATTAACTTAGAGTAATGGAATGGAACTCCATTCTTAAAATCTTAATACAGTATAACTATTAATAGCAATAGCTGTGCTTTATAAATAAGGTCTGGGGGAAGATCCAGGGTGGTACTAAATTAGTATAGATTTTTCAGGCATGTTACTTGACATTTCTTTTTATTCTGCCTGTGAAATGGATATAGTGGACACAGGTTCACCTCATCAGTTTTGTGAGAGTTAAGTCTATAATGTTTTTAAAATAACTGCTGCCTGAAAAACACTTTAAGAACACATATGAAAACATATGTACTTGAAATAGTTTTAAACCTAGACCATCAATAAATTGGTTCTCTGAGTTTAATCAGCTTTTCTTCAATATTCTTTCTGGGGGAAAAAGTTCAAATGAAGCTTCATATTGCCTTTCCCTTCACGTGAAAAGTCACTTTTAATGATCTTGTTTAAGAAGGAAGCCACTTGGCCTCTGGTGGCACAGTGGATAAAGCATCAAACTGGAATGCTGAGGTTGCTGGTTTGAAATCCCAGGCTTGCGTGGTCAAGGCACATACATACAAGTTGATGCTTCCTGTTCCTCCTCCACCGCCTCTCTCACCCCTCTTTCTAAAATCAATAAATCTTAAAAGGAAAAAAAAAGGAAGTAGACAGATAGAGGTTTTACAGAACAAACATAACAAGCTGTAAATAAAGTCAGAGTGAAAATGAAATGTCTGTTATCCCTACTTATACTAGAACCTTTGCTTTTTAGTTTAATCCAAAGTTCATTCCTGGATTATAAAGCTAATTTATAATGAAAGTCAAATATGCATTGATTCCTGGGACCACTAGAGCACCTGGATGTGAACACATTCGCCAAGCATTTGTAATTTAGGTCTTAGAATATTTTGACATCTGGGGTTATTAGATAAAACATTTTAAAGAGTACTGGTCCCAGATGGTATCATAGGAGGCTCCTGAACTCACTTGTTTTCCGTGGACATCAAACATACATGTGGATCAGTTCCCTTTGAGAAATTAATCAGTGAATGAGAAAATGCCCAAATCAAAATGGATGGGGAGGGCAGAGACACACATATACCATAACCCTGTCCCGGGCACAGTGAGGCCAGCTGGATAGAATCTCCCAGCTTCTCCCTGAGGGAGGCGGGGTTTGGACCCAACATCTAGTGCCCCACGCAAGACTCCCACCCAAAGGATAGGCCTGCAGAGACTCAGCCAGGTTATATCCCCTGGCTCAGTGCAGAGAAAGGAGGAAGGCCCATCTCCCAGTCCTTCCCAGCAGGAGGCCTATTTACATACCTTAGAAGCTGCCGCTCTGAGGGTCAGGTTTCTAAATCAGCACCCATCTAGAGGGCCACTGCCATCTTCCTTGGAGACTGGTAATGCCAGGGGGTGGCATCTCCCCTTCTCCCTCTCGCCCCCTCCAGGTCATGGGCATTGCCTTAGGAGGAGCCTGTGCCCCAGTTTTTGTGACTGCTGCCCAGGGAACACGCCCCTTGATCACCAGGCTGTAGTGGCCACTGGGGCTTGTGTTTGTGGGACCCACGGGACCCAAGCAAACACAGTTCTGCATATGGGGCATGCAGAAACACATCTCCCAGTCTTTCCGTGAAAGAAGTCTATCCGCGCATTTTCAAAGCTACTGCCTGAGGATCCAGCTTCCAATCAGCCTGCATCTGGGTGCTGACAGCTCCTTCCCCTGGGAACCCTGACAGGTGTTGGAGGACCCCTAACTCCTGGGAGCCACTAAGAACAAAGAAGGTGGCTTGTGCAATCATGAAAATCCTTAATAGAGGGATAGCTTGCTGGATGCAGAACACAATGGATACAGAAGGAAAATTAGAAAATAATAGATAAGTTACCATTCAACCAAGAGACAAAACAGATACTGTCAGGGAACAGGGACCCATGTGTCTCCAAAAATTTGCAAATTGAGTATATGTAGCTATATAAAAGACAAAAGGAATGAAAGTACTGCATTCTAAAACAAATCAGTTCAAAGGCAATGGACCAACGTGCTCAAGCCCAGAGGAACCTGGGAAATATGGTTAATCAGTTCTAGTTCCATCGTCTTAGGTTAGTTTCAGGTAAGTTAAATTTAATACTTCTTATACAATGACATATATTCATCTAGTATTTTACTGTGTATTACACATAGAGATATTTCTAGACTAATAATTTCTGGATAGATTTTGGGTGAATTTTTACCTTTTTTGTACTTTAATGCTGAGTTTTTGTATTTTGGTCCATAATTTACTCTAAAAAGGCAGCTCTAGAGAAGTCAAAATCCAAATCATAGATACATTACTCAAGTTACTGCAATATAAGCTAGAGTATACCTCAGAAGAACAAAGATTAGTTGAAATGTGAGTGAAAAAAGGAATCTTAAAAATTATAACACACTTCTGCTTTCAGTAATAAATAGCACAGGCTTAATAATTTGGAACAGCCTCTCAGAAAGGACAACCCAAAAATCTGGATTAAATGTTTTTAATTGATCAAAGTGCTAACAAGAAAATGGGGCATTATTAACCAAAAAATAGAAGTAAAAAAGTAGGAAAAAGCAAGAAACCAGAGAGACACGCAGTCAAAACTACTTTTACTTGAGGCAGGGATGCCACTACCATATTTGACAGACCCTCTGTGCAGACAATTACCAAAAACTGTCCCCAGCGGTCAGATAATTTTTAAAAGAGCTTTCTTCCTCTAGCACAGACGTCAAAGTGTAGGGCTCACCAATAGAGTCTGATAATCCGTTTGTTAAGCTGGGACAACAGAGGGCTCTTGACACAAAATAAAGGTGACCTGGAAGTTAACACCTGTGTCTAAGAACCGGATGCCAGCATCGTTGCATTCTGATGAGACTCTCTTCCTAGTTCATAGCTGAGATTGTCTCCCTGTGTGCTCATATGCTGGAAGGGATGAGGGATCTCAGTGCGGTCTCTATAAGGACATTACTGTCTTTATAAGGACATTAATCCCACTAGGATGTAAGTACCTCCTCAAGGCTGAACTTCCTAATACCATCATCTTTGGGGGTTTAGATTCCAACCTGTGAATTCTGTGGGAACACAAGAATTCAAACCATAATACCTTCTTAATAATAATAGTACATAGCCTGACCAGACAGTGGCTCAGTGGATGGAGTGTTGGCCTGGGATGCTGAGGACCCAAGTTTGAAACCCCAAGGTCATTTGCTTGAGCGCGGGTTCATAGACATGACCCCATGGTTGCTGGCTTGAGTCCCCCAGTCAAGGCACATATGAGAAAGTGATCCATGAACAACTAAGGTGCCACAACTATGAGTTGATGCTTCTCAACTCTCTCCCTTCCTGTCTGTCCCCGTCTGTCTCTCTCACTAAAAAAATAGTATATAAATGATGTATCTTATATGACTGATAGCATATTAGGTATATTAAAATATACTAAATTATTAGAATTTTATGAGAGATTAGCAAGGTTGCTTGGTGCAGTCAATAAGTATACTAGCAAAAACAACTGAATTTTAAATTAAAAATTGTTCATTGTTCTATATAATAATGGTATTAGGGTTGTATAAGAAAATGTTAATTAGAGATACATATTGAAAGTATTTAGGAGTCAAATAGCTCTGATAGCAGAATTGATTTAAAAAGTTTCAGCAAAGGGAAAACATAAAGCAAATATAGCAAAATGTTAATTATTATTAAATCCTGCTGATGAATACATAGGTGTTCAACCTAGTCCCTCTAATTTCATATATGTTTGAACATTTTTATAACAAGTTGTAAACTCTGAGAAACATGAATGAAATCCTTAAATGGAGGAAGAGTCCACTGACCCTTTACACTGAAGAGTCAATATTGTAAATCTGTCCAGTCTATTCCATTCAATCCCAGTCAAAAATTCCAATAGGTCTTATTTTTTAAAATGAAACTTGATAAATTGATTTTAAAATTTATATAGACTTACCAAGGGTCACAAGTAGCCAAGAGACTCTTAAGAAAAAGAGGGTTTGTTTTAGCAGGTATCAAAGTTAAGTGAAACCAGCCAATGAGTATTGGCCTAGGATTGACAAGTAGATGGGTGGACAGGCCAGAAAGCCCAGGAGGCAGAAACTTTGGAATGGCACTGTGGGGATCTCGGAAAACCTCTCCCCTACATAGACATTACAGTTGTCAAAGTTAGCAAGGATGTCACTCAAAGTGTGTAGACATCGATCAGAAGACAACACATCAAGAAGCATGTATTCAACGAAATGTAAGGAATCTCGTAAGAACCATGAGAGGTCATTACACTGGAGCAGCAACTAGACAGCTCCCACTCCCCTGCACCCCACCCCAGCCCAGCCCGCCCCCAGAGCTACCTTGCAGAAAGACCTGTTCCACTGGGGTACAGAGGAATCAACATCATCAAATCTCGCTCTTTTCTCTCCTCTAACACACACACTTTTGTACTCTATAACTAAAAACGTTTTTATTTTATATTGATGAAATCACTTCAAAAATGATTCCTGCACTTGACCACAGAGCAAACCTTAATAAAATGTACAGAAACCATAGTCTCAGGTCATAATCCAATAAAACTAGGAGTTAACCACTTTAAAATGCCAAACAGACCCTTAATTCCTGGGAAATTATGCAGTCTCCCTTGGATCAAAGAGAAAATAAAAGTAAATTACAACCTAGACATTAATGAAAAGCGGAATCGTGCCCAAATCATCAAGGTGCAGTTAAAGCTATAATCAGGGGAAACTATGTAACTTTAAATGTCTTAATTGTTAAGTAAGAAAGACTAAAAATAATGAAGCTCAGTGCTACTTTTAATTAAAAAATTAGGAAAAGAACAATTAAACAAAAAAATGTGCAAATTAAATAACTTTAAGTTAATGAAAAATGTTTTTAAAGCTAACAGATTTTTTTAAAAAAACCAATAGAAAGGATTGATAAATCCCAATGTTATTTCAAAAATGTCAATAAAATTGAATAAGGCCTTGAGATACCTAATTAAAGAAAGTGAGAGCAACAGTTGGTTATTTAATAAGTGGTATAGTATAACGATCCCTCAGGAAGATGATATTGGATCCCTTACCTCACACCATCTATTAACAATATTCCAGGTGCTTTGAAGAGTTTTCATTAGCCTGGGCAAAGCCTATAATCTTAACCACTCTGACACAGAGATTTATTTAGATTTCTGTTACCCACTACAGAATAAAGTCCGAAGCTGTCATTGCAGGTCCTCTGATGTTCTTTCCCATCAGCTAACATCCTTTCCAGCTGCATAAACCCTACTTTGCTAACTTGTCAAATTCTTAATCATCTCCTTCCAAATCTTCCCTGCCCGTCTGTTCACAATCACTCATTCTTGCTCTCCTACCTCACTGAGTTAGAGGCCATTCTATAGACACAGCTGATGTTGAAACCTCTCTCTCCCACTGAAGAAGGTACTGTAACCAGCTCTTTCGTTCCTTCCCATCCGAGTTCAGGGCTGTGCATGCAGATTAAATGACTTCAAAATGGTACTTACTGATCAGGAAGGACTAGTCATCTTTATTATTTCGAGGCTGTCAGTATATCCTTATTCCTGAAAATCATCAGAGAACATTTATAATATACAGGAATGGGCATAAACAGGTTAAATTACCAGCCATCATTACCTAAAAGATAAATCATAAGTAAGGATATGAAATAACAATAATAAGACAAATACAAATAAATAACATAATAATTAATAATACAAGAATAAACTTTCGTATACTCACAATTATAAATCTACTTTTGCCCGCCTCCATGGTTTTTGGTTAATTAGCTGAAAATAAAACTAGACAGAACTTGAAAGACTGTTTACTCTCTTCTCCTACCTCTATACAGTAATGCGCTCAACAAATCTAGCAGTCTAAGATTTTATAAGAGTTTGCTATAAGATCTTACAGAAAATAAATTCTAGCATCTTTCACATCTTGAACAACCAACTTTGGACTAAAGGAACAGGAGTCTATAACCAAGGATGATGGAAAAAGCCACAACGAGACGGGTAGGAAAGGTGGAGATTTGAAGGGTACCACCCAGCTCCCAAGAGCAAGCGGAGCGTGAGGGTCCAGAGGGACTCACACCGAGGGGAGGGTCGCCCTGAGAGGTGTAGGTCCTCAGCCCCAGGCCGAGAGCACCAGCCTAGAGCCCCAGAGCCTGGAAGACGAGCCCCCACAGCATTTGGTGGTGAAGAGAGCAGGGTTCCTGCCTACAAGAGAGAGATGGAGTTCTCAGATATGCAGACTCTGTCCTTCAAGGGCATGCGCAGAAAATCTCCTTCACAGACACTTACGGGGCACCGGTGGAGGGAGAGCTGAAAGGACGGGAGTTCTGAGAGGAGAGTGTGAAGCTGGAGGCCCAGGGAGAGACCGGTGGGGGACAGTCAACAGAACTCCTGTGCCGAGTCATTCCCCAACATCACAGTCATCATCAGTCCTGGATGGAGCAGTTTCTTCCGAGAGGCACCAATCCTGAGGGAAAGCAACTGCTCTGCCTCGGGAGTCTCTCCTGTGCCAATCATGGTGACCAGGTTGTGCTGAGAAGCCAGGAGGCAGGGCTGTGTCAGTGACTCAGATTGTTGTTGAGGCCGGAGCGTTCCCTCACACAGCACAAAGTCTAAGACCAGTACTCCTGCCTCACGGCAGACTCAGTACCAGCTGTCCAGCATGCGGGCAGACCACACATCTGGATCTCAGAGGCCACACCCTACTGAAGTTTCAGAAAAATGTCTGGATAAACTGACACCTGGTACAGAGGTACAGAGCCACACCCACTAGCCTTCCTCATCCCCGAAGGGCTGCGTGCTCCAGACTCTACAAGAGGTTATTTCAGTGACCGAGTCCAACAAACATCCAGCAGACGGAGGCCGCAGGAGGCAGGACTCACAGAACCCTGGCATTTTAAGCAGACCTTACCTCAGACCTAGAGCGGGCAGAAGCCAGCCTAGGTGTGCAGCTGGGCATTTCTGAGCACCTGAACCAAAAAAGGCAGCCAAAAAATTTTGGATTGCTTGTAGATCCAAGAAAGTTGCTAAGGACCAGTCATGGGCAGTGTCTCCCACTGGTGTGGACTGGGTTTCTACGAGGGAGGCCCAGGACTAGGGCATCCAGTGTCCAGCTGCAGAGAGCATCGCTTCTGGACCTAACAGCCTTTGCTAGAGTGGCATCCTAAGGATACCTGTAAACGAGTTCAGCTCTCTGAGACCAGCACCAGCCCAGCATCTCATGTACATTAGATAAGGTGGAGCTTCACATTCACCTGGCCTGGGTGCTGGATATCCTGCCCAGTGGGCTAGGTTCCAAAGGGGGAGGAAGAGAGGCCTGGAGCATGGACATTTAACATGAAGGTCTTTCTGACCGTATGGATAGATCTGGTCAAGGGCTTAGCCACTTTCTGGTGGGGGAGCACAGTCAGGCCCAAGAAAGGACTGTCTCAGTCTTCCTCCCTGAGACTGGGTCTCACCATCTGTAAGAATGTCAGGAGAAGGGACAGTCAGTACCATTCAATCTGAACCTGCTATTCACCTAGCTGGGTAGAAATAAAATATAAGTATTCAGCAGTGGCTGAGGAATTAGGCTCTGGAGTAGGGGCCACATTCCTTATACTGAGGTCCTGAACAAGACACCCCTGAACTAGGGGGTCCCACTAAAATGGCACTCTCAAACTCAGCTGCCCTAACACTACCACCTTGCAACCTGTAGATGAGGTTGGCTGGCTGAGAGCAGTCTCAGCTTACACTAGTCTTTCTACAGAACTTCTTGGGAAGTCCAGGCAGCAGCAAATGGAGGTGGACCAGATGAAAACTGAAGGCCCATCTTATGAAGCTTGTGGATTTGATGAAGCTACTATCATCACTGAGAAGGAGAAAACTGATCCTTACACAAAATTTGGCTCGTTGCTGAATACACATGCACAAATACAGACACAAACAGCATAGAGATCAGTTACTGCAGACAAGAAGCTACAGCTCTGTCCTCTGAACCTCCATTGCATGAGTCATGGGGACGTGGTTTGGCTGAGAAGCCAGAAGAAAGGGGCACGTCAGTGACCCAGTTTTGTAGGTGTGGAGGCTGCAGCTTTCCTCATACGCTCCTGAGCCTCAGACCGATAATTCCACCTCATGGAAGACTCTGTAGAAACTGTCCAGAGTGCAAGCAAACAACATATCTGGGAATCTGAGGCAACACCCACCGGACTCCTAGGACCACACCCCACTGAGACTGTGAAAAAGTCTGGACAGACTGACACCTGGGGCAGAGAAGCAAAGTCACACTCCTCACCTTTCCTAATTCCTGAATTGCCGCAGGCTCTAGAATTTTTTCCAGTGGCGAATTATAAAATGCAGTTTGCAGACAAACATTTCAGGTGAGACCCAGGGAATCTTCGCATTTTAAGCCGAACTTCTTCCAGGCCCCATGTGGATTAAAGCCAGCCTAAGTTTGCAATTTGGGATTTCCACTTGCACCTGAACCAGCAGAGGCAGACACAAACTCTGGACTGCTTGTGGCTCCAAGAAGGTTGCTGAGGGCCAATCACAGGCAGTGTCTCCCACTGGTCTGCACCGTGTTCCTGCCAGGGAGGCCCAGGGCGGGCCCATCCAGTGCCCAGCTGCAGAGAACATTGGTTCAGAACCTAACAACCCTTGCTAGACTGGTATCCGAAGAAATGGCTCCTCACACCTGGCCCAGCTGAGGGAAGTTCCGCTCTGTGTGATCAGCACCAGCACAGTGGCTCATGAGAATTAGATATGGTGGAGCTTCATATTGAGCCAGCCTGGGTGCTGGATATCCTGCTCTCCAGGGTTAGATCCCACAGGGGAAAGGACAGAGGCTTGGAGCATGGACATTTAAAGTGTGGGTCCCTGTCAGCCTATTGTTGGATTAGGTTGAGGGGCTTAGCCACATGCTGTGGCGGGGGCCACGTCAGCCCTAGAAGAGGACTCTCTAAGTCTTCCTCCCTGAGACCAAGGTCTCACCAGCTGTAAGAACTTCTACAGAGGAGACTGTCGGCCCCAATTTATGTGAATCTGCTGTTCAACTAGTTAGGAAGAAAAGAAATTTGAGTATCCGGCAATGACTGAGGGATGAAGCTCAGGTGAGGAGCCACATTCCTGATACCAAGATCCTGACTAAGAGAACCCTGAAGTAGGGGTCCCACTGAAGTTGTATTCCCAACCTCAGCTGCCCTAACCGAACAAGCTTGCAACCTGTGGAGGGTTTTTTTGGGGGGAGGCCGGTCAGAGACCAACTATAGTCTTTCTACAGAAAACTCGTTGGGCAGCTACAAGAAGAGGTGGAGCAGCTGAGAAATGGAGAAAAATATTGCGGAGCTTGAGGTTTTTATGGAGATTGAGTTTTTTATGGAGCTGCCGTCATCCCTGAGCGAGAGGAAGCTGATCCTTACACACTGGTTGGCCCCTTCACACTACCCAAGCCCAGAAAACACAGATACAAACAGCATAAAGAGCAGTAGCACAGACATGTGGCCCACAGCACGTTACAAACAACAGCTGACACCAACCAGGAAGATCTAGAACCAACACAGTAGTGGGTGGCAGACAGCACCACACCTGGACTGAGTTAGCTACACAAGCACCACACCCAATGGAGGAGTCTAGCAGGCAGCAACAATATGAAGAATAAATACACCCAACAGGAAAGCCATCGCACAATGTGGAATACAAATGATCAAAAATGACCCATAGAGCCAATCAGCCTTAAGTAATAACGACATTCACAAAAGGACCATCTGCATTCAATACTCACATACAACAGAGGGAAATTCATACCCTCTAAAAGCATTTTTAGAACAAGGAAAACAGGTGGCCTGGACATAAGTACCAACAAGCCTATCTTCTTCATAAAGATACCACAAAAATTCAAAGTCAGACATTGCTACCTAATACACAGAAAAAATGGGACAACAAAGAAATGTGACCCAAATGATCAACAGGAGATATTCCCAGAAAAAAAACTGAATGAAATAGAAGTAACCAAACTACCAGATGCAGAGTTTAAAATAATGATTCCTTTTTTTCTTTTTTTTTTTTTGTATTTTTCTGAAGTTGGAAACGGGGAGGCAGTCAGACAGACTCCTGCACCGCATGCACCCGACTGGGATCCACCTGGAATGCCCACCAGGGGATGTTCCTCTGCCCATCCAGGGCATCGCTCTGTTTTGACCAGAGGAGGCGATGCTCTGTCTATCTGGGGCTTTGATCTGTTGTGACCAGAGCCATTCTAGTGCCTGAGGCAGAGGCCATGGAGCCACACTCAGCGCCCAGGCCAACTTTGCTCCAATAGAGCCTCGGCTGCGGGAGGGGAAGAGAGAACCAGAGAGGAAGAAGAGGGGGAGGGGTGGAGAAGCAGATGGGCGCTTCTCCTGTGTGCCCTGGCCGGGAATTGAACCTGGGACTCCTGCATGCTAGGGCGACACTCTACCACCAAGCGAACCAGCCAGGGCCTAAAAGAATGATTCTTAGCATGCTCAAGGATCTTAGAGTAACAATGGATGGGTATAATGAGTACCTACATAAAGAGATAGCAAGCATCAAAAAGGACACTGAAATTATAAAAAACAACCCGTCAGAAATGACAAATACAATATCAGAAAGGAAGACTGCATAACAAGGAATCAACAGCAGGACGGATAAACCAGAGGATCGAATCAGTGATTTAAAAGATAAGGTCAACAGAAGCACAGAAGTAGAGCAGCAAAAGCTAAGAGGAGCAAAGAGACTGAGGAAACCCTACGAGACCTCGGTGACAACATGAAGGGAAACAACATCCCCATCATAGGGGATCCTGAAGGAGAAGAGAACGAACAGGGTTAGAGAACCTGTTTGAAGAATTCATAGCTGAAAATTTCCCCAAACATGAAGAAAAGGTCACACAAGTTCAGGCAGCACAGAGACTCCCATTAAAGAGGAAACCAAGGAGGCCTACACCAAGACACAGCATAATTAAAATGCCAAGGTTAGGAGACAAAGAAAGAACACTAAAAGCTGCAAGGGAAAAGCAGTTCATTACCTGCAGAGGAGCCCTCATAATGATGATTTTCATCTTCTCAACAGAAACACTTGAGGCCAGAAGGGACTGGCAAAAAATATTCAAAAGTGATGCAAACCGAGAACCTACAACCAAGATTGCTTTCTCCAGCAAGGCTGGTATTTAAAATGGATGGAAGAACTGAAAGCTTCTCATACAAAAAAGACTCAAGGAATTCATTACAACCAAACCAGCACTTTAAGAAATGTTAAGTGTTCTTTTGTAAAACGAGCAAAGGGAAAAAAAGAAAAAAAATCAAGTAAAAGTGGATTGTAGATTTAAAGAATAAATGACAGATTCCAAGATTGCGATGACATAGGCAGACCTTCCAAATGCCACTTTCCAGAAGCAAATAGATTTAACCTAATTTCAGACAATCATCTTGAATAAACCAACTTTGGACTGAATGAAGTGGAGTATATAAACAAGGATCAAAGAAGAAGCCACACCGAGAATGGTAGGAGGGGAGAAGACAGAGAAAAGATTGCCCCCCTTCCAGGGGCGAGCTGTGGCTGAGGGGTGGGAGGCACTCTTACTGTGGGGAGGGTTTCATTGAGAAGTGTTCACCCTCAGGTCGGCAGCCCCAGCCTAGAGCCCCAGAGCCTGAAAGTGGTGCTTACACTGTATTTGAAGGTGAAAAGAGTCAGTTTTCTGTCTGCAAGAATGAGATGGAGCTCTTGGAGACTCAGGCTTCATCTTAAAGGGCCTGCACAGAAGGTCTTGTTCACAGCCACTTACTCGGGGCTCCAGTGGGGAGAGAGCTAAGGGGACTAGAGTTGCATGAGGAGAGTTTAAAGTTGGAGGCCGAGGGAGAGGCTCTGTGGGGGACGGCCACTGGAAACTCTGTGCTGAGTCATTCATTCTCCAATACTGCAGTCGCCATCCTTTGTGGGTGGTGCAATTCCCTCTGAGCAGCACCAGCTTGGGGAAAAGCAACTGCTCCACGCTCAGGAGTCTGTCCTGCACCAGTCATGGGGACTGAGTCATGCTGAGAAGCCAGGAATCTAAAGGCCCGCCAGGGTCTCAGTATTCTGGTGGCTGCAGCTTTCCTCCACGTGCTCCAGACTCTACGACTGGAGCATCCTCCTCACAGGAGACTCAGTTGAAACTGCATGGAGTGCAGTCAGACCACACGTCTGGGCCTCAGAGCTCACACCCACTGGACACCTGGGACACACCCTACTGAGGTCTGTGAAAAAAGTCTGAACCGACTGACAACTGGGGTAGAGATACGGAGCCACACCCAGCAGCTTTCTAATCCCTGAATGGCCTCAGACACGATACTCTACCAGAGCTTTTTTCAGTAGCCGAGCCCAATAAGCAGACTGCAGACAGAGGCTGTAGGAGACCTCAATAAGAGCCCTGAGGCCTTTTATGCAGACCTTTTCCAGCACAGTGTGGGTAAAAGCCAGCCTATGTTCGCAGCTTGATATTTTCATGTGCACCTGGGCCCAGTAGAGGCAGCCACAAACTCAGGATTTGCTTGTAGCTCCAGGAAGATTGCTGAGGGCCAGTCACGGGCAGTGTCTCCCACTGGTCTGCACCTGGATCATGAAGGGAGGCCCATGGCTGGCACACACAGTGGCCAGGTATGGAGAACATCAGCTCAGGACCTAACAACCATGCTAGAGTGGTATCCTAAGGAATAGCTCCTCACACCTGGCCCAGATGAGTTAAGTAGTGCTTTCTGTGATCAGCACCAGCACTGTGGCTTATATGCATTGGAGAAGGTATAGCTTCACACTCAGCTGGCCTGGGTGCTTGATATGCTTCCCTGCTGGGAAAGGGAAAGGGAAAGGGAAAGAGACAGGTAGAGAAGGTGAAAGGAGGCTTAGAGCATGAACATTTAAAGTGTGGGTCCCTGTGAGCCTATTGTTGGATCTGGTTGAGTGGTTTTGACACGTGCTGGGTGGCCGAGTCAGTCCCAGGAGAGGACACTCTCAGTCTTCCTCCCAGAGACCAAGGTCTCACCAGCTGTAAGAACTTCTATAGAGGAGACTGTCGGCCCCACTCTATCTGACCGTTGCTCATCTTATTGGGGAGAAATAAAATTTGAGTATCCAATGATGACTGAGGGATTAGGCTCTGGAGAAGGGGCCACATTCCCCATATTGAGTTCCTGACCAAGAGGCCCCTGAAGTAGGGGTCCCACTGAAATTGTATTCTCAACCTCAGCTAACCTAACTCAACAAGCTTGCAACCTGTAGAGGGGTTCATTGGGTGAGGCCAGTCTGAGACCCCACTACAGTCTTTCTACAGAAAACTCATTGGGAAGACAGGCAGCTACAAGAAGAGATGAGGCTGCTGAGAAGTGGAGTAAATCTAATGGAGCTATGCGTTTTATAAGAAGCCTGAACTAGTAGTGTGTAGCAGACAGCGCCAACCCTAAGCTCAGCTAGGTACACAAGGAACATGTGCAAAGGAGGATTTTAGCAGGCACCACACTGTACAAAGAATAAGTACACACAACAGTACAGACATTGAGCAGTGTGTCATACACATGATCATGGTTGACCCTTTGAGCAAGGAAGCCTAAAGGAATAACCATACTGACAAAATGAACAATTGCATTCAATATTCACAAACAACAGCAGGGAATATAGTGCCCTCAAGAAGCATTCTTAGAACAAGGGAAATTTCTGGCCTGTTGGTCAATTCCACCAAGTTTATCCTCCTCGAAAAGACACCACAAAAATTTCAAAGACAGCACTACCTAATACACAGAAAAAAAAGGCAGTCAAAGAAATGTGACCCAAATGAATCAAGAATAGAAATCTCCAGTAAAATAAATAAATGATATGAAAGTAACCAAACTACCAGACACAGAAGTTAAAATAATGATTCTTACAATGCTTGCGAATTTTAGAGCAATAATAGATGAACATAATGGCCATGTAAATTAAAAGATAGCAAACATCAAAAAGGACATTACAATCATTAAAAGAAAGCAGTCAGAAGTGAAAAATACAATATCATAAATGAAGACTGCACTGGAAGGAATCAACAGTATGCTGGATAAAGCAGAGGATCAAATCAGTGATTTAGAAGACAAGATAAAGACACATGAACCTCCACATTCATCTCAGCATTTTTCACAGTGGCCAAGACATGGGAACAGCCTCAATGCACTTCAATAGAAAATTGGATAAAGAAGATGTAGTACAGATATACAATGGAATACTACTCAGCCATAAGAAATGATGACATAGTATCATTTACGACAACATGGATGGACCGTGAGAACATTCTACTGAGTGAAATAAGTAAAACAGAAAAAGCTAAGAACTCTATAATTCTATGCATAGGTGAGACACAAAATTGAGACTCATGGACATAGATTAAAGTACAGTGGTTACCAGAGGGAGGGAAAGGGAGGTGTGGAAGGTGGTTGAGGGAAAGGAGAGGGACTTAATGAGAAACAAAATATAAGGTAACAGAAGATGATTTAACTTTGGGTGATGGATATACAGCATAATGGATCATCCAAATGATGTGGAGATGATTTCTCTGAATTTATGTACTCTGGTTGACCAATGCCACCCTGTCCAATTTAATTGTTGAAATAAAAAAAAAAAACAGACAAGATAAACATAAAGAAGTGAAACTGCAAAATGGAAAGAGGTGCAAACTGACTGAGGAAACTTTAAGAGACCTCAGTGACAACGTGAAGAGAAACAACATCCACATCATAGATGTTCCTGAGGAAGAAGAGAATGAACAAAATTAGAAAACTTGTTTGATGAAGGAAAAAGTCACACAAGTTCAAGAAGCACAGAGACCACCAAAGTTAAGAGACAAAGAAAGAATACTAAAAGCTGCAAGGAAAAGCAATTACCTGCAGAGGAGCCCCCATAAGGATGATATCCAATTTCTCAACAGAAAGTCTTGGGGCTAGTAGGGTTTGGCAAGAAATATCCAAAGTGATGCAAAACAAGAACCTACAACCAAGACTGCTTTATTTGGCAAGGCTGTCATTGAACATTGAAGAAGAAGTACAAAGCCTCCCAGAGAAAAAAAAATTAAAAAGATAAAACACTGAACGAATTCATTACAACCCAATCAGTACTGCAAAACTGTTAAGGGGCTTAGTATAAAAAAAGAGAAATTGAGAAAAATAAAAATGTAGATTTAAAGAATAAAATGGCAATAAAAAAGTATGTGTCAATTATAACCTTAAATATAAATGGATTAAATGCTCCAATCAAAAGACATAGGGTAAGCTGCATGGATAGAAAACAGGACCTGTACTTATGCTGTTTATAGGAGACTCACCTCAAAACAAACGATACACATAGAGTAACAGTGAAGGAATGAAAAAAAGTAATTCATGCAAATAGAAATGTAAAGAAAGCTGGGGTAGCAATACTTATAACTGACACAATAGACTTTAAAAAAAAGGTTAGTGTAAGATATAAAGAAGGTAACTACATAATGATAAAGAGAGCAATCCAACAGGAGGATATAACCATTCTAAATATTTATGCACATAATATAAAAGCATCTAAAAATATAAAACAGCTTTTGATAGACATAAAGGGCAAGATCAACAGCAATAGCATAATAGGGGATTTTAATACCCCACTAACATCAATGGATAGATCCTCCAGAGAGAAAACTAACAGAGACACAGAGGCCTTAAATGTTACACTTCATCAACTGGATTTAATTTATATCTTCAGAACTTTCACCCTAAAGCAGCAGACTATACATTCTTTTCAAGTGCTCATGGTACATTCTCTAGGATAGACACATGTTAGGATACAAAACGAGTCTCAATAAAGTTAAGAAGATTGAAATCTTATCGAGTATCTTCTCTGAACACAATGGCATGAAACTAGAAATCAACTACAATAGAAAAACTGAAAAACATTCTAACATTTAGAGGCTATATAGCATGTTATTAAATGACAAATGGGTTAACAACGATGTCATGGAAGAAATCAGAAATTTTTTTGAAAAAATGAAAATGAACATATAACAACCCAAAATTTATGGGACACAGCAGAAGCAGTCCTGAGAGTGAAGTTCATAGCATTACAGGCCAACCTTCAGAAGCAAGAAAAAGCTCAAATAAATAACTTAATCCTGCACCTAAAAGAACTAGAAAAAGAACTACAAATAAAGCCCAGAGGAAGTAGAATGAAGGAACTAATAAGATCAGAGTGGAAATAAATATATAGAGGCTAAAAAGAAAATACAGATCAATGAAACCGAGATGGTTCTTTGAAAAGGTACACAAGATTGACAAGTTTGTAACCAGATTCATCCAGAAAAAAAAGAGAGAATTCAAATAAAATTAGAAATGAAAGTGGAGATGTAACAACTGACACCACAAAAATAGAGAGGATTGTAAGAAAATACTATGAAGATCAAAATGCCAAAAAATTGGACAACCTAGGAAATAAGGTTATGTTGCTAGAATCATAAAATCTTCCAAAACTCAATCTGGAAGAATCAGTGAACTTAAACAGACCTATATCAACAAATGAAATTGAAACAGTTATCAAAAAATTTTCAGCAAACAAAAGTCCTGGACCAGATGGCTTCACATACGAATTTTACCGAAAATTCAAAGAACTAACACCTGTCTTTCTCAAGCTATTTCAAAAAATTCAAGAGGAGGAAAAACTTACAAACTTTTTTTATGAGGCAAACATTATCCTCATTTCAAAACCAGGTAAAAATACCGGAAAGAAAAAAAAAACAACAAGAAAAACTATACGCCAATATCCCTGATGAACAGACATGCTAAAATTCTCAACAGAATATTAACAAACTGGATCCAACAATACCTTAAAAATATCATACCTCGTTATCAAGTGGGATTTATTCCAGGGAAGCAAGGCTGGTATAAAAATCACATAATTATATCAATAGATGCAGAAAAAGCATTTGATGAAATTTAGCACCTATTTATGATAAAAACATTCAGCAAAGTGAGGATACAGGGAATATAGATTAACATAATAAAGGCCATCTATGACACAGACAGCCAGACACTATAATAATCAATGGACAAAAATTAAAACCAATCCCGTTAAGATCAGAAACAAGGAAGAGGTGCTCCCATTCACCACTTTTATTCAACATAGTTCTGGAAGTCCAAGTGGAAGCATATATCATGTTCATGGATAGGAAGAATAAACATCATTACAATGCTTATATTACCCAAAGCAATCTATAAATTCAATGCAATCCCTATTAAAATACCAATGGCATACTTCAAAGATACAGAGTAAATATTCCAGATATTTATATGATACCAAAGAAGAAGACCAATAGCCTCAGCAATCCTGAAAATGCAGAATGAAGTGGGAAGTATCACACTTCCTGATACCAAGTGATACTAAAAGGCCATTGTACTGAAAACAGCTTGGTACTGGCATAAAAACAGGCATACAGATCAGTGGAACAGTACAGAGAATCCAGAAATAAACCCATGCCTTTATGGTCAATTGATATTTGACAAAAAAATGTAAGAGCATACAGTAGAGTAAAGACACTCTCTTTCACACATGGTGTTGGGAAAATTGAACAGGTACATGCAAAAAGAATGAAACTAGATCAACAACTTACACCATTCACAAAAATAAAATCAAGATGGATAAAAGACTTACATGTAAGTCACAAAACCATAAACATCTTGGAAGAAAACATAGGCTTGTAAACTCTCTGATATCACTTGTAGCAATATTTGCTGATTTATCTCCACAAGCAAGTGAAATAAAGAACAGGATGAACAAATGGGACTATATCAAACAAAGCTTTTGCAGAGCAAAAAACTCCATGAACAAAATAAAAAGACAACCCACACAATGGGAGAACATATTCTCCAATTCATCTGATAAAGGGTTAATGCCCAGAATTTATAAAGAACTTCTAAAACTCAACACCAGGAAGGTAAACAATCTAATTTTTTAAATGGGCAAAAGAACTGAAAGACACTTCTCCAAAGAAGACATACAGATGGCCAATAGGCATATGAAGAATGTTCAATGTCACTAATCATCGGAGAAATGCACATTATACCACAATGAGATGCCACCTCACACCTGTCAGAATGGTGCTCATCAACAAAACAACACAGAATAAGTGCTGGTGAGGGTGTGGAGAAAAGGGAACCGTCCTGCATTGCTGGTGGGAATGCAGACTGGTGCAGCTACAGTGCCCTAAAAGGCTTCATAGGATTCTATCAGGGCCCTACTTCAAGAGTGGAGAAAAGGTCATTAAACTGAAGCCTGCCAGGCTTCCCAGCCTGATCAAGGGACACATCATAGCTGTGGAAAGAGGAACACAAAAAGGTAAGCTGCCCCTTTGCTCCATGGAGGGAGGGTTCAGTCTCTTCTTGCCCTGCTCCAGCTACCTGTGACCTGACCTTGCCCAGCATGCTGGGAATTGCCACTGAAGGCCCAAGGACATCGTTCACGAGCCTAAGGTATTTATTCCAAGTAGCAGATAAGCTAATCTCATTTCTTGTAAATACAAGGGCCCATCTACTATGCCTCGCTTGAATATTTGAGTTTTATTTATCCCTCAAAGATCTCTACTGTGGGTATTGACAGTCTGAGTTTGTTACTTTATTTAATGTATAGTATCTCCTTTATTCCTCTGTCTCAATGCCCCATGCCTATTGTAGGCTGGGACATGCTGCTAAATCCAGCTAGAAGCAGTGGTTACTAGGACTTAAACTCTAGCTGCAAAATGTAGAAATGTAACCACCCTTTCCCTAAGTACTTGCAGGATTTACAGTTTACTCAGTAAACTGTTCAGACTGTCCAAGAGGTACTTCTAGCATTACATCACCCACGGACTGACTTTCATGTGGACAGGTCCACACACATCGTAATCCTGACAACTCCCACTGCTGCTAAAATAGAAAAAGAACATGCCTTACTGCAACCACAAAACGAAAACTGGTTGGTCTACGTATGGCAAATATATGAAAAACTAAGGACTCTTTTAATCAGACTTTGGGAAAAGGGAAACTAGGAAAAATAAAGTCAACTGTCACTAAAGGTTAAAGATTTTTAAATCAAGAGTTCTGACTAGAAAAGAATTGTATGGTTTTGATAATAGACTGGATAAAATGTAAGTTGTAGAAGGTTTGTACAGGGTGTAGGAGGTTTGTACTGAGAAAAAAGAATGTGAACAATCAGAAAATGGGTTTTCAAAGAATGTTCAATTCGTCACCCTAACTAACAATCCTCTACTCTCCCCACTTATTGGGATGACTCTTTCCTCCCCACTGACCATCTGGAGCTCAGTAACAGAGAAATGAAATCGACCCCTTGTTCTTCTATTCTCTATTCACCTCTCAGCCTGCCTCACCCAGCCAGGGGCTTTCTACCCGTGTGGGACCAACACCTATATGTGTCTCCCCACTAATTGGACAGAAACCTGTACCCTAGTCTATCTCACGCTAAATATCAACCTAATCCCACCCCATGAGCCTCTTTCAATTCCTAGTACACTACCTGTCAATCTAAGGATCAAACGAGCTGTACAAGTAATCCCTCTTCTTGTTGCTTTAGAAATCTCTACAAAAGTAGGTCTAGGGGCAGGGGGACTGGCCACTTCCCTATCTTGTTCTCTCTCTCTCTCTCTCTCTCTCTCTCTCTAAAGCCCAGTGAATTTGTATACACGGAATCAGTGGTTTGACACAAACTGGGCATCTTGACTATTGCCTTTCATTAGTCCACTCACTGTCCTATTTATTTTTCTAACTTTTGGACCCTGCCTCTTACGTTTGTTCACTAGTTTCTTACAGAACCGCATGCAGACTTTCGCCAATCAAAAAATTGGAAAAAAACCCTTGTTCTCAATGCTAGCACCAATTATTTGACCAATCCTAATTCTGTGCCTAATTTTAATGCTTGCCCCCTTCTTTATCAAGTTCCTACAGGCCTGGATGAGAGAATCTCTAGGATTACCTACAATCAAATGCTGCTACACTCCTATTCCCAAACACCCCAAAGAGAACTTCACGAGGGAAATATCAAAAAGGTAGGGATGACTGCAGGAAGAAGCCGCCCCTCAGCCCGAGAAGTTCCCTCCTGAATGTTCTCCAAACCCCCTTCCTTTTAACCACACATATTCAGTCCTTCTAAACTTACACCAACAGTTTCCCTGTCTCTAAAAATCTCCACATGTCCTCCCGTTCGAGAGGAAATAGACCAGCACATCTCATGAGGCTCATCCAGGAGACCATGTCTCACCATGTCACCCTGTTCAATTGGTACTTGCAGCAAGGAACTAAGAATTATTACCTTGCAAGATTTTTTTACTTCCTTACTCAGGTTTTCAAAAATAATCGCCTGGTTCAGACCTCACAGCACGGAAATTAACGCCCTCCTTAACTGGATGGGGACTTGGCTTGGCAAAGTTCTTTTCTTTTTTTTTTTTTTTTTTTTTTTTTTTCATTTTTCTGAAGCTGGAAACGGGGAGAGACAGTCAGACAGACTCCCGCATGCGCCCGACCGGGATCCACCCGGCACGCCCACCAGGGGCGATGCTCTGCCCACCAGGGGGCGATGTTCTGCCCATCCTGGGCGTCGCCATGTCACGACCAGAGCCACTCCAGTGCCTGAGGTAGAGGCCACAGAGCCATCCCCAGCGCCCGGGCCATCTTTGCTCCAATGGAGCCCTGGCTGCGGGAGGGGAGGAGAGAGACAGAGAGGAAAGCGCGGCGGAGGGGTGGAGAAGCAAATGGGCGCTTCTCCTGTGTGCCCTGGCCGGGAATCGAACCAGGGTCCTCCGCACGCTAGGCCGACGCTCTACCGCTGAGCCAACCGGCCAGGGCCGGCAAAGTTCTTTTCTTGAGTTCTCTCCAGAAGAAACAATAATTTTCCAAATTTTTCTCCTCTTTCTCCTCATCATCCCTCACCGTATATTATAAAATTAATAACTGCCTTTCTTTTATATGTAACCACAGAGTTGAGAATGATAGATACATGAATTACAAGTGCCCTTTTGCTGTTCCTCTTGGCTGCCTGAACCCACCCTTAATTACCAGATAATCGCCCCTGGGACAGAGGGGTTCCAGGACGCTGGTCAATCACCCCAAAAAGGAGTATTGCGGAAAGCCGAGCACACCAGCACATCCTGCTCGAGGCTATCCCCAACCCTGTAACGTTTACCTCAGTCTGTTTTGGGGGCCCTTCTTTTGGAGAAGTGCCCCGTCAGGTCTTTCTCCTCTAATAAAGCCTGCACACCTGGAGTTCGAGTGCCGCCTCATTCTCACAGCTAGCAAATAATAATTCAATTAAAACAAAAAAAGTGCAGATAAAAAAATTTCAACATCCTTTCCCTAATAAAAGATGAATTATTAACTCTGAATTCAAACATATGCAATGTCCATATGCAATGTCCAATAATTAAGTGTTGAAGTAACTTAGAACAAGGGAAACTCTTTGAGCTTTGGTGTTTCCTTTCTCTACCCTGGTTTCTTTCACTCTCCTGGGAGTTCACCCAGGACAATTACAGGGTTGCTACCACAGCACCTGCCCCTGTTGCAGGGTGCTGATTTTCTGCATGCAAAAATGTGGACTCCAGAGGGGTATGATGGTGTGAGTTAACATTATATCTGATTCCCGTCTTCTGGGAACACAGAGGTTTATTGTGGTATTAGAAAAGAAATTATACTGAGTAGAAGTTCTGTCTTTAGAATTTTGATTGTTATTCTAGATTTATTTAATCAGTAATACTCTGAAATGAATTATTTATATAGAGTTAATAAGGTGTACACACAAATAACATAAGGACTATTTAAAGCCCTACATTCTGATTTGTATATATAATTTAATAAGAAAACAGAAAAACAAGGAAAGTGTGACAGGTTTGGCATTTAAAGTGAGTGCATTGTTTTCATAAATAGAAAAAACATGGTTTTGAATATTTCATATTCTCTCTGAAACTATAAAACCTACTAAGATGTCTTAATACAACAACAACAAAATCTTCCTTTCTTGGTCTCTTAGAATTGTCAGACCCATCTAAGAGCAGACCCTTTCTAAACTTGACCGTTCATTACCCTCAAAGGAGGATTTTTATACAACCTTTTAGAAACTTCAAAATGCATGGTGTTTGATAATTACGTACTCATTGTGACTACATTCAAAGGTTGGTATCACAACCTAATTTTTTTTCTTTTGAAATATAAATACTGCAACTCAGGGGGCATTGCACTACTGAAAATGGCCTGCCACATGCCTTTGATTTCATTGAGAGAGGAAGAGGAGGAGTGGTAAGAGGAGGAAGGAGAAGAGGACAGAAGAATGTAATCAAATGCAAGGGTGTTGCCCATGGTGTGCAGTCTGGGGTTGGGCCTGATACTCAGTCAGCACCTCCAGTCATGAAGTCAAAGCCACACAATGTCTAGCAAACCCTCTGTTTCCTGTGGGCAGTACACTGACCACAGTGCAGCTCATTCAGCATGATTGATACAGATTTAGAAAGAAGTCTTTGATATGAAAGTAAAATCCAAACACCTTAGGGCAACATATTCTAAAGAAGTTTGTGTCCAGCGACTTGAATTAAAATAACAAGGACTTGCTCACGGACAATTTGTAAAAATTTACTGTTTTCATGGAGGCAAGTGGAGAAGAAATTAGAAACTTGGGGTGGCATATTTTTGTTGAGGATAATATGTAAATCTATTTTTATACTATATTTTAACAAGTATAAAATTAAGTATATATTTAAACTCCATATTATAAAATAACTGTGATAAACCCCTTGTGATGACTCCCAAAAAACAGAATTAATTTTTCTAGGAAACTTGAAAATAGAAATCTTTCTCAAATATCCAGACAATGAATGTCCTCACTGTCAATATTTTGCCAAGGAAATTTTAAAAAGCAAAAAAATTGTAATTTTTACAGAAAAAATTAAAAGTAACTCTGTGCTTATTTGGTCTTGCTTGTTTGAAAGAAAAAAAGATTCCAACACTATGGAGCCAATTTTGGCTGAGCGAATACTATATGAACAACGCAGCTGGATTTTGACCAAGATTTTTTCCTTGTCAAAGGGAGAAAAATAAAACAAAACATGTTATGAAGCTATAAAACTGTTTGTAAGAATAAAATACAATTGTGTTTCAATAAATCTATACACAGAGTGACGTCACGGAAATGGCGCCGTGAGAAGCGCGTCCGACAGCTCTCCCCTAAATCACAACAAATTTATCAACTAGAAACAGAAAAATTTATCCTCGGAGCATTCTGGAGTTCCACACAAACTGAAAGCAAAAGGACTGTTATCACTTGAATCTGAGAGACGATGGTGTGGAGGAAGCTACCGCAGTGACGCTCATTCAAGCCGCCAGGGAGTGCGCCCGCGTGCTATCAATAAGACCACCCTCAGATGCCGATAAGAAAGAGGAAATCGAATATTATGGATACAAAAGAAAGAGAGGTAACACAAATAGATGTGGAAAAATCAATGGAGAAAAGACTTAACATATTGGAAGCCTTGGAGCTAAATGACAGAGAATTTAAAATAGAAATCTTAAAAATACTCAGAGATATACAAGAAAACACAGAAAGGCAATATAGGGAGATCAGAAAACAACTCAATGAACACAAAGAATATATTACCAAGGAAATTGAAACTATAAAAACAAATCAAACAGAAATGAAAAACTCAATTCACGAGCTGAAAAACGAGGTAACAAGCTTAGCTAACAGAACAGCCCAGATTGAAGATAGGATTAGTGAAATAGAAGACAAACAACTTGAGGCACAACAGAGAGAAGAAGAAAGAGACTCAAAAATAATAAAAAATGAGAAAGCCCTACAGGAATTGTCTGACTCCATCAGAAAGAATAACATAAGAATAATAGGTATATCAGAGGGAGAAGAGAAAGAAAATGGAATGGAGAATATACTCAAACAAATAATAGACGAGAACTTCCCAAGCCTGTGGAAGGAACTAAAGCCTCAAATTCAAGAAGCAAACAGAACACCAAGTTTTCTTAACCCCAACAAACCCACTCCAAGGCACATCATAATAAAGATGACACAAACCAATGACAAAGAAAAAATTCTCAAGGCAGCCAGGGAAAAGAAGAGTACAACATATAAAGGAAGGCCTATTAGATTATCATCAGATTTCTCAGCAGAAACTCTACAAGCTAGAAGAGAGTGGACCCCAATATTTAAAGCCCTGAAAGAGAGAAACTTTCAGCCAAGAATACTATACCCATCAAAGCTATCCTTCAAGTATGAAGGAGATATAAAAACATTCACAAATACAGAAAAGATGAGAGAATTTATCAACAGAAAGCCCCCACTCCAGGAAATACTAAGGGGGGTTTTCCAACCAGATTCAAAGAACAAAAGAAAACAACACCACAAGTAACAGCTCCACCAAGAACACAATAAAACCAAACTTAAACTGTGACAACAAAGGAAAAAAAGGGGGGAGAGGATGGAGATTAACAGTAGCAAAGGATGATGAAGTGCAGAAATACTTATAAGATAGGGTACTACAATGAATATGGTAGGTACCCTTTTCATTACTTAATGGTAACCACCCTTAAAAAAACCACCACAAAAACACTTGACTTAAAAAAGGTAGCAACAGAGGAAAGAAGTATGGAACACAAACAAACAAAAACAAATAGAAAAACAAAAGAGAAGAATCAAACTAGATACAAAACTAACAGAAAGCAATTTATAAAATGGCAGTAGGGAACCCACAAGTGTCAATAATTACACTAAATGTAAATGGATTAAACTTACCAATAAAAAGACACAGAGTAGCAGAATGGATTAAAAAAGAAAATCCAACTATATGCTGCCTACAAGAAACACATCTAAGCAACAAGGATAAAAACAAATTCAAAGTGAAAGGCTGGAAAACAATACTCCAAGCAAACAACACCCAAAAAAAAGCAGGTGTAGCAATACTCATATCTAATAATGCTGACTACAAGACAGAAAAAGTACTCAGAGACAAAAATGGTCATTTCATAATGATTAAGGGGAAGTTGAATCAAGAAGACATAACAATCCTTAATATATATGCACCAAACCAAGGAGCACCAAAATATATAAGACAGCTACTTATTGACCTTAAAACAAAAACTAACAAAAATACAATCATACTTGGAGACCTCAATACACCGCTGACGGCTCTAGATCGGTCATCCAAACAGAGAATCAATAAAGATATAGTGGCCTTAAACGAAATACTAGAACACCTGGATATGATAGACATCTACAGGACACTTCATCCCAAAGCGACAGAGTATACATTTTTCTCTAGTGTACATGGAACATTCTCAAGAATTGACCATATGTTGGGCCACAAAGACAATATCAGCAAATTTAGAAAAATTGAAATTGTACCAAGCATATTTTCTGATCATAAAGCCTTGAAACTAGAATTCAACTGCAAAAAAGAGGGGGAAAAACCCACAAAAATGTGGAAACTAAACAACATACTTCTAAAAAATGAATGGGTCAAAGAAGAAATAAGCGCAGAAATCAAAAGATATATACAGACAAATGAAAATGAAAATACGACATATCAGAATCTCTGGGATGCAGCAAAAGCAGTAATAAGAGGAAAGTTCATATCACTTCAGGCCTATATGAACAAACAAGAGAGAGCCGAAGTAAACCACTTAACTTCACACCTTAAGGAACTAGAAAAAGAAGAACAAAGACAACCCAAAACCAGCCGAAGAAAGGAGATAATAAAAATCAGAGCAGAAATAAATGAAATAGAGAACAGAAAAACTATAGAAAAAAATCAATAAAACAAGGAGCTGGTTCTTTGAAAAGATCAACAAAATTGACAAACCCTTGGCAAGACTCACCAAGGAAAAAAGGCACAGGACTCAAATAAATAAAATCCAAAATGAAAGAGGAGAGATCACCACAGACATCATAGATATACAAAGAATTATTGTAGAATACTATGAAAAATTATATGCCACCAAATACAACAATCTAGAAGAAATGGATAAATTCCTAGAACAATACAACCTTCCTAGACTGAGTCATGAAGAAGCAGAAAGCCTAAACAGACCAATCAGCAGGGAGGAAATAGAAAAAACTATTAAAAATCTCCCCAAAAATAAAAGTCCAGGCCCAGACGGTTATACTAGTGAATTCTATCAAACATTCAAAGAAGACTTGGTTCCTATTCTACTCAAAGTCTTCCAAAAAATTGAAGAAGAAGCAATACTTCCAAACACATTTTATGAGGCCAACATAACCCTCATACCAAAACCTGGCAAGGATGGCACAAAGAAAGAAAACTACAGACCAATATCTCTAATGAATACAGATGCTAAAATACTAAACAAAATACTGGCAAACCGAATACAACAACATATTAAAAAAATAATACATCATGATCAAGTGGGATTCATCCCAGAATCTCAAGGATGGTTCAACATACGCAAAACGGTTAACGTAATACACCATATCAACAAAACAAAGAACAAAAACCACATGATCTTATCAATAGATGCAGAAAAGGCTTTTGATAAAATACAACACAATTTTATGTTTAAGACTCTCAACAAAATGGGTATAGAAGGAAAATATCTCAACATGATAAAGGCCATATATGATAAACCATCAGCCAACATCCTATTAAACGGCATAAAACTGAGGACTTTCTACCTTAAATCAGGAACAAGACAGGGTTGTCCACTCTCTCCACTCTTATTCAACGTGGTGCTAGAAGTTCTGGCCAGAGCAATCAGACAAGACAAAGAAATAAAAGGCATCCATATCGGAAAAGAAGAAGTAAAGCTATCACTTTTTGCTGATGATATGATCCTATACATCGAAAACCCGAAGGACTCCACAAAAAGATTATTAGAAACAATAAACCAATACAGTAAGGTCGCAGGATACAAAATTAACATACAAAAGTCCATAGCCTTTCTATATGCCAACAATGAAATATTAGAAAACGAACTCAAAAAAATAATCCCCTTCACGATTGCAACAAAAAAAATAAAATACCTAGGAATAAACATAACAAAGAACGTAAAGGACCTATATAATGAAAATTACAAAGCATTGTTAAGGGAAATCGAAAAAGATACAATGAGATGGAAAAATATTCCTTGTTCTTGGATAGGAAGAATAAATATAATCAAAATGGCCATATTACCCAAAGCAATATACAAATTTAATGCAATTCCCATCAAAATCCCTATGAGATTTTTTAAAGAAATGGAACAAAAAATCATCAGATTTATATGGAACTATAAAAAACCCCGAATAGCCAAAACAATCCTAAGGAAAAAGAATGAAGCTGGGGGCATTACAATACCTGACTTTAAACTATATTATAGGGCCACGATAATTAAAACAGCATGGTATTGGCAGAAAAATAGACACTCAGACCAATGGAACAGAATAGAAAGCCCAGAAATAAAACCACATATATATGGTCAAATAATCTTTGATAAAGGGGCCAACAACACACAATGGAGAAAAGAAAGCCTCTTCAACAAATGGTGTTGGGAAAACTGGAAAGCCACATGCAAAAGAATGAAACTCGACTACAGCCTGTCCCCGTGTACTAAAATTAATTCAAAATGGATCAAAGACCTAAATATAAGACCTGAAACAATAAAGTACATAGAAGAAGACATAGGTACTAAAATCATGGACCTGGGTTTTAAAGAACATTTTATGAACTTGACTCCAATGGCAAGAGAAGTGAAGGCAAAGATAAATAAATGGGACTACATCAGAATTAAAAGTTTTTGCTCAGCAAGAGAAACTGATATCAAAATAAACAGACAGCCAACTATATGGGAACTGATATTTTCAAACAACAGCTCAGATAAGGGCCTAATATCCAAAATTTACAAAGAACTCATAAAACTCAACAACAAACAAACAAGCAATCCAATAAAAAAATGGGAAGAGGACATGAACAGACACTTCTCCCAGGAAGAGATACAAATGGCCAACAGATATATGAAAAGATGCTCAGCTTCATTAGTTATTAGAGAAATGCAAATCAAAACTACAATGAGATACCACCTCACCCCTGTTAGATTAGCTATTATCAACAAGACGGGTAATAGCAAATGTTGGAGAGGCTGTGGAGAAAAAGGAACCCTCATTCACTGTTGGTGGGACTGTAAAGTAGTACAACCATTATGGAGGAAAGTATGGTGGTTCCTCAAAAAACTGCAAATAGAACTACCTTATGACCCAGCAATCCCTCTACTGGGTATATACCCCAAAACCTCAGAAACATTGATACGTGAAGACACATGTAGCCCCATGTTCATTGCAGCACTGTTCACAGTGGCCAAGACATGGAAACAACCAAAAAGCCCTTCAATAGAAGACTGGATAAAGAAGATGTGGCACATATACACTATGGAATACTACTCAGCCATAAGAAATGATGACATCAGATCATTTACAGCAAAATGGTGGGATCTTGATAACATTATAAGGAGTGAAATAAGCAAATCAGAAAAAAACAAGAACTACATGATTCCATACATTGGTGGAACATAAAAATGAGACTAAGAGACATGGACAAGAGTGTGGTGGTTACCAAGGGTGGGGGGGGAGGGAGGACATGGGAGGGAGGGAGGGAGAGTCAGGGGGAGGGGGAGGGGCACAGAGAACTAGATAGAGGGTGACGGAGGACAATCTGACTTTGGGCGAGGGGTTTGCAACATAATTTGATGACAAAATAACCTAGACATGTTTTCTTTGAATATATGTACCCTGATTTATTAATGTCATCCCATTACCATTAATAAAAATTTATTAAAAAAAATAAAAAATAAAAAAAATAAATCTATACACAATATTACAAGGTAGTCCTGTACCTAGCTTGTAAAATTTATATAAAATGTTATATCCCAGATATCCAAGGACAAAAATGCTTTTTGAATACTGTAATTGAATTTCCAGTACTGCTCTAAGAAGTAAAATTTGATGGATATATATGCAACTCCCCAAAAGTGACTCATTAGAAGAGATAATTATATTTGACCAGGTATAGAAATTCTATGTCACCATTTATTGAAAAGTATGTAGTGGGCATGTAAAAAGGCATTACAAGAAATATAAAAGGAAGCTAAGTAATTCATGACATTTATACATTACTTTATAATTTATTTGTAATATGCTTTTACTTGCTTTACCTGTAAATTTTATTTTTCAATTTTATGGATAAGAAAATTCAGGCTGTGCCAGGTTCATCCCCTAGTCAAAGTCCAATCACCAGACGAGTTGGACTCAGAGGTGAACTTGGCTCTTAGGAAGCCCTGTCAGAGCTTCTTGGACCCCAGCACCTTCCCTCTCAGCCAAAAATACACTGCACAATACAGTGTAGTGTGCATCCCGTAGAGCAGGGGTCCCCAAACTACAGCCTGTGGGCCACATGCGGCCCCCTGAGGCCATTTATCCGGCCCCCGCCACACTTCCGGAAGGGGCACCTCTTTAATTGGTGGTCAGTGAGAGGAGCATAGTTCTCATTGAAATACTGGTCAGTTTGTTGGTTTAAATTTACTTGTTCTTTATTTTAAATATTGTATTTGTTCCCGTTTTGTTTTGTTTTTTACTTTAAAATAAGATATGTGCAGTGTGCATAGGGATTTGTTCATAGTTTTTTTATAGTCCGGCCCTCCAATGATCTGAGGGACAGTGAACTGGCCCCCTGTGTAAAAAGTTTGGGGACCCCTGCCGTAGAGTAACATCATGCTTCCCGTCTTCTCTGTGTGGAAGTGCTTTGGAAGTGTAACATTTTAAAGTGTTCTGAGCAACAGACACCTGTATAAGTTAAAGATTTAAGAATTTACTAGGAATAGTGAAGCAAGGTATCTTTGTCACAATTTAACACAAGCTAGTTATATGACAAGTTATATATGCATGAAATAAATACTATAGCAAACATGTCCTTGCTAATATCATATAAACTAAAATTAATTTTATCTGTTTCTCATCACTTTCTAAGAAGACTACCAGATAAATTTAAATTACATATATGGCTTGCATTTCTGGCTCACATTATACTGTTTTTAAAACCATTGTTATACGTTCTCATCTACTAGGATTAGTTTCAACCTCAAGAAACTCCAAATAACATAAGATTACTCAAGATAAGTGTGTATTGATTCCTCACACAATAGACAAAAGGTAGACAAGCCTGATAAGGTTAGCACCAGATTCATCAAAGACTCAGCTCCTTTTATCTTATGTGCATCATGCCAGTCATGATCCAATGTTCCAAGATGGCTGCTAAAGCTCTAGCCTGAATAACCACATTTCAGCCATCAGGAAGGAGAAAGAAACCCATTAAAGATACATTCAAAGTGCAGCCTTCCAAAGCATTTCCTACCATTTTCCACGAGAAGCAAGAACCCACATTAGTCAAGATATTGACACCCCTGTAAAATTTGGGGAGTGGGGAGTGGCCACTATAATCTGGTACCATTTTAGTCATGATGTCACCCATAAGTGTAAGAGAGTCTGAACAATGCAGTCTTTATTCCAAATAACCAAGTATACAGCTAAAAATCAGGAGTTATTTTTAGGATGATCATTTCTCCTAGTTTTCTAGAAAGTCTATTTTCTCTTTGTTGTCTTGGTATAATTATTAATAGCTTCCCCTTTTTCTCTCAAGTGTCCTAGTTTGGATGATAAATTATATGGTGACCCTTGTTATATTACCAAGGAAAAATAGAGAAATAGATAATGGGGTAGGCACCTCAGTATCTGCCAAAAATCCTCAAGGATTCACTTGAGAAATCCTTGGCAGGTTGGTATTTCCTTGATCCACCTCAGCATTATTCTGTAACTATGCTTTTGGAGCCTTCTTGAGACCTTCACAATAACAAATTAAAGGGCTTTTCTAACTATTTTTTAACATTTTCTTTTCATTGAGTATCTATGTGTCAGGCATCTCAACACTTTCGTTCCTAAAACATCTTTTATATCAGAGTTGCAAATCCACTCACACCAACACACTCATATATGTAAGGAAATGTAGTGTCTTTCCTGCTTTATAGCTGATTTGACCTTCATCCCCATTCCACCCAGTATATACAAACTTCTATATTTAAGTCCAAACTTAGTCTAATTCAGTAAACAAAACCATCTTTTTTGGATATATCTCGTGTCTGTCTATTTTTTATTCACTTAACAAATCTTTATGTTGTGACTTCATGCACCAGGCACTGTGCATTTGGAGGACATGAGGGTAAAATAGAGATCATTATTATTAAACCCCATACTATTTATAGTAGAGTACTAAGAGTCTGAACTGTTGAAAAGTCTGGGTTCTGGGATTGTTGTTTCTCCCCCTGGATATTGTTTTACATCTCTTTCTGGCTCCCCAGAATTCTAGCCCATTGTTTCACAATCTGTCCTCAATATATCACCAAATGTTCAAGTTCAATCTCCAACTTAATCATCTAGAATTTGAATGTGCCTTTTGTCCAAAATCAAGTCTCCCTGATATATGTCAAATTTGAGAGTTGTTTAATACTACCTGTGATAGATACTTTCTTTGCATTTTGGTGGTGGGCTGGGTACCTGTATTGACTTGGCTTTGTCAAGGCTGAGGGAAGAGTTTGGGGCAGGCTGAGTGGCCTCACTTCTTCATTTCAACATTTGGAAAAAGTTTCTTTTTGATGTGAATTATTGATGAGGTGTTATGTATTGCCAATGGCTCCTGATAGCTTAGGCTTGAGTGTGTGATCTGGGCTCAGCTGATCAGCTTCCCACAGAAGACTCTCAATCTTGAGTTGTCAGAGAGAGAGGTAGGAAGGTCACAATTCACCCATATTATGGCAGGGGTCACATTAGCAGTGTTTCATGACAACACTGGCCTTGTTCTAGTCATCTGAGATGTTTCTGATGTGTCCTAAAGTTTGACAACCCCTCTATCAGGTCTTTCTTATAATTCAGCTTTTCCAATGATAGTGGAGAAAATAAAAAAAAAACAAGGATTGCTAAGATAGTCACTTACAATGGAGTCAAGAGGCCTTGAAGGAGTCAGGACTATACATGTTTTACATCTCAGTTCATGGAGCTATTAGTCAGTTGCTGACCTGTTGCTACACTCAGATCAAGGTCAAACAATAACCATCCTTGATCCATGAAGCTACATAAATATATATGGACTGAACTTTCTCCTCATCACAGTGACCAGACTCTGTGCATCCTTTATCTCGAAAGGAACCAATCCATTTCAAAATTCAACATCTTCCTTTTACATACTGGACTGCACCAATCCCAACTGACCTAGCCAACAGCCTTCATTTACATGAAAACCAAAATAAGAATAGCTCTTTAGAAACCCTGCCTTACCCCCCCACCTCCCACCCCACCCCCACACCTTGGAGTACAGTTTAAGTTGCTAACTAAATCAGTGCCTGGATTGGAATTCTTCCTTTGCTCAAATAAACACTTTTTATCTTTTATTATAGCCTACCTCCCTTTTTATATTGACACTAGAAAAATTTACTTATTACCCCACTGTCGGGAGCCGATCAACGACTGCTGGCTGGCAAGGCCACAGCAGGAGAAGACCCACAACTGCTGGCTGACAAGGTCACAGCAGAAGAAGATCAAAAACTGCTGATTGACAAAGTCACAGCAGAGAAGACTAATGGCTGCGGGGTGACAAAGTCACTGCAGTGAAGACCAATAGCTGTGGGGTGACAAAGTCACCACAAAGGAAAAGCACAACGATACTCCCCCCTTTGACTTTTTGAATTAACCTGGCCTTATATCCCCCCTTTTCTGGGTGTGTGCTATTATTTGTAGCACAGGGATAATAGTACCGTGCTTTCCCTGTAGATTTGTAGTAATTTCTTTGGAAATGAGACAGAAGGTGTAAGTTCCACAGAAAAGCCTGTAAGCCCCTTGAACTGGGCTCATAAACATAAGAGGCTGGCTATGATATCCCTCATAAAGGGTTAAGTTTGTAGGAGAATTTCTTCTTATTAATCATGTTAGAAAGAATAAAGTTAGAACTTAACTAGTGTATGAATATAGTAAATGAATAAAGTTTAACTAGACATTAGAATCTTAGGTAAAGTGTAGTGGAGTGGCCTGTTGCGTGGCCTTGGATAGGAGTGCAGCTGGCAAGTAAAGAATGTTTTGTTAAAAGACTTGTTTTGTCACTGAAGGCAGTTGCTGGGCTTTTCTCAGTAAAACGTTCTCATGAGATTTTTGTATTTGCCTAGAATAAGGAGAAGAATGTGGTGGGATTCATAGCAGCAGTAGCAACTAATGCCTTCTGATATTGTGTTGCTGCTAGCTATCTTGCAGATGCGCTCTATGTATCATTGGTTGAAAGTTACTCTTGATACTATGTCAGTTTCTTATAGCAGGCCTTTTGTAGTCCCGTGGGAAAAGAATTAGGACACTGCATGAACTCAAGGCCATTTGCCTGAGCAAGCGGTGGTCCTTTTGCTAGCCCTTGATGATTTCGTCTGCTAACTCTTTCTGCGCCCTCGACTCACAACAACAGTAATATAGAGTTATTAATTAGTACTAATCTTTTAGAATTTTGTACCAAAATTGTTATTACTATTCAAGTTATTATATAACTGTATTTTGAATAACTTACCACCTGACTTGTAGTTTATAGATATGAATTAACTGTTATCTAGAAATATGTAACCACAGTGAAATTAGAACAATGATGTATTCAAAATACCATGTGATTGTAACTTAGTGTGTGTGTATAAAAAAGGAGCTGTACTAGCATTTTAGGGGAGATGCCTGGCAGTAAATGCTAACCAGAGAATAAAGAATTCGGCTCTCTCACTCGATTCTCGCCGACGCCGTCTCTTCCTGTGGGACCCCTGGATCCCCTCCCGGGGCTGGACCCCGGCATTTGGCACCCAATACAGGGACCCACAGGTAATCCCCCCTCGTTGTCTCGGGACGGCTAGGACTCCACTCAGGGTGCTGCAGACCCCCCTGTAAGAAAGACAGGGTGAGGATAGGTGGAGAATTTCAGAACTTAAGATTTTGAGAAGTCATGGGCCATACTGAGTCTAAAGAAAGAAGACTCTTTGTGAAAGTCATTAAGTATACACTTTCCCAAAAAGGAGTTAAGGTCTCCTCTAAACAAGTGGCTCGTTTTATGAAATTTGTACAAAAATGTTCTCCATGGTTTCCAGATGAGGGAACGCTTAGTTTTGAGAAATGGGTTAAAGTTGGAGAAGATTTAAAACTTTATTATGAGCTACATGGACCGGAAAAGGTCCCAGGTGATGCATTTGCTCTATGGAGCTTGATTAAAGATGCCTTAGATCCAGAACATGAGATGCATAAACTTCCTAAGGCAACTGCTCCTCCAAAAGAAGAGACTCCATTAATTAGAAGTAAAAGGCAGTCTCAAGATAGTACAGATCATGCTATGGCCTCTTTAAAATTAAGTAAACATCAGGATGATAGTGAAAATCATTTATCTCCAACAGATGAGGCTGAATTAGAAGATGAGGCAGCTAAATATAATAGGGATAATGAGGATTGGAAGTCAAAAACAGTCTTGCCCATATTATATCCCCCCAAGACTGACAAAAAGGATAAAAATAAGGTTATTAAAATGTCTTTGCCTCTACCAGTACAATCACCAGATATTAATGGAAAGAAAAAATCATCAGGGTTAACAGGGTTGCAGAAGGCAATTCAAGCTTCTTGCGACCAAGGGGAAACTGATTTGGCATTATGTTTTCCTGTGGCTGTGGCTGGTGAATTTGATGATGAGGAGGATCCTACATGGGAGCTGCTTCCTTATAAATTATTGAAAGAGTTAAAAATGGCTTGCAGTCAATATGGACCCAAGAGTGGGCAAGCAGGCCCAGGAGTGCAAGGGACAGCTCCCATAATTAATAATGTTAATAATAATGTCCCATTGCCTAAGACTTTGTGTCCACGCTGTCAAAAAGAATTTCATTGGGCAAAGCAGTGCCGTTCTAAATTTCACAAAAACGGACAGCCATTAGGACCAAAGTTAGGAATAGAATGGCAGCCCCCACATAATCCAAATCTGACAAGCAATCCAAGTAGTAATCAGGGAAACTGGCAAGGAGGCCAGCCTCAGGCCCCAATAACAGTTGGGGCCAGCCTGAATCCATTTGTCAACTCCGGTCTGTCTCAGACTTCACTCATGCCTCCCGCGTGGCAGGCAAGAATTTTACCGCTGAGCCACCCATGCCTCCATGCAAAATATGAGAAGCAAGCCTCTTGTGGGGGTTGAAATGGAGGGATTTCGGCTGCTGGTTGTAGCAGCTATTAGAATTTAAGAATGATTAGAAGACTGAGATGAGTTTTAAAGTTGTGTTATTATCTGATTTTCTTTAGTAAATAGAAGGACTTAAGAGTTTGGAAAAATTACACCATTTCAAATAGTGCAGATGTACAGCTTATTAACCTTTCCATCTCTAACACCAACCACAGCTTGCCTTACAAAAGCTTTCTGCTACAGCCAAAAGATCTTTTCATCAACCCACAGACTCACTACTCACGTTCCTGTCTTTCCACTGGTTTAGTCACAGCTCCTTACAGCTTGGAGGACCCTCCCCCTTCTCTCTCATGGTCTCGGTTCATTGTTTCTTCAAACTCAATCCAGGTCTAAAACTGTTTGGGGAAATCATACTAAAATGGTCCCAGATTACAGTGCTCTAGATTTCATCCTTACATTCTAACCTATTAGGGAAAATGGTAAAGGGCAATTTTAGAAAACTAAACATAAAATGCAATTAAAATTGTAAAACACGCTGTCCTTCTTAATAAAAATGAAACGGAGGTCTCAGAAAGTTAATATTGAAGAACAGTCTCTCTGTGTTAAAGAGAAAACCACAGGCCCAAAATGTCATCACTTGTGATAAAGCCCATAATACCCATAATACTAGATTTAATACATGATCTAATTGTTGTTTTAACCTAAGAAATAAAATCTTAATCAATCATCTGATATTTTCTGGTCAACACTAAATAAGGTCATCTGTCATGGTTTCATGGTCCCTCTCCATCAATCCCAGAGCACTGACCTGGGACATTGAGGTCCCAGTTTTCAAAAACTCGAGGTCACCGACTTGAGCTCAGGCTCACCTGGCATGAACACAAGCTTGTCAGTTTAAGCATGGGAATATGGACATGCCCCCACAGTCACTGGCTAGAGACCCAAGGTCACTGGCTTGAGCCCCAAGGTCACTGGCTTGAACACCAAGGTTGCTGGCTTGAAGCCCAAGTTTGCTGGCTTGAGCTGTAAGTCATTGGCTTAAGCAAAAGGGTCACTGGCTCAGCTGGAGCCTGGTCAAGGCACATATGAGAAGCAATCAATGAACTAAAGTGATGCAACTATGAGTTGATGCTTCTCATCTCCCTTCCTGCCTGTCTCTTTCTCTCTCTGTCTCTTTCTCTCTCACACACAAAAGTCCCAAAACAGCAATTTGAAAAGGTATATGCATCTCTATGTTAACTGTAGCATTATTTGCAATAGCCCAGATATGTAAGCAACCTAAATGTCTATCAATAGATGATTAGATAAAAAGATTTGGTATGTATACATTGGAATATTACTCAGCCATAAAAAGAATGAAATCTTTACCATTTGAGACAACATGGATGGACCTAGAGGGTATATTATACTAAGTAAAATGAGGTAGTTGAAAACAAATACCATCAAATACATATGATTTCATGTATATGTGGGACCTTAAAAATAAACAAACAAAACAGAAACAAATACAGATACAGCAAACTGATGGTTTCCAGATGAGAAGAGGGCTGGGTGAAAACATGAAGGGATTAAGAAATACAAGTTGGCAGTTATAAAATACTGTAGTAATAAGGATGTCATTATAGCATTGGAAAGACTGTACTGTCAATAATATTGAAATAACTGTATGGCGTCAGATAGTTACTGGACTTACTGAGGAGAGAAGATCACTTTATACATTATATAAATGTCTAACCCCTATGTTGTACACCTGAAACTAAGATAACATTGAATATCAACTGTAATTGAAAAATAAAATTATATATGTTACTGTTAGGAATAACAAGAAAAAAAAATATATCCTTTGCAATGAATAATCTAATGAATAAATGAGCCTCCCTAAGACATAATCAAATTAATTAATAAAACACAAGAAATGGATTGTAAAAACCTCTGATTGATAGCCAGATGGTCCAGAGCACAGGTAACAAGCTGGGCTTGAGATTGGAATCTGAAGTGGGGGGGCAGTCTTGTGAGACTGCTCCTGTGGAATGAGTTGCTGTCTCTGGGTAGATAGTATCAGAACCGAGTTGAATTGTAGTCCACCCAGCTGATGTCTGAGGAGCTGCTTGTAAGTTATGGCAACCCCCACACACACACACTCACTTCAGGCATTGAATGTACAATCCCTGCAAAGCCACATATGTTAATTTAAAATCTTTTAGTACCCATATTAAAAATAAAACAACTTTAAACAGGCAAAAATAATTTTAATAATACTTTATAAAACCCAATATATCTACAATGTTACCATTTTAACAATTAACATAAAAATTTTAATATTTTACAGAGGTTTTTTTTGCACTATATGTTTGAAATTCACTGTGTATTTTATACTTACTGAACATCTCCAATCAGACCAGCACGTTTCCAGTATTTCATAGCCACTAAATTGGGAGGGTGAGTTTGGGATTTGGACCTGGAATAAACGCTGAACCCTGATCTCTGCTTCCCAGCTAGGCGATGACAGCCCCCTGTGACTCTGGGTGCACACAGCAGTCTGAGAACCACCGCTGCCACCACCGCTGGAACCCTCACAGACTCAGCAATTCAGCCTGGCAAACCAGAGCCACGCAGGAGCTCCCTGGACACCTGTCTGCTGCCAAGCTCCAAGTCTAGACCCCTCTCATCCCAAAGACACCTGTCTCAGCAACTCAGAGATTGAGTCCCTGACTCCTATGTCCCCGGGTTCCGCGAGTGTGGTCACTTCTGCAAGTTCTCCAAGCTAGGACCACAATCCGCCTGGGAGCCCTGCACACTCGCCCACTGCCCACCGCACAGCTGGCCCGCGGCTTCCACGCCTGGGTGGGACTTACAGTGCTCAGCTGCAGGACCTCTGCCTCCGAGTAAATCCTCTCCTCTCTATTCTCTGCCTAAGACCCTGCCCACCCTCTGCAGCAAACCGCCCTGGTGTGTGCACCCATCTCTCCGCTAGACACCTGTGCTCCCTTCCCCACCCTTTCCCCCGCCCTTTTCCTAGCGGCTTCTCCACTGCCTTTGCGAGCTGGGGAGCCACAGCTGGAGGAGGAGCAGGGAGAGGAGGGAGACGGCGAGGAGGGGTAGGGGCAGGGTGGGTGGGGAGAGAGACCGGAGTGTGTGGACTGGCAGCCATTCTGCAGTTTTTCGCAGGGGACCCAGTTTGTCCCGCGCGCCTGAGTGATGGAGAGAAAGAGATTCCCTTAGACACAGGCGCACACAGCTAGGCCCGTCTCTGGGAGGCAGCTGCAGACTGGGGTGCGCCAGTGGCCCAGCAGCGGCTGTGACAGTGCCAGTCATGGGGAGTGAGGAGCCCGCACACCTTAGCACCGGTGGCTCCAAGACCCAGGAAGGAAAGAACCCAGGCACACAGACTCTTTTGGGTGGATCGGGAGAGAGGAGGCCGGCCAAGTAGCTGTCACTGAGGACGCCCCAGGATGCTCTGCCCTCAGAGTTCAGACACGCTGGTACCGGCTGGGGGGGGGAGTGCGCCCCCCTTCCCGCAGAGCGGCTGCGGTTCCCAGCACTGCGGGGTCTGGAGCTCCGGTGGCCACTCGTGCTGTGCCCGCGCCGTGGGAGCGCGCCCTGCCGCACCTGGCTCCAGTCTTCGGGGAACTGCAGGATACGCTTCCTAAACTCCACTACCTACTTCTCGCCCGCTTCCTTTTCTTCTCTGCTCCCGCCGGGGACCTTGGAGCCACCGCCCGCCTCTTACTCTCATGCGCTCAGACAGCCCTGCTCGCTCCCATTCACGCCGACTGGCTCTACGCTACGCCAAAGCCCGGGCAGCCGACTATTGGATTAACAGCCGCCGGGAGTGCTGGAGCCGCCCAGTGGTCTGGTGTGACCCGCTGCCTGGCCTTGCGTCCTGGGTTCGCTCCCTCCCGCACCGAGGCCGCTGCCACTGCCAACGCCAAGGACAATGGTGAGCTGGGCGTCCGCCTCCCGCTGGGGAAGGGATCTAGCACAGGGCAGAAACCGCTAGATTTGGGGTGAAGTGACAAGGGGGGAAATTGACCAGGGAAGACAGACCCGGGATGCCAGCCACAGTACTTTCTTGAGGCGCGGAAATGCTGGGCAATGCCTGGGGAAGACTTTTGAGACATTCGCTGGGGCTTGGGGTTAAACTACTGTGAGATGGGCATGAGCGGGGTGATTCCTGGGGTGAATTTAGAGTCCTCGGTGTCAGTCAGTGTGGGTCTTGACCAGAGGTGGGCGCAGCTCTCTGGGCTCTCTGAGAGAAACAACTGTGCTCAGCAGAGTTTGGGGGGTCGCGCTGGGCCACTTCCTGGGGTTGGCCTTGGGGGCTGTCACTTGCAGGGTGGATGGCTTTGGGAGAGGTAGGGGTATGCAAGGCCCGAGCAGATTGCGGGCAGAGGACAAGCAAGGATTAGTGAACTTGAAGGTAGGGTGTATTCTCCTCCCCAGCCTGTCCCCACTCCTCTCAACAGCAATCCTTGCCTCCTGGTAGCTCCTGTTCAAGCAACCCATCCCATCCACTTCACCTCCTCCACCACACACACACACTCAGAAGTTGGATGCCATTGATGGGATTGTCATTATTATTAAGAGGTGCATGAGATCTTGTGACTACTGGCTGGAGCGTGAGACTCCTGCTTTTAGGACTTGGGTGACAGCCCTGTTTTGGGTATGAGAGGAAGGAGCGCCCAGCCTCGGGTGGATGCCTCTACCTGACAGTTGCAGGTGCGCAGCGTGCAAACCTCCTCCAGAACTCCAGTCACTTTGCCTGGGTGGGCTCCGCTCTCCCACTTCCCTCCTTTGAGTGCTTCAGGGCACCCACCCAACGTAGCCGCTGCTCAGTTCCGTGGTCTCCCCAGTCCTCACCTGGTGGGTCGGTCCCCCTCCCAGCTTTCCTCCTTCAGCCCAATACCAGCTTCTTCATTGAAAACATTGATCCCTTAAAAAAAAGTTTTAATATTTGCAGAGTGTTTTATATCATATTACTTTGTGGATACATTTAATTGCACTGTAACTCTTCTCTGATTTATGTAAACTTAGTCTGATAATTAGGGTGCCTCGGGTTGGTGTGGGAGTGAGAGTGGGTGGGTGTCCTTTCTGTAAGGTGCTCTGTTCTAACTGGTCTGCTGGAAGGGATGCAGGCTGGTGCTCTGATAGCTTGTCCTCAGTAGTCGTGACATATTCCAGGGCTTTGGACAAATGTTTCCACATTACAATTTATTTCAAATATATTCAACTTTCATTTCAAGGAAAAAAGTTAAAGTGAATACAAATTTGGATAACAAAACTATTTTTTTCATATTCTTATTGGAATCAATTATATTGTATGAAGCAGGTTTGTTTTTTTTTCTCAACAAACGTTTGAGATCTTACTATGAGACAGGCACTAGTGTTAAACAATACAGATAATGTCCATGATTGCATGAGGCTTACATTTTTTTAAATTTTAATGGGGTGACATTGATAAATCAGGGTACATATGTGTACATATGTTCAGAGAAAACATCTCCAGGTTATTCTGTCATTTGATTATGTTGCATACCCCTCACCCAAGGTCAAATTGTCTTCTGTCACCTTCTATCTGGTTTTCTTTGTGCCCCTCCCCTCCCCCAGTCTTTCCTTAACCTCCCCCCCCCATCCATTCCACTCTTGTCCATGTCTCTGAGTCTCATTTTTATGTCCCATCTATGTTTGGAATCATATAGTTCTTAGTTTTTTTCTGATTTACTTATTTCACTCAGTATGATGTTATCAAGGTCCATCCATGTTGTTGTAAATGATCAGATGTCATCATTTCTTATGGCTGAGTAGTATTCCATAGTGTATATGTACCTAGGCTTTTTAGTCCACTCGTCCACTGACGGACACTTGGGCTGTTTCCAGATCTGTGCTATTGTGAACAATGCTGCCATAAACATGGGGGTGCATTTCTCCTTTTGGAACAGTGCTATGGAGTTCTTGGGGTATATTCCTAAAATTGGGATAGCTGGGTCAAAAGGCGGTTTGATTTTTAATTTTTTGAGGAATCTCCATACTGTTTTCCACAGTGGCTGCACCAGTCTGCATTCTAACCAGCAGTGGAGGATGGTTTTGTTTTCTCCACATCCTGGCCAGCTCTTATTCTGTGTTGTTTTGTTGATGAGCACCATTCTGACTGGTGTGAGGTGATATCTCACTGTGGTTTTAATTTGCATTCTCTAATGATTAGTGATGTTGACCATTTTTTCATATGCCTATTGGCCATCTGTATGTCCTCTTTGGAGAAGTGTCTATTCATTTCTTTTGCCCATTTTTGGATTGGATTGTTTGTCTTCCTGCTGTTGAGTTTTACAAGTTCTTTATAAATTTTGGTTATTAACCCTTTATCAGACATATTGTTGAATATGTTCTCCCATTGTGTTGTTTGTCTTTTTATTCTGTTCTTATTGTCGTTAGCTGTGCAAAAGTGTTTTAGTTTGATATAGTCCCATTTGTTTATCCTCTTTTATTTCACTTGCCCGTGGAGATATCGGCAAATATATTGCTGCGAGAGATATCAAAGAGCTTACTGCCTATGTTTTCTTTTAAGATGCTTATGGTTTCACGGCTTACATTTAAGTATTTTATCCATTTTGAGTTTATTTTTGTGAATGGTGTAAGTAGGTGGTCTAGTTTCATTTTTTTGCTGGTAGATGTCCAGTTTTCCCAACATCATTTATTAAAGAGGCTGTCTTTACTTCATTGTATGCTCTTACCTCCTTTGTCAAATATCAGTTATCCATAGAGCTGTGGGTTTATTTCTGAGTTCTCTGTTCTGTTCCATTGATCTATATGCCTGTTCTTATGCCAGTACCAGGCTGTTTTGAGTACAATGGCCTTGTAGTATAACTTGATATCGGGAAGTGTGATACCTCCCGCTTTATTCTTCCTTTTCAAGATTGCTGAGGCTATTCGTGTTCTTTTTTGGTTCCATATAAATTTTTGGAATATGTGTTCTATATCTTTGAAGTATGTCAATGGTATTTTAATTGGTATTGCATTGAATTTATAAATTGCTGTGGGTAATATAGACATTATAATGATGTTTATTCTTCCTCTCCATGAGCACGGTATATGCTTCCACGTGTTTGTATCTTCCTTGATTTCTTTTATCAAAGTTTTAAAATATTCTGAGTACAAGTTTAATCTCCTTGGTTAAATTTACTCCTAGGTACTTTATTTTTTTGGTTGCAATAGTGAAGGAGATTGTTTTCTTAAATTCTCTTTCTGACAGTTCATTGTCAGTTTATAAAAATGCCTCTGATTTCTGAGTATTAATTTTCTATCCTGCCACCTTGCTGAATTCATTTATCAGGTCCAGTAGTTTTTTTGACTGAGACTTTAGGGTTTTCTATACACAATATCATATCATCTGCAAATAATGACAGTTTTACTTCTTTTCCAATTTGGATGCCTTTTATTTCTTCTTCTTGTCTGATTGCTGTGGCTAGGACTTCCAGAACTATGTTGAATAAGAGTAGTGAAAGGGGGCACCCCTGCCTTGTTCCTGATCTTAAGGGGATTGCTTTTAATTTTTGCCCTTTGAGTATGATGTTGGCTGTGGGTTTGTCATAGATGGTCATTATTATGTTAACGTATGTTTTTGTATTCCCTCTTTGCTGAGAGTTTTGATCATGAATGGGTGCTGGATTTTATCAAATGCATTTTCGGCATCTATTGAAATTATCATGTGTTTTTCCTCCTTCCTTTTGTTTATGTGATGAATCACATTGATTGATTAGTGAATATTGTACCAGCCTTGCTTCCATAGAATAAATACCACTTGATCATGGTGTATGGTTTTTTTCATGTATTGCTGGATCCGGTTTGCTAACATTTTGTTGAGGATTTTAGCATCTAAATTTATCAGGGATAGTGGCCTATAATTTTCTTTGTGTTGTCTTTGCCTGGTTTTGGAATCAGAACTATGCTTGTCTCATAAAAGGAGCTTGGAAGTCTCCCTTTGTTTTTGAAATAGACTGAAAAGGATAGGCATTAATTCTTCTTTGATATTTGGTAGAATTCACTTGTGAAGCCATCAGGCCCAAGACTTTTCTTTGTTGGGAAGTTTTTGGTAACTGTTTTGATCTCAATTGTTGTAATCAGTCTGTTTAGGTTTTCTGATTCTTCCAGATTGATTTTTGGATGATTATATGTTTCAAGGAATTTGTCCATTTCATCTAGGTTGTGTAGTTTCGTGGCATACAGTTCTTCATAGTATTTTTTTATAATATTTTGTATTTCTGTTGTGTCAGTAGTTATTTCTCCACTCTCATTTTTAATTTTATTTATTTTTCTTGGTGAGTTCAGTTAAAGGTTCTTTGCTCCTGTTTACCTTTTCAAAGAAACAGCTCCTGGTTTAATTGATCCTCTGTATTTTTTTAACCTCTATGTCATTTAATTCCGCTCTGACCTTTATTATTTCCTTCTTTCTACTCCCCCTGGGTTTTCTTGCTGTTTTTTTAGTTCTCTTAGATGCAGGGTCAAGTTGTATATTTGAGCTTTTTCTAGTTTCATAAGGTATGGTTGTAATGCTATGAACTTCCCTCACAATACTGCTTTTGCTGTGTCCCATAAATTTTGAGTTGATGTGTGCTCATTATCATTCATTTCTAGGAATTTTTAAGTTTCTTCTTTGATCTCATTGTTAACCCATTTGTTATTTAATAACATGCTATTTAGTTTCCAAGTGATTGAGTATTTTTCAGTTTTTCTGTTGTGATTGATTCTTAGTTTCATGCCATTGTGATCAGAGAAAATGCTTGATATGATTTCAATCTTCTTAAATTTGTTGAGACTGCTTAAGTGCCCTAACATGTGGTCTGTCCTAGAGAATGTACCATGAGCACTTGAATATATATTCTGCTTTATCATGATGGTTCCTTTTTAAAGTTTCAATCTTATTGGTAAAATACTTCTTTTGTTGGTTGATTTTATTTCTGAGTTCATGAAACTGCCAAATTGTTTTTCTTTGGCATCTCATTTTTTTTTCAGATCTGCAATTTTTACTTCTCTGTCTTTTAAACAATGTATTTTTATGTTTAAATTGAAATTTACTTTCTGGAGATTTTCTTTCTGAGTGCCTTGTTACCTAGGTTGTTTAGGTAATTGATGAATACATTTTTTCGGTATAGGCATCTGTGAGAATGAGTCTGATTTTTCTTTTCCTTTTTAAAAGAAGTTTTAAATGTAGACACTTTGCTGTTTTTGTAGGTTAATAAGTCTTTTGTTTTCCAGTAGGCCGGGCCGAAGCATAAGTTTTTAGTTTCTCTTGCACTGCTCTAGCTTCTTGGGTCTCTTAGAGAGTGGCAAATACCCTGCATTCCCTATGGAGGGGAACATCTCCTCTGTGACCAACCAGGTCGCCATACTTAGGGGCCAGCCTGAGTGTGCGGGCTAGTGGGGAGACTTAGAAGCAAGAATGAGTGGGTTGGGTGAGGGTCCAGCCTGATTCTGCAGTCTGAGGTGCCATGTGGAGTGGGCAGGCTGAGGGGCCAGGCTGAGTGACCTTGCAGAGTGGGCAGGCTAAGGGATAAGTTGAGTAGCCAGGCTGAGTGGCCAGTCTTAGGGGTCATTCTGGGGTGCCCGGCTGAGGGGCCATGTGGAATAGCCCAGTTGAGGGTCCAAGCTAAGTGCCCAGGCTGAGTGGCAGGCTGAGTGGCCATGTGAAAAAACCAGGCTGAAAGACCAGTCTGAGGGTCATGTGTAGTGGGCAGTCAGTGGGTCTGTATAGAGTGGGCAGGCTGTTGGGCCAGGGTGAGTGGCCAGCCAGAAGGGCCATGCAGAGTGGGCAGGCTGAATGGGCATTTTAAGTATCCATGTGTTGTGGTAAGGCTGTTATGCAAGGTTGAGGGGCCAGGACGAGTGGCCATGTTGAGTGGGCTGGCTGAGGGGCCAGACTGAGTGGCCAGGCTGATTGGGCCATCTGAGCGACCAGGCTGAGAGGCCAACTGAGTGTCTATGTGCAGTGGGCAGGCTGAGGGTCCATGTGGAGTGGGCAGGCTTTTGCTCTTGTCTGAGTAGGCAGGAGGAGGGGCCATTCTTAGGGATCTTTCTGGGGGGCCTGGCTGAGAGGCCATTGGAATGGGCAGGGTGAGGGGCCATGTTCAGTGGGAAGGCTGAGCGTTCAGAAAAGGGACCAGGCTGAGTGGCCATGTGGAAGGACCTGGCTGAAAGACCAGTCTAAGGTGCCATGCAGAGTGGGCAGTCGGTGTGTCTATTTGGAACAGACAGGCTGTTGGGCCTGGCTGAGGGGCCATGTGGAAGGGCCAAGCTGAGTGGCCAGGCTGGCGGTGAGACTAAGAAGCCAGGCTGATGGGCAGGCTGAGTGGCCGGCTTAGTGGGCAGTTTGATGTGCCAGGCTGAGTCGTCTGGCTGAGGGGCAAGGCTGAACGGCGAGCCTGAGGGGTCTGGCTGAGTGGCCACGTGGCTTGGCCAGGCTGAGTGGGCAGGCTGAGTAATCATGTGGAGTGGGCACACTGAGGCACCAGGCTGATATCAGTTGTGCATAAAGATTTGGGTTTATTTCTGGGTTCTCTGTTCTGTTCCATTGATCTGTAGGTCTGTTCTTCTGCCAGAACCAAGCTGGTTTTTTTTTTTTTTTTTTTTTTTTTGTATCTTTCTGAAGCTGGAAACGGGGAGGCAGTCAGACAGACTCCCACATGCGCCCGACTGGGATCCACCCGGCACGCCCACCAGGGGGCGATGTTCTGCCCATCCGGGGCGTCGCTCTGTTGCAACCAGAGCCACTGTAGCGCTTGGGGTAGAGGCCAAGGAGCCATCCCCAGCGCCCGGGCCATCTTTTGCTCTAATGGAGCCTCGGCTGCGGGAGGGGAAGAAAGAGACAGAGAGGAAGGAGAGGGGGAGGGGTGGAGCAGATGGGCACTTCTCCTGTGTGCCCTGGCCGGAAATCGAACCCGGGACTTCTATACACCAGGCTGATGCTCTACCACTGAGCCAACTGGCCAGGGCTCCAAGCTGTTTTGAGTATAATGGCCTTGTAGTATAACTTGGTATCGGGAAGTATGATACCTCCCGCTTTATTCTTCCTTTTCAAGATTGCTGAGGCTATTCGTGTTCTTTTTTGGTTCCATATAAATTTTTGGAATATGTGTTCTATATCTTTGAAGTATGTCAGTGGTATTTTAGTTGGTATTGCATTAAATTTATAAATTGCTGTGGGTAATATAGACATTATAATGATGTTTATTCTTCCTCTCCATGAGCACGGTATATGCTTCCACGTGTTTGTATCTTCCTTGATTTCTTTTATCAATGTTTTATAATTTTCTGAGTACAAGTTTAATCTCCATGGTTAAATTTACTCCTAGGTACTTTATTTTTTTTGGTTGCAATAGTGAAGGAGATTGTTTCCTTAATGTCTCTTTCTGGCAGTTCATTGTTGGTGTATAAAAATGCCTCTGATTTCTGAGTATTAATTTTCTATCCTGCCACCTTGCTGAATTCATTTATCAGGTCCAGTAGTTTTTTGACTGAGACGTTAGGGTTTTCTATACACAATATCATATCATCTGCAAGTAATGACAGTTTTACTTCTTTTCCAATTTGGATGCCTTTTATTTCTTCTTCTTGTCTGATTGCTGTGGCTAGGACTTCCAGAACTATGTTGTATAAGAGTAGTGAAAGGGGGCATGCCTGCCTTGTTCCTGATCGTAAAGGAATTGCTTTTAATTTTTGCCCTTTGAGTATGATGTTGGCTGTGGGTTTGTCATAGATGGCCTTGATCATGTTGAGGTATGTTTTCTGTATTCCCTCTTTACTGAGAGTTTTGATCATGAATGGGTGCTGGATTTTATCAAATGCATTTTCGGCATCTATTGAAATTATCATGTGTTTTTCCTCCTTCCTTTTGTTTATGTGATGAATCACATTGATTGATTAGTGAATATTGTACCAGCCTTGCCTCCACAGAATAAATACCACTTGATCATGGTGTATTTTTTTTTCCATATATTGCTGGATCCAGTTTGCTAACATTTTGTTGAGGATTTTAGCATCTAAATTTATCAGGGATATTGGCCTATAATTTTCTTTCTTTGTGTTGTCTTTGCCTGGTTTTGGAATCAGAATTATGCTTGCCTCATAAAAGGAGCTTGGAAGGCTTCCTTCCTCTTGAATTTTTTGAAATAGCTTGAGAAGGATAGGAGTTAGTTCTTTGAATATTTGGTAGAATATTATTTTAGTAACTATGTATGGTGTCAAAGGTTCTAGACTTTTTAGGGAGATCACTTTGTAAGTTATATACATGTGTAACCACTATGCTATGCCTTGAAGGAAGGCACTAGCCAGACTGGTACTGTACTCGTCACGTCTAACATGGTACTCTAGATTTCTACAGGACCATAGAATGTTAAGCTACAAGAAAAAGACCTTCATTAGAAATAGATACATTCACAGTAGTAATACAATGTATGATAAAGAAGGTGCTAACTACACTGGAAGAACTGATGAAAGTCTTGAAAGTCACATTTCCCCAGAAGGCCTGCTTCTTGCTCTTACTCTGCAGTTTTCACCTGATTCCTTCTGTCTTTTTAATTAGTGTGTAAATTATCTCTGTGATTAAGCTTCTCCATCCCATCAAGAGAACTGCAATCTTCAAATACACAGACAGGTTCACCTTCAGGTGTTGGTTCAGATTGAGAGAATAAAGATATATAGAAGAATTAGACATTTGATCTTTGTAAGAATTTGTAAAAGGTTTTGTCACATATTTCAGCCAATATTAGGGAAACATATCGGTGAATTAATATACAATATTATTTGTTTTTTTGTTTGTTTGTTTTTTTACAGAGACAGTAAGAGAGGAATAGGTAGGTACAGACAGGAACAGAGACAGATCAGAAGCATCAATCATCAGTTTTTCATTGCGACACCCCAGCTGCTCATTGATTGCTCTCTCACATGTGCCCCGACCGCGGGCCTTCAGCAGACCCAGTAACCCCTCGCTCAAGCCAGCGACCCTGGGTCCAAGCTGGTGAGCTCTGCTCAAAGCCGATTAGCCCATGTTCCAGCTGCCGACCTCGGGGTCTCGAACCTGGGTCCTCGGCATCCCAGTCCGACGCTCTATCCACTGCGCCACCACCTGGTCAGGCAATATACAATATTATTACAATAATATTGACTCTATTCCATATGCCTATGCTGTACTTTACAACCCCCACCCCCCCATTCCCCCCACCCCCCAATTCCCACACACCCCATTATCCCCCACCCCATTTTCCCCACCCCCCAATTCCCCCGCCCCCATTACCCCCATACCCCCCAAAGCCCTTCCACCTCCCATTTCCCCCCACCCCAGGGGATTGTTGGATAAACAATAGGTCTTGTGTTTTTAGGTTTGCTCATTTATATTGAGGGGCGTGAGTATGGAGATGTGTTGTACTTTTGGGCACATGAAACCTGTATAATTTTATATTAACCAGTGTCATCCTAATAAGTTCAAATAAAAAAATAAATAGGTTAATGTGGTGAAAATTTTTATAACTTCACATTTAACAAGATTAATTTTGGAATTCAAAGGGACACATCTAAAACTATAACATCCAACTCTTTACTAAGAGCTAGAATGCATCCTGCACCTGCTGTTCCCACATGCAGTGAGGCTCTGCAGACACTTCAGAAATGAGTTCATGGTGTGGTGAAGAAGCAGCGCTGTGTTGTTGGTAGGGGGGTGGGGGGTGAGGGGCATTGGCAACCCTCAATCCAAATGAACAAATCTAAAAAACACCACCTGTTGTTTACCCAAAAATCCCCTGGGAACACGTGGGGGGCGGGCACCAGCAGCGGCGGGCGCCATGGCAGCCCGGAGCACGCGTGGGCGAAGGGCTGCTGCAGCCCTTCCATATAAATGAGCAAATCTAAAAACACAAGACCTGTCCTTTACCCTACATTCACTTGGGGTGGGGGAATAGGAGGTAGAGGCGAAATGAGGGTTGAGGGGTGTAGAGGGGATAATGGGGGTGAGGGGTGTAGGGGGGTGGGAGGTGAGGGGTGTAGGGGGGTGGGGGGTGAGGGGCTGCAGGGTGGGGGTTGTAAAGTGCAGCATAGGAATAGGGAATAGAGTCAATATTATTGAAATAACTATGTATGGTGTCAGAGGTTCCAGACTTTTTAGGGGGATCACTTTGTAGTGAGGGGATTGTAAAGTACAGCATAGGCGTAGGGAATAGAGTCAATATTAAATTAATAACTATATGGTGTCAGAAGTTCTAGACTTTTTAGGGGGATCACTTTGTAAGTTATGTGCATGTGTAACCACTATGCTGTACACCTGAAATTAATATAATATTAAATGTCAACTAAAACACTGGGGAACAAAATGTTGCATCCACAAACACAGTTGTTCTTACCTAATTCGAGCATGCTGATCTCAAATCTGACATTAGTTTTTCTCTACAAGGTAGAGTTTTTTTGCAATTCAATATTTTAGGTTTTCATCTTATTGTAAAATTTTTAACATTTAGTTTAACAATGAAGTAGAATGTCTTCTTGGGCATCATCTTTGTGAAAATATAATAATTTATAGAATGCAGTAAATACACTAAAAGATATGATTGCATCAGTATTTGTCTACAGTTTTGAAATAGAACATATTCAAACATTTATTTTAATCATAAAATTTGCACAAAACTCATTTAAATTCTATTCAGGCTAAAATTTGCATTTGTGGGTCTTGCGTTTGTGTACTTGTTGAGGACAATCTCATTTGATGCTTCAACAGTAGTCTGCTCATCACTATCAGCTCCAAGATTTTCGGGAAACTTAACCAGGATGACTGTTCAGAAGTGAATCTTAACACTCATGTTACATCCAATGTCTTGCCAAGACTGGGGGCAAGTTTCTTCTATCCTTTGTTTGGTGTAAAGTTAAGATGATTTGTAAGGTGGGGGATTTGGATTGATGATTAAACATACGGAATTGTCTCTTGAAGCCTTTTGGATTGCTATCAAAGAAAAATATGTGGCAATATCTAAAAGCTTTGAACATTTTACTACAATTTTCAATGTCTAATTTATATGAATTATGATTTTCTACCATTAACACAATTAAGAGTTGATGTGTGCTTATTATAATTTGTTTCTAGGAATTTTTTTATTTCTTCTTTGATCTCATTGTTAACCCATTTGTTATTTAATAACATGCTATTTAATTTCCAAGTGTTTGAGTATTTTTCAGTTTTTCTGTTGTGATTGCTTTCTAGTTTCATGCCATTGTGATCAGAGAAAATGGCTATATTTTAATCTTCTTAAATTTGTTGAGACCGCTTTTGTGCCCTAACATGTGGTATATCCTAGAGAATGTACCATGAGCACTTGAAAAGAATGTATATTCTACTGCTTTAGGGTGATGGTTCCTTCTTAAAGGTTCAGTCTTACTGGTAAAATAGTTCTTTTGTTTGTTGATTTTATTTCTGAGTTCATGAAACTGCCAAATTGATTTTCTTGGGCATCTCATTTTTTTCAGCTTTACAATTTTTACTTCTCTGTCTTTTAAACAATGTATTTTTATGTATTTAAATTTATTGTCTGGAGGGTTTAAATTTTATTTCTGAGTGCCTTGTTACCTAGGTTGTTAATGGTAATTAATGAATCCTTTTTTTGGTCTAGGCATCTGTGAGAATGAGTCTGATTTTTCTTTTCCTTTTTTTAAAAAATTTTAAATGTGAGACACTTTGCTGTTTTTGTAGGTTAATAAGTCTTTTGTTTTCCAGTAGGCTGGGCCAAAGCATAAGTTTTTAGTTTCTCTTGCACTGTTCTAGCTTCTTGGGTCTCTCAGAGAGTGGCAAATACCCTGCATTCCCTAAGGAGGGGAACATTTCCTCTGTGACCAACCAGGTTGCCATTCTTAGGGGCCAGCCTGAGTGTGCGGGCTAGTGGGGAGACTTAGAAGCAAAGATGAGTGGGCTGGGTGAGGGGCCAGCCTGAGTGGGCAGGCTAAGATGCCATGTTCAGTGGGCAGGCTGAGTGGCCACACAGAGTTGGTAGGCTAAGGGTTCAAACTGGACTGGCTGAGTGGCCAGGTAGAGAGGCCAGTCTCAATAGCAAGGCTGAGTGGCCAGATAAAGGGGACAGACTGAGTGGCCTGACTGGACTACCATGCGGCAGAGCCAGGCTGAGGAGCCATGTAAATTGGGCAAGGTGAAGGTCTAGTCTAAGTGCCCAGGCTGAGTGGGCAGGCTAGGGTCCATGTGCAGTGGGAAGGCTGTGTGGCAAGCAGAGGGGCCAGAATGAGTGGGCAGGCTGAGCGGGTAGTCTGAGCGGCCGAAGGGGCCAGGCTGAGTGGCCATGTGGAAGGGCCAGGCTGAAAGACCATTCTGAGGGGCCATGCAAAGTGGGGAGCCTATTGGCCTAGGCTGAATTGACAGGCTAAAGGTCCGTATTGAGTGGCCCAGCGAAGGGACCAGCCTGATGGGCCAGGCTGAATGCCCAGGCTGAGCGTCTGTTCTTAGCAGTCATTCCAGGGTCCAGGAGGAGGGGACATGTGGAATGGCCAGGTTGAGAGTCCAGGTTGAGTGGGCAGGCTGCATGGCCAGTCAGAAGGGCCACACAGAGTGGGCAGGCTGAGGGCCAGACTGAGTGTCCAAGCTTAGTAACCATGTGGAGTGGGCACACTGAGGCGCCAGGCTGAGTGGCTTGGGCAGTGAGCAGGCTGAAGGCCACACTGAGTAGGAAGGCTAAGGGTCCAAACTGAGTGCGCAGGCTCAGAGGCCATATAGAGAGGCCAGTCTCAATGGCCAGGCTGATTGGCCAGACTAAGGAGCCAGGGTGAGTGGGCACACTGAGATACCATGTTCAGGAGGCAGGCTGAGTGTCTGGGCGAGGGGCCAGACAAAGGGGACAGACTGAGTGGCCTGGCTGGACTGCCATGTGGAAGACCCAGGCTGACAGGCTACGTAGAGTGGGCAGTCTGTGAGTCCATGTTTAGTGGAGAGCCTGTTGAGTTAGGCTTAGTGGCCCAGTTGAGGTGGCAGCCAGATGGGTCAGGCTGAGGGGCAGGTTGAAGGGCCAGGCTGAGTGGCCATGTAAACTGTGTAGGCTGAGGAGACAGGCTGAGGGTCCATTCTTAGCAGTCATTTTGGGGGCTAGGGGGAGGGGACATGAGGAATGACCAGGGTGAGGGGCCAGCCAGAAGGGCCATGCAGACTGGGCAGGCTGAGGGCCAGACTGAGAGGCCAGGCTGAGTAACCATGTGGATTGGGCAAATAGAGGCACCAGGCTGATTGGCTAGGCCAGAGGCGAGACTGAGTGGCCACACTGAGTTGGTAGGCTAAGGGTCAAACTGAGCGGGCAGGCTGAGCTGCCAGGTAGAGAGACCAGTCTCTCTGGCCAGGCTGAGTGGCCAAACTACAGGGCCAGAGTGAGTGGCCAGGCAAGGGCCCAGACAAAATGGACATACTGAATGGCCAGGCTGGACCACGATGCGAAAGAACCAGGCTGAGGGGACATGTGGAGTGGGCATTGGCGCATCTATATGGAGTGGACAGGTTGTTGGGCCAAGCTGATTGGATAGGCTGAAGGGCCAGGCTGAATGGGCAGGGTAAGTGGGCAGTCTGAGTGGCCATGAGGAGTAGGCTGGCTGACTCTAGCCTGAAGTTTCATGCTAAGGGGCCAGGATCAGGGGCCACGTGGAGTGGGGATGCTGAGAAGCCAGGCTGAATGGGTAGTTTGTAGGGCCAGGCTGAGGGGCGATATGCAGTTGTTGAGGCCAACGCAAGATACGAGTGAGGTCAGTATTTTAAATGCTGGAGTGGGAGGTGCTGTATTCCAGTGGGGACAAACGATGCTGTGGAAGAGGAGCCAGGGGTTGGAAGAGTTTAGGTGAAAAGGAAAAGAAAGAGATAACTCATAATCTACCAGAAAACGAAGGTCTTGTAAGATGCGAGAGGTTTAAGTGTAAGTTAAACTTGCAACATGAAAGCCTTTGAGACTTTCTAAAAATAAAAATCTTGCTACTGAATAACACATTGTTCATGTGTGTTGCACTGGGTATAAGAGTAGGTTTGTGTCACAGAGAAGATGCCTGTTTTTTCTATTCACATTCATTGCTACCTTCAATCATTCACTTGTCCTCTGAGCTTCTATTTCTCCTTTTATAAAATACAAATGTTAATAGTGACCTGATAGAATTATTGTGAGAAGTAAAAATGATTACAGAAAAGTGTAAATGAAGCACATTGTAAGCATGTACAGTGTAGTGCTTTCACAATCAGACATTTTACAAAATGATCCCATACTTTGTCCAGTATCCACCCCCTGCCCAACATAGTTATTAAGCTCTAATTGACTCTGAAGGTGTGAACAGGCGAGTAAGGAGCATCAGGCACTTCAGAAACGCCTCCGATGGGATATGTATCTAAACCAAGTGGAAGGCAGGAGTAAGTATCTTTTCATGAGAGGTTTCCGAGTGTCTGCACACATGGACATGAACCAGCATCATCATCACTTTTATGCACAGACATGGTTCTTTAGGTAACACAGAAGTTTATCTACACGGCCTACTCAAGTTCACCTGAGAAGTCCTTTGTGTGATTTGGAAATAGATATTCAAAGTGTGTACCTTGTAGCCTCATTGCAGATCCAAATTTACAGCATTCTTTGGCGAGTGCTGGAGGGAACAGTCATCTTCAATGCTCACAGAGAGGCTCCAATCAGCTGGCCGTCCCTCAGCCTCTGCAGGTGCGCCAGACCTGCAGACCCAGGCTTCAGCCCTGTTCTCTCCTAGCGTATCTGCCCCAGAAGCTGAGTGAGGACAGAATAGGGATGTGTGTTGTAAGGTATTTTCCCCACCGAGGAAGAAGAAGGGCGTAGCCACCAAGTGTGGAACAGCAAAAGCTTTATTTAGTAGAGCGCTTCGTGGACAAGGTTCTCTGGTCCAGGGGACTGGGGCCAGGGAGTCGCGTGTAATCTCCCACGTGGGGGTAAATTATAGGGTTGGTAGAGTGGTCGTGTTCTTTTTCATAGGGCTCCTGGGAAGTTTCTTTTATCTGGCATGGGTGTGGGCAGTTCTAGCCAAATTCCCGAGCCTGGTTCCTCACATGACCTTCCCCCGTTGCCAACCGACCTCAAATTCTGACCTTTTATGTGAGATAGGGGCGCCGCTATTCATCTGGCTACTTCCTGCTGATTAAGGGCGTCGTGGGGAAGGGAGGTCGGAAGGTGGTGGCTCTGAGGGGAGTCGCGTGTACAGTTGAAGGAACATCTATTAGACCGTAACTCGAGAAACTTCGTGGATGGGTTCCTGTAAGAATCTGAAAAGGAGCAAATATGAGTGACATGCTGATAATTAGAAGAGGGTCTAGGACAGGGGCAGCCCAGGTGAGCATGGGTGGCTGTCATTAGGAGTTAAGCGGGTTGTAGAAGGAGAGGTCCTTCTGCAGTTTCTCTTGCAGATGGTGGAGGACCCCTTTGGTCAGTCTCATTGAAGAGCTTTGCTTCCTGCTTTAGCTCACTCTGGAGGCAGGTTCCCGGTGGGAGGGACAGGAGCAACAGGAGGGTCTGCAGGGCCCGACCTTTTGGTGAGCAGGAGACGGGTAGGGCCCAGTGGTTCTGACTGCCAGCGGTCCTGCATGGGGGCAAGCTTGAGGCGAGAGACATGGTTAGAAATGAGGGTAGTATTGAGTATGGGGGAGCCCTTGGTAGTGAGGATGGTGTTGTCAGCTGGATAGTGGCTCTGAGACTTTGTAGAATGTCCCAACCCAGAAGGGATAAAGGGTATGATGGCATAACTAATTGTTAGATTCAAGGAGTACTGACATGCTGGGGCTGCCAAGAGTGTACAAGGTCCCTGTGACGCTGAGAACAAAGAGTTCAGCAACATCCTGCATTGAGTCAGAGACCCTTATCAGAAGTTTATGTTTGAAATTCTCCACTGAGTAATACCCCCCCTGTAACTGCGCACGACCTCCCTAGCCAATGACTAACAGCCACATCAGCTTCTGTATGATGCTTGCTCATCCTAGACAGCCACCCTATAAAAAGGAGCCATTTTAGAAGCTCGGAGCTGCAGTCCCTGTGCAGGTTTGGGGGGCTGCAGTCCCTGCGCAGTTTGTTGGCTGCGCAGGTTTGGTTGGCTGCAGTGCTCCAGTCTCTTCGGAGGCGTGGGTTGCCTGCAGTCCCTGTGCAGGTTTGGGGGGCTGCAGTGTTCCCCTGTGTGGGTTACCTGCACCCCTGTGCAGGTTTGGGGGGCTGCAGTGCTCCCTTGCATGGGTTGCCTGCAGTCCCTGTGCAGGTCTGCAGTAAAACCTATAAAATTTATTTTGGGTCTGCTGTAGTGTTTCTCGCCAGAATGTAACACTAAGAAGGAGTGCAGAAAAATGGTTCTGTATAAACTGCATGTCGGATGGTTTGCGACGAGTAAAAGAAGGGGTCCCATCCACTCCCATAACCTCAGCCTGTGAGGGAACTAGAGGTCCAGAGTGTGATGGCAAACCAGAGAAGGAAGCCCCCGTGTCCACAAGAAATGAGATGGACTTACCCTCTATTTGTAGCACCACCCTGGGTTCAGTGAGGGTGATGGGGTCTCTGAGTTGGAGCCCTGTCCGTCGCCCCTAAGGACTAAAAGTTCAAGCGGTGGGCCTTCCTGGCTGGCCAGGCCTCCCATTGGGGTGGCTTGTCCTCCAAAAAGAGGTCCAAAGAAAAGCCTGTTGCCCAAAAGGGGCAATCGCTCTGCCAGTAACCGGGCTGCTTGCAGTTAGGGCAGGGCTTAGTGGGTGGTCTCGGGCAGGGACTCTGCCGGGACCAGTGACCCTCCTTTCCACATTTAAAGCAAGGTCCTGGTGGGATTCCTCTTTGTGGTCTGGACTTGGTGGGGCACCTCCCGTGCCTTGCCCCTGGTGCTCTGCCGGCCTCAGGGCTGCCACAGGAGCCTGGGTTTGCAGTGTGACCTTCTGCTGCATGCGGGCCTGACCAGCAGCCTCGGCCTGTTCCTCCCAACCGTTAGAAACCTTAAATGCCATGTTCATCAGGTCTCGGATAGGGGTTTGGGGGCCCTCTTCTGCCTTTTTAAGTTTCCTCTGAATGTCCAAGGCTGATTGGGAAATGAAGTGTGCAGCTTATACAGTGGGCCTGGCACTGGAAGTAGGGTCTGTATGAGTATGGAGGACCTTAGCATCAGTGAGGCGATTTAAGAAGAGAGCCGGATTTTCCTCATGTCCCTGAGTAATTTCCCTTAATTTGTCATAGATAACTAGCTTTTGAGCTGCGTCTTGCATGCCAGCTCTAAGACAGTAAATCGTTTGGTGTCATCGTCTCCTACCTGTTTGTCCCATTTGGTAATCCCAGTTGGGGTCCATGTCAGGGATTGCCTCTGGCCCCGTTGGCATTTGAGGGTTTGAGATGTGGACCTTATCTGCATGAACCCGTGCTACCATCTGGATCCAGTTTTGTAAGTCGGGCGTAAGGGTAGAAGACATAAAGCCATAGAGATCATGCCAAGTGAGGTCATAAGGCTGAATGAATTGGAATTCTTGAGTGTAGGCAGTGGGATTACTGGAGTAGAAGCCTAAATGCTTTTCAATTGCAGACAGATCAGAGAGGAAGAAGGGGACATGAACCCTTACAATTTCTCCCTTTCCGGCCACCGTGCGGAAAGGGAATAAGAGCTTGGCTCCCTCCAGTGGCCTGGAGTGGGATCTAGTGAGAGCACTGACAGGGGAGAAGAAAGAGATGCTATAGTTGCAGGCAGATGAAAAACAGGATCTAGCAAAGGGAGGGCAGAAGTCTGAGAGGACTGAAGGATTCATGCATGTGGGGAAGAGAGTTCCTCAGGGCAGTTAGCAAAGCAAGAAGGACCTGGAACAGAGGCTTTAGCTTACGTTTATCTGGCCAAAATGACCTGCGTTGTAGTTTAGCCGGCACAGAGATTAGGACAAGAGCGCCAATGCCAGAACCATGGAATGTAAGGGACCTCCGACCATTTTCCAGTTTCTTGGAAATAGTTCCATAAATAAGCCAGGGTATTAAAATCAAAAGTTCCTTCTAGAGGCCTCTGGTTTTCCAGTGGGTATTGTGGCCAGGCTACATTGCAGAAGAAAATTAGTTTCTTCTTTCTTAGGCAGTCATCAATGTTTGAGGGATTCTGGGTTAGGCAGCCCAGGGGTATTTCAGGGTCAGGTTTGGATTCCTTAGCTTCATGGCCACTCTTAGATCTCGGAGTGGTCAGAGATGAGAATTAGCATCCAGCAACTCAAGCTCTGACCTCCAAGACATGTCCAGGACATGTCCAAGAGAAAAACACACACTCAGAACAGAATATAGGTCCCTGACACAGCTGCAATCAGGGACAGGGAGCCTCGGCAGAAAGAACTGAGGGGAGGCTGGAGGCAGGCCACTTAATGTACCATGTGCCAAAGTGGGTGGAAAGTCAGAGGTCCTAGTTCTTCCTCGGAAGAAAGAACGATTTGGGTTCAGATTGTGACTCGGGGTATATTCTTTTGGGATTGTGATTTGGTTTAGGCACCTAAGAGTGAGTTAGATTGGATTTTTAATATCGTCAAGTCACCATGTCTGGTGAGTCTGGAGTAACCGCTTGGTAGAAGAGGGGCAGTGTGGGAAATTTTCTGTTTGTCGCACCCTGGGCACAAGGTGAGGAAAGAGTTTGAGGTGCCAGGCTATGTGGCCAGTCCAGTGGCCTGAAAGAGGTGCCAGACTGAGGTGCAATGCTCAGGGGATATGTGGAGTGGGCACTGGCGGGTCCATATGGAGTGGGCAGGCTGTTGGGCCAGGCTGATTGGATAGGCAGAAGGGCCAGGCTGAATTGGCGGGCTGAGTGGGCAGTCTGAGTGGCCATGAGGAGTAGGCTGGCTGAGTCCAGGCTGAAGTTCCATGCTAAGGGGCCAGGATCAGGGGCCACGTGGAGTGGGGATGCTGAGAAGCCAGGCTGAATGGGTAGTTTGTAGGGCCAGGCTGAGGGGCGATGTGCAGTGGCCAACATGAAGGGTCAAGCTGAGTGCAGGCTGCGTGGCCAGGCTAAGTAGCCCAAGTGGCCAGGCTGAGGGTCCAAGCTGACAGGGCATGCGGAAGGGACAGGCTAAGAGGGCAGACTCAGTGGCTATGTGGAGTGGGCAGGCTGAGAGTCCAGACTGAAAGGGTAGGCTGTGGGACCATGCTGAGTGGACATGCTGGGGGGGGGGCTGGGCTGAGAGGCCAAGAGCAGTGACCAAGATGTGGGGCCCAGCTGAATGGGCAAGCTTATTGGCCAGGCTTGAGTGGGCAGGCTGAGTCACCATGTGGAGGGGGCACCCTGAGGCAGTAGTCTTAGTGACTAGGCCAGTGGGCAGGCTGAGTGCGCAGACTGAGGGGCCAGTCTGAGTTGGCAGGCTGAGGGAAGGTGATTTGGGTTCAAATTGTGACTCGGGCTATTCTCTCTGTATTCCGGTTTGGTTTAGGTGTCTTGGATTTTTAACATCATCAAGTCACCATGTTTGGTGACTTTAGAGTAACCACTTGGTGGGTAAGGGGTGATTTGGGAAATTATCTATTGGTTCGCACCCTGGGCACAGGGGGCTTTGGCACATTTAAGCTGGCCCGGCACATCCTATCGGGCATATACGTTGCTGTAAAAATTGTAAGTTTAAGGGACTGCCCTAACGCCTTCCATGAGGTTCAGTTTCTTAAAGCGTGAAAGCATCCCAATATAATAAAGCTGGTGGAGGTGATGGTCAGGGACTCCATATTATGTATGCATCATCATGGAGTATGTCAGTGGTGGTGACCTCTGACTATTTACCTAGGAACTGCCAGGGCACCGAGGCAGAAGCACGACGCATTATCAGGCAGTTCCTTTCGGCACTACAGTACGGCCACAGGCTGGGTATTGTCCACAGGTACCTGAAGCTGGGGAACATTGTGATCAATGCAGACAAAAACATCAGAATAAGAGAGTCGGAGATGACGTCAGAGTAATGGCGGGGTAGGAAGCGATACCGATAAATCTCCCCCAAAACTCAACAAGATCTTCAACCAGAAACAGAAAAACCTATACTTGGAGCTTCCAGATGCTTCGCAATACACCCAAAGGTATGATTGAGTGAAAAATTGGCTAAATATATAACCAAACCCCGAAGGAAACAGGGAGTAAGAAATGCTCCGCCTTCCTCACTAACCTAAACAGGGCGGCTTTCTCTGGTAACTGTGAATATAGAAACTGAGGCAGGCAAAGGGGGTGAATAGATCCAGGCCGCCGCGGCACAAACGGCCGAACCAGGCTGTGGCATACAGATCCAAGCCGAGGAAAATCTGATCCTGTGGCAACCCGGGCAATACAAGCTAACACTCGCGCCAAACCCAAACAAAGAAAGACAAGCGGAGTGGCCATTTTACCCGGTCTCCTGGTCGGTGCGCAGTTAGTGGGCGAGAATTTCTTCCTAGGCCCCGAGAGTGGGTGCCCGTGTTGCCCCACGGAGAGGCAGGGTCAGAGGCCTTTCTGTGGGCCGAGGACAGAGTCTCTGGGCAGCCCCAGCGCCCTGGGAAAGCCACGCACGGGAGGGAGTGAGAACTAATAACAACGGTGGAGATTTTCCGTGCTGGTGAGGGTTTCACTCAGAGGGAACCGCGGCCGGCCTCATATCCTGGTTTGCGCGTGCAGATAAGGAGTGAGTGATTCCTCCGAGTGCCTCGGCAGTGCGCGCCCGTGTTATCGCAGAGAGGGGCAGAGTCAGGGGCCTTTGTGTGGGCCAAAGCGGAATCTCGAGCCGCCCCAGCGCCTTGCAAAAGCCGCGCACGGGGACTGAGCGAGACTCAATTCCAACGCTGCAACTTTTCCCTGCGGTTGGGGGTTTCACTCAGAGCGTGAGACTGCTGGCTGGATATCCTGGTCGCAGACAGTGAGTGAGAGTTTCCTCCAAGCGCCCCCCAGAAGTGGGCGCCCGCTTGTGTTACCGGACAGAGTGGCAGAGCCAGTGGTCTTTGACTGGGCGGAAAGCCCGCCTGATTATACTAGCAGCTCTGACTGACTGAGCCTTACCCAGAGCCCTGTGCTGAGTGGAAATAGAGTGGGGAGTTGCCAGCTCTTTGAGCCTCTTACTATCCAGGCAGAGGCAGCAGCAACCCCATAGCTGGATTATCAGGCTACTAATTGAGGAAGGAAAGACTAGGAGAAAGGCTCCAGGAACACGGACTCTCTCACTGTCGGAGCCTATAAATGCTAATGAGCCTCGACTCCCACGAGACTAAAGCACAATACATGACATTGCCATAGAGACTTATCAACTGCAAGCCTCTACCTGAGCGTGCCAAAGGGGCAGAACCCGGGGTACAGAGTCACCGACCAGGAAGAGGGAGAGAAAAGAAAAAGCAAGAAGATAACCTCTCAAAATCAAGAATAATCTGCAGACTTTATAACCTATCCCATTTTATTATATTTGTTCGTTTGTTTCTCTTATCTTCATTCTTGATACTTTTTTTTCCTCCTCCAATTTGGCTGATTAACTCTCTACTGGTCTTATTCTCTCCTCTCCTTGAACTACACTACCCATAAGTGTTACATCTCCCATTATCTTTTCTCTTCTCTTCCTTTCTCTCTATGAGGGTTGCACTCCAAAACCCTTAACTCTCTCTCTCTCTCCTTTCTTTTTTCTTCTTTTAGTGGTTCCCTCTTTTGTTTCTCTCTCTCTCTTTCTTTTCTCCCTCTATATTAGTTTCTTCCTTTCTCCTTTACATCTCCTCTCATTCAAACCTCAATAACAAACAAATTATCTTATCTGGGACTCAAACCTATGTTTGTGGCATTTTGGGGGGTTTTTTACTTCACCTTTTTAACTCACTAGCAGTGCTCCCATCCCTGGCTCTCCATATTATCTAGTTCTTGTTCCACTAAATACAATAGTAAGTTTTTAATTTGTCCCCCCATTTTTCCGTTTTCCTCTTATTCCTCTCATCATAACTCTTAGACAACCAACACCTAAAAGCAAATCATTTTATTCTTGACCCAAATTTTTTCCTTATTTGCTTTTTGTGGGTCCATACGCTCTTTTTTTTTCTTTTTTCTTTTTTTTTTTTTTCCCTTTTTTTTTTTTCTTTTTTCTTTTTTGCCCCTTTATTACTTTTCCCCAATTCAGGCCCTCCATCACAGGCATTGTTTGTTATAACTCACAGTCCACCACAAGATTTTCTCAAGAAAGAGGGGAGAGGAGAGGAGAGGAAAAAAGGAGGGGGGGGAATAATTTCCTTTTTTAAAAAAATTTTTATTTTATTTTATTTTTCTTTATTTCATTATTAATTTTTTTAAAAAAAAAAACAACTCTTTTCGATTTTTTATTTTTTTATTTTTTTAACTTTTTATTCTTTATTAAATCTCATTAATACTATCAACAAAACCACCCTCAGATGCCATTAAGGAAGAGAAAATCGAATATCATGGATACAAAAGAAAGAGAGGTAACACAGCTAGATGAGGAAAAATCTATGGAGAAAAAATTTAATATATTGGAAACCTTGGAGCTAAATGACAGAGAATTCAAGATAGAAATACTAAAAATCCTCCGAGATATACAAGAAAACACAGAAAGGCAATATAGGGAGCTCAGAAAACAACTCAATGAACACAAAGAATATATGTCCAAGGTAATTGAAACTATAAAAACAAATCAAACAGAGATGAAAAACTCAATTCACGAGCTGAAAAACGAAGTAACAAGCTTAGCTAATAGAACAGGTCAGATAGAAGAGAGGATTAGTGAAATAGAAGACAAGCAACTTGAGGCACAACAGAGAGAAGAAGAAAGAGACTCAAAAATTAAAAAAAATGAGATAGCCCTACAAGAATTATCTGACTCCATCAAAAAGAATAACATAAGAATAATAGGTATATCAGAGGGAGAAGAGAGAGAAAATGGAATGGAGAACATACTCAAACAAATAATAGATGAGAACTTCCCAAGCCTGTGGAAAGAACTAAAGCCTCAAGTTCAAGAAGCAAACAGAACTCCAAGTTTTCTTAACCCCAACAAACCTACTCCAAGGCATATCATAATGAAATTGACACAAACCAACAGCAAAGAAAAAATTCTCAAGGCAGCCAGGGAAAAGAAGAATACAACATATAAAGGAAGGCCCATTAGATTATCATCAGATTTCTCAGCAGAAACTCTACAAGCTAGAAGAGAGTGGACCCCAATATTTAAAGTCCTGAAAGAGAGGAACTTTCAGCCACGAATACTATACCCATCAAAGCTATCCTTCAAATACGAAGGAGAAATAAAAACATTCACAGATACAGAAAAGATGAGGGAATTTATCATCAGAAAACCCCCACTCCAGGAATTACTAAAGGGGGTTCTCCAATCAGATACAAAGAACAAAAAAAAAAAACAGAGCCACAAGTAAAAGCTCCACGAAGAACACAATAAAACCAAATTTAAACTGTGACAACAACAAAAAGAAAGAGGGGGAGAAGATGGAGATTAACAGTAGCAAAGGACGATGGAGTGCAAAAGTACTCACAAAATAGTTCGCTACAATGAACAGGGTAGGGACCCTTTTCATTACTCAAAGGTAACCACCATTGAAAAAACCACCACAGAAGCACATGAGATAAAAAAGATAGCAACAGAGGAAAGATGTATGGAATACAACCAAATAAAAACAAAAGATAGAAAAACGAAAGAGAAGGATCAAACAAGACACAAAACTAACAGAAAGCAAGATATAAAATGGCAATAGGGAACTCACAAGTATCAATAATTACACTAAATGTAAACGGATTAAACTCACCAATAAAAAGGCACAGAGTAGCAGAATGGATTAAAAAAGAAAATCCAACTGTATGCTGCCTACAGGAAACTCATCTAAGTAACAAGGATAAAAACAAATTCAAAGTGAAAGGCTGGAAAACAATACTCCAAGCAAATAACATCCAAAAAAAAAGCAGGTGTAGCAATACTCATATCAGATAATGCTGACTACAAGACAGGAAAAGTACTCAGAGACAAAAATGGCCATTTCATAATGGCTAAGGGGACACTGAATCAAGAAGACATAACAATTCTTAATATATATGCACCAAACCAAGGAGCACCAAAATATATAAGACAGCTACTTATTGATCTTAAAACAAAAACTGACAAAAATACAATCATACTTGGAGACCTCAATACACCGCTGACGGCTCTAGATCGGTCATTCAAACAGAGAATCAACAAAGACATAGTGGCCTTAAACAAAACACTAGAGCACCTGGATATGATAGACATCTACAGGACATTTCATCCCAAAGTGACTGAGTATACATTTTTCTCCAGTGTACATGGATCATTCTCAAGAATTGACCATATGTTGGGCCACAAAAACAACATCAGCAAATTCAGAAAAATTGAAGTTGTACCAAGCATATTTTCTGATCATAAAGCCTTGAAACTAGAATTCAACTGCAAAAAAGAGGAAAAAAATCCCACAAAAATGTGGAAACTAAACAACATACTTTTAAAAAATGAATGGGTCAAAGAAGAAATAAGTGCAGAGATCAAAAGATATATACAGACTAATGAAAATGACAATACGACATATCAGAATCTATGGGATGCAGCAAAAGCAGTGATAAGAGGGAAGTTCATATCGCTTCAGGCATATATGAACAAACAAGAGAGAGCCCAAGTGAACCACTTAACTTCCCACCTTAAGGAACTAGAAAAAGAAGAACAAAGACAACCCAAAACCAGCCGAAGAAAGGAGATAATAAAAATCAGAGCAGAAATAAATGAATTAGAGAACAGAAAAACTATAGAAAAAATTAATAGAACAAGGAGCTGGTTCTTTGAAAAGATCAACAAAATTGACAAACCCTTGGCAAGACTTACCAAGGAAAAAAGAGAAAGAACTCATATAAACAAAATCCAAAATGAAAGAGGAGAAATCACCACGGACACTGTAGATATACAAAGAATTATTGTAGAATACTATGAAAAACTTTATGCCACTAAATTCAACAACCTAGAAGAAATGGATAAATTCCTAGAAAAATACAACCTTCCTAGACTGAGTCAAGAAGAAGCAGAAAGCCTAAACAGACCTATCAGTAGAGAAGAAATAGAAAAAACCATTAAAAACCTCCCCAAAAATAAAAGTCCAGGCCCTGACGGCTATACCAGCGAATTTTATCAAACATTCAAAGAAGACTTGGTTCCTATTCTACTCAAAGTCTTCCAAAAAATTGAAGAAGAAGCAATACTTCCAAACACATTTTATGAGGCCAACATAACCCTCATCCCAAAACCAGGCAAGGATGGCACAAAAAAAGAAAACTACAGACCAATATCTCTAATGAATACAGATGCTAAAATACTAAACAAAATACTAGCAAATCGAATACAACAACATATTAAAAAGATAATACATCATGATCAAGTGGGATTCATCCCAGAATCTCAAGGATGGTTCAACATACGTAAAACGGTTAATGTAATACACCATATCAACAAAACAAAGAACAAAAACCACATGATCTTATCAATAGACGCAGAAAAGGCTTTCGATAAAATACAACACAATTTTATGTTTAAGACTCTCAACAAAATGGGTATAGAAGGAAAATATCTCAACATGATAAAGGCCATATATGATAAACCATCAGCTAACATCATATTAAATGGCACTAAACTGAAGGCTTTCCCTCTTAAATCAGGAACAAGACAGGGTTGTCCACTGTCTCCACTCTTATTTAATGTGGTACTAGAGGTTCTAGCCAGAGCAATCAGACAAGACAAAGAAATAAAAGGCATCCATATCGGAAAAGAAGAAGTAAAGGTATCACTTTTTGCAGATGATATGATCCTATACATCGAAAACCCCAAAGAATCCACAAAAAGACTACTAGAAACAATAAGCCAATACAGTAAGGTCGCAGGATACAAAATTAACATACAGAAGTCAATAGCCTTTCTATATGCCAACAATGAAACAACTGAGAAGGAACTCAAAAGAATAATCCCCTTCACGATTGCAACAAAAAAAATAAAATACTTAGGAATAAACATAACAAAGAATGTAAAGGACTTATATAATGAAAACTATAAACCATTGTTAAGGGAAATCGAAAAAGATATAATGAGATGGAAAAATATTCCTTGTTCTTGGCTAGGAAGAATAAATATAATCAAGATGGCTATATTACCCAAAGCAATATACAAATTTAATGCAATTCCCATCAAACTTCCAATGACGTTTTTTAAAGAAATAGAGCAAAAAATCATCAGATTTATATGGAACTATAAAAAACCCCGAATAGCCAAAGCAATCCTAAAGAAAAAGAATGAAGCTGGGGGCATAACAATACCTGACTTCAAACTCTATTATAGGGCCACGACAATCAAAACAGCATGGTACTGGCAGAAAAATAGACACTCAGACCAATGGAACAGAATAGAAAGTCCAGAAATAAAACCACATATATATAGTCAAATAATTTTTGATAAAGGGGCCAACAACACACAATGGAGAAAAGAAAGCCTCTTCAATAAATGGTGCTGGGAAAACTGGAAAGCCACATGCAAAAGAATGAAACTGGACTACAGTCTCTCTCCCTGTACAAAAATTAACTCAAAATGGATCAAAGATCTAAACATAAGACCTGAAACAATTAAGTACATAGAAGAAGACATAGGTACTCAACTCATGGACCTGGGTTTTAAAGAGCATTTTATGAATTTGACTCCAATGGCAAGAGAAGTGAAGGCAAAAATTAATGAATGGGACTACATCAGACTAAGAAGTTTTTGCTCAGCAAGAGAAACTGATAACAAAATAAACAGAAAGCCAACTAAATGGGAAATGATATTTTCAAACAACAGCTCAGATAAGGGCCTAATATCCAAAATATATAAAGAACTCATAAAACTCAACAACAAACAAACAAACAATCCAATAAAAAAATGGGAAGAGGATATGAATAGACACTTCTTTCAGGAAGAAATACAAATGGCCAACAGATATATGAAAAGATGCTCATCTTCTTTAGCTATTAGAGAAATGCAAATCAAAACGGCAATGAGATACCACCTCACACCTGTTCGATTAGCTGTTATTAGCAAGTCAGGTAATAGCAAATGTTGGAGAGGCTATGGAGAAAAAGGAACCCTCATACACTGTTGGTGGGAATGTAAAGTAGTACAACCATTATGGAAGAAAGTATGGTGGTTCCTCAAAAAACTGCAAATAGAACTACCTTATGACCCAGCAATCCCTCTACTGGGTATATATCCCCAAAACTCAGAAACATTGATACGTAAAGACACATGCAGCCCCATGTTTATTGCAGCATTGTTCACAGTGGCCAGGACATGGAAACAACCAAAAAGCCCATCAATAGATGACTGGATAAAGAAGATGTGGCACATATACACTATGGAATACTACTCAGCCATAAGAAATGATGACATCGGAACATTTACAGCAAAATGGTGGGATCTTGATAACATGATACGAAGCGAAATAAGTAAATCAGAAAAAAACAGGAACTGTATTATTCCATACGTAGGTGGGACATAATACTGAAACTAAGAGACATTGACAAGAGTGTGGTGGTTAAGGGGGGGAGGGGGGAATGGGAGAGGGATAGGGGGTGGGGAGGGGCACAAAGAAAACAAGATAGAAGGTGACAGAGGACAATCTGACTTTGGGTGGTGGGTATGCAACATAATTGAACGACAAGATAACCTGGACTTGTTATCTTTGAATATATGTATCCTGATTTATTGATGTCACCCCATTAAAAAAATAAAATTATAAAAAAAAAAAAAAAAAAAAAAAGAATAAGAGAGTCTGGTTTAGGGAGGAAGTTGAAAAGGATAAACTAAAAGTCTACTGTGGGACCATGTAGTATATGGCGCCTGAGATCCTGCAGAGATGCACTTATGAGGGCTGTAAGGCAGACATCTGGGGCATCCATATAATTCTATTTCACATGGTGACAGGACTGTTGCCATTTAGAGGCCAGGATTTAATGAAAGTCAAAGAAAACATTATGTCTCGGAAATTCACAATACCAGGTTTGAGAGACACTACCCTGACACAGTGTCAAGCCCTACTAATGACCTTAAAGGCTCTCAGCCCCCATGAATGATCAGGCTTTGATGAAATCCTCAAAGATCCGTGGGTAAATAATGGCCAAAAGGAACAACCTGAGCCGTCCTGCGATGTGCTCTGGGGGGACATGGACCTCGAAGTGGTAGCAGAGATGAACCACCTCAGCTCAATCATGACAACATCCAGAAGACACTGAGCGAGCCTTCAGTGGTACAGTCACATCCTGGGGCCCTGTCTCCTCCTAGAGTCCAGGAAGCGGAAGAGGAAAGACTGCCCTCTCCCCACAAGGACCTACTAGCTGTCTTTACATCATCCTTCCCAACGCTCAGTTATGGGGGAAGAGGACTCTGCCAGCGCCTGAGGAGAGGACTGTCAGACTCCCAGTCGTGGGCCAGGGATCCAGGGCTTGGCCCAACGTCCCTAAACTGCGATCCATCCTCTGGCCCTGCCCATGGGCTGTCACTCCAGCATCTGGTACAAAGTCCCAGGCCAGAACTCCACCATCCGACCCAAGGTCGAGGGCTGGCACTTCAGCAACCGGCAAGCCCCCTGGGGCTCATTCCAGCATCAGTCCCAACGTCCTTAACTGACACTCTAGCTTTTGGCCCCGCCTTCCAGGCTGTCACTCAGCCATCTAGCCCAAGGTCCCGCCTCCTGGGCTGTCACTCCACCACCTGACCAATGTCCCCAGCCTATGCTTCAGCAACAGGCCCCGCCTCCCTGGCCAGTGCTCCAGCATCCTGCCCAACACATGGCCAGCACATCAGCATCCAGTCCCTCCTTCTGGGCCGCTGCTCTTTTGTATTCACATTCATTGCTACCTTCAATAATTCACTTGTCCTCTGAGCTTCTATTTCTCCTTTTATAAAGTACAAATATTAATAGTGACCTGATAGAATGATTGTGAGAAGTAAAAATAATGTTTACAGAAAAGTGTAAATGAAGCACATTGTAAGTATGTACAGTGTAGTGGTTACACAATCAGACATTTTACAAAATGATCCCATACTTTGTCCAGTATCCACCCCCTGCCCAACATAGTTACTAAGCTCTAATTGACTCTAAAGGTGTGAACAGGCGAGTAAGGAGCATCAGGCACTTCAGAAACGCCTCTGATGGGATATGTATCTAAACCAAGTGGAGGGCAGGAGTAAGTATCTTTTCATGAGAGGTTTCTGAGTGTTTGCACAAATGGACATGAACCAGTGTCATCATTGCTTTTCCGCACAGACATGGTTCTTTAGGTAACACGGAAGTTTACCTACACGGCCTACTCAAGTTCACCTGAGAAGACCTTTGTGTAATTTGGAAATAGATATTCAAAGTGTGTACCTTGTAGCCTCACTGCAGATCCGAATTTACAGCATCCTTTGGCAAGTGCTGGAGGGAGCAGTCATCTTCAATGTTCACAGAGAGGTTCCAATCAGCTGGCCGTCCCTCAGCCTCTGCAGGTGCGCCAGACCTGCAGACCCAGGCTTCAGCCCTGTTCTCTCCTAGCGTATCTGCCCCAGAAGCTGAGTGAGGACAGAACAGGGATGTGTGTTGTAAGGTATTTTCCCCGCCGAAAAAGAAGAAGGGCGTAGCCACCAAGTGTGGAACAGCAAAAGCTTTATTTAGTAGAGCGCTTCGTGGACAAGGTTCTCTGGTCCGGGGGACTGGGGCCAGAGAGTCGCGTGTAATCTCCCACGTGGGGGCAAATTATAGGGTTGGTAGAGTGGTCGTGTGTTTTTCATAGGGCTCCTGGGAAGTTTCTTTTATTGGGCATGGGTGTGGGCACTTCTAGCCAAATTCCCGAGCCTGGTTCCTCACGTGAACTTCTCCCATTGCCAACTGACCTCAAATTCCGACCTTTTATGTGAGATAGGGGCGCCGCTATTCATCTGGCTACTTCCTCCTGATTAAGGGTGTCGTGGGGAAGGGAGGTTGGAAGGTGGGGGAGTCGCGTGTACAGTTGAAGGAACATCTATTAGACCATAACTCGAGAAACTTCGTGGATGGGGTCCTGTAAGAATCTAAAAAGGAGCAAATATGAGTGACATGCTGATAATTAGAAGAGGGTCTAGGACAGGGGCAGCCCAGGTGAGCATGGGTGGCTGTCATTAGGAGTTAAGTGGGTTGTAGAAGGAGAGGTCCTTCTGCAGTTTCTCTTGCAGATGGTGGAGGACCCCTTTGGTCAGTCTCATTGAAGAGCTTTGCTTCCTGCTTTAGCTCACTCTGGAGGCAGGTTCCCGGTGGGAGAAACAGGAGCAATAGGAGGGTCTGCAGGGCCCGACCTTTTGGTGAGCAGGAGACGGGTAGGGCTCAGTGGTTCTGACTGCCAGCGGTCCTGCATGGGGGCAAGCTTGAGGCGAGAGACATGGTTAGAAATGAGGGTAGTATTGAGTATGGGGGAGCCCTTGGTAGTGAGGAAGGTGTTGTCAGCTGGATAGTGGCTCTGAGACTTTGTAGAATGTCCGGACCCAGAAGGGGTACAGGGCATGATGGCATAATTAAGAAGGAGTGTGAAAAGGGGGTTCCGTCCAAACTGCATGTCAGGGGTTGTGTGCGAAGAGAAAAAGAAGGGGTCCCATCCACTCCCATAACCTCAGCCTATGAGGGAACTAGAGGTCCAGAGTGTGATGGCAAACCAGAGAAGGAAGCCTCCGTGTCCACAAGAAATGAGATGGACTTACCCGCTATTTGTAGCACTACCCTGGGTTCAGTGAGGGAGATGGGATCTCTGAGTTTGAGCCCTGTCCGTCGTCCCTAAGGACTAGGAGTTCAAGCGGTGGGCCTTCCTGGCTGGCCAGGCCTCCCATTGGGGTGGCTTGTCCTCCTCATAGAGGCACGAGAAAAAGCCTGTTGTCCAAAAGAGGCAATCGCTCCTCCAGTGACCAGGCTGCTTGCAGTTACGGCAGGGGTTACTCGGGAGTCTGGGGCAGGGACACTGCTGGGACCAGTGACCCTCCTTTCCACATTTAAAGCAAGCTCCTGGTGGGATTTCTCTTTGTGGTCTGGACTTGGTGGGGCACCTCCCGTGCCTTGCCCCTGGTGCTCTGCCGGCATCACGGCTGCCACATGAGCCTGGGTTTGCAGTGAGACCTTCTGCTGCATGCGGGCCTGACCAGCAGCCTCGGCCTGTTCCTCCCAACCGTTAAAAACCTTAAATGCCATGTTCATCAGGTCTCGGATAGGGGTTTGGGGGCCCTCTTCTGCCTTTTTAAGTTTCCTCTGAATGTCCAAGGCTGATTGGGAAATGAAGTGTGCAGCTTATACAGTGGGCCTGGCACTGGAAGTAGGGTCTGTATGAGTATGGAGGACCATAGCATCAGTGAGGCGATTTAAGAAGAGAGCCGGATTTTCCTCAGGTCCCTGAGTAATTTCCCTTAATTTATCATAGATAACTACCTTTGAGCTGCGTCTTGCGTGCCAGCTATAAGACAGTAAATTGTTTGGTGTCATCGTCTCCTACCTGTTTCTCCCATGTGGTAATCCCAGTTGGGGTCCATGTCAGGGACTGCCTCTGGCCCTGTTGGCATTTGAGGGTTTGAGATGTGGACCTTATCTGCATGAGCACTTGCTGCCATCCAGATCTGGTCCCGTTCACTGGAGGTAAGGGTAGAAGACATAATAACATAGAGATCATTCCAAGTGAGATCATATGCCTGAGTGAAATATTGGAATTCCCTGGTATAGGCGGTGGGATTAGTAAAGTAGGAGCCTAAATGCGATTTGATTTCAGGCAGATCAGAGACAGAGAAGGGGACATGAACCCTTACAACTCCTTCCGTTCCAGCCACCGTGCGGAAAGGGCATAGGACGTTGACTCCCTCCAGTGTCCTGGAGCGGGATCTGTGTGAGCACTGATAGGGGAGATGAGAGAGAGACTATTCTTTGCAACCAGATGAACAACTGGATCCAGCAAAGGGAGAGAAGGAATCTGATAGGACTGAAGGATTGGTGCATGTGGGGAAGAGAGTTCCTCAGGGAAGTCGGCAAAGCAAGAAAGACCTGAAGCAGAGGCTTTAGCTGAGGTTTCTCTGGACAAAGTGACCTGCACTGTAGTGTAGCCGGCACAGAGATTAGGACAAGAGCGCCAATGCCAGAAGCCCTCAATATAAAGGATCTCCGACCATTTTCCAGTTTCTTGGCAATAGTTCCGTAAATCAATCAGGGTATTAAAATTGAAAGTCCCTTCAGGAGGCCACTTTGTCTGGTTATCTAGTGGGTATTGTAGCCAGGCTACATTGCAGAAGAAAATAAGTTTCTTTTTTAGAGAGGGATCAATGTTTGAGAGATTCTGGATAAGGCAGCCCAGGGGTGTTTTAGGGTCAGGTTGGATTCCTTTGCCCCCATAGCCACCCTCAGTCCTCGGAGTGGTCAGAAAGAATTGGCATCCCGCAATTCAAGCTCTGGCCAACGACGAGTAGGTAGAGTGGATGTGTCCAGGACATCTCCACAGGCAAACACACACTTGGAACAGAAAAGAGGTCCCTGACGCAGTTGTAATTAGGGACAGGGAGCCTCGGCGGAAAGAACTGAGGGGAGGCTGGAGGCAGGCAACTTACTGCACCATGTGCAGAAGTGGGTAGAATGTCGGAGGTCCTGGTACTTCCTCAGAAGGGAAGGTGATTTGGATTCACATTGAGACTTGGACTATTCTTTTTGGATTTTTATTTGGTTTAGGCGCCTTAGATTTGGTTAGATCCAATTTTTAACATCGTCACGTCACCATGTCTGGTGACTCTGGATTAACCACTTGATAGAAGAAGGGCAATGTGGGAAATTATCTGTTTGTTCGCACCCTGGGTAAGGGGGGCTTTGGCCCAGTTAAGCTGGCCCGGCACATCCCAGCGGGCTTATAAGTTGCTGTAAAAATTGTAAGCATAAGGGTCTTCCCTAATGCCTTTTGGGAGGATGACTTCCTTAAAGCATTAAACCATCCAAATGTAATAAAGTTGGCAGAGCTGATTGTCACAGACTTTAAACTATACATCATTATTTAGGATGTGAATGATGTGACCTATTTGATTATTTATGTAGGAACCGCCCCAAGCACCGAGACAGAAGCACCACACATTTTCAGTAGCTCCTTTCAGCACTACAGTACTGCCATAGGCTGTGTATCGTCCACAGGGACCTAAAGCTGGAAAATGGTCTGGTCGATGCAGACAAAAACATCAGTGTAACATTCTTTCGTTTAGGGAAGAAGTTAAAAAAGGACAAACTGCGAACCTACTGTGTGGGATGTGTAGTATATATGGCGCCCAAGATGCTGCAGAGGTGGACTTACAAGGGATGGAAGGTGGACATCTGGGACCTCGGTGTAATCCTATTTCACATGGTGAAAGGATGATTGCCATTTAGGGACCAGGATTTAACAAAAGTAAAAAAGAACATTATGACTGGGAAATTCACAATACCAGGTTTTTTGTCACTGGAGTGTCAAGCCTTACTAAAGAACTTAATGGCTCTCAACCCCCACGAGAGATCAACCCTTGACGAAATCCTCAAAGATCGTGGGTAAATAATGGCCAAAAGGAACAACTAGAGCCATACGGCAATGTGACCTGGGGGAACCTGGACCCCAAAATTGTAGCAGAGATGAACTGCCAAGGCTTCAATCATGTCAACATCCAGAAGACACTGGGCGAGCCTTCAGTGGTACAGTCACATCCTGGGGCCCTGTCTCCTCCCAGAGTCCAGAAAGCGGAAGAGGAAGGACCACCCTGTCCCCACAAGGCCTACTTCGGCATTCAGTCCCACCTCCCGGGCCAGTGCTCCAGAATCCAGCCCTGGGACCACTGCTCTATGATCCAATCCGGCCCCAGGACCAGCACTCAGCCTCCAGGCCCAGAACCCAAGGACTCCACCTGCAGCCCAGCCCTCCAGCCTGACCCCACCCACAGCAGTGGGAGTAAAACCCCAGGAAGGGCCTCTGAGCTGCCTGATGGGGGGACTCCAGCCTCTCCAGGCCATTGCCAGGCCTGGTGGAGGGTGACGAGGAGAGTGCTAAGAGGGCTTTAAAAATGTTTTGCTGCATCCCAACAGATGCACAGTCATCAGTGAATAGAAAGCAAGTCATGCCTGCATGACAAACTTGTTGAGGCCAAGGCAAGATGCGGGTGAGGTCAGTATTTTAAATGCTGGAGTGGAAGGTGCTGTGTTCCAAGGGGCCACCCATGCTGCGGGAGGGGAGCCAGGGGCTGGAAGCCATCAGACTATTCTCTTTGGACACTGACTTGGCTCAGACAACTTGGATTCAACATAGGGATAGTTTTAGGACTTACCCCTTTGTGTTTTCGTTTAGTTATTTTCATTGTTTAGAACAAGTCACCATGTCTGATGACTCTTTAGTGATAGTCACCCCTAGTGGAAGAGGTGCGGCGTGGGATATTACCCTGGGCACAGGGAGCTTTGTCTCGGTAAAGCTGGCCCAACGTCCCCTACAGGCACATTTGTCGAAGTGAAAATTGTTAAGTACAAGGGATTGCCCTCATGCATTCAGGAAGGCTGACTTCCTCAAGGTTTTACCATCCGAATGTGATCAAGTTAGTGGTGGCGCGGACTCAGAATCGTTCATCATTACGGAGTATGTGAGCAGCGGGGATGCACGACTACTGAGACATCACAGGCCAGAGGAGCGAGGCGGCAGCGCGGTGCATCTTTCGGCAGCTGTTTCAGCGCTCCGGTACTGTCACCCGCACGGCATCGTTCACAGGACCAAAACCAGAGGATGTCCTGGTGGATGAAGATTTCAAGGTGAAGGTAACAGACTTCGGGTTAGGGAGGGAGGTGACAAGGGAAGAACTGACAGCTTACTGTGGGACTGTGTGCTACATGGCGCCCGAGATGCCGCTGGGCCGAAGGGATGAGGGCTAGAAACTGGACGCCTGGATCCTTGATATTATACTCTACCAGGTGGTGACTGGACAGCTGCCACTCACAGGTCAAGACTTAAAATACAGAGGAAAGTTATGACTGGGAAATCCATGATACCAGGTATTCTGTCGGAGGAATGTCAAGCCTTATTAAAGAACTTAATGGCTCTAAACCCCAGCGAAAGATCAGCCTTTGAGGAAATCTTCAAAGATCTGTGGGTAAATAATGGCCAAACCTGAGCTGTCCTGTGATGTGCCCTGGGGGGACATGGACCTCGAAGTGGTAGCAGAGATGAACCGCCTCAGCTCAATCATGACGACATCGGACGGCACTGAGCGAGGCTTCAGTGGTACAGTCACATCCTGGGGCCCTGTCTCCTCCTAGAGTCCAGGAAGCAGAAGAGGAAGGACCACCCTGTCCCCACAAGGACCTACCGGCTGTCTTCACATCATCCTTCCTTCAGCTCAGTTATGGGGGAAGAGGACTCTGCCAGAGCCCCAGGAGAGGAGTGTCAGACTCCCAGTCGTGGTCCAGTGATCCAGGGTCTGGCCCAACGTCCCTAACCTGCGACCCAGGCTTCAGCCCTGCTTGCCAGGCCGACACTCCAACATTGGCCCAATGTCCCTAACCTGCGACCCAGCTTCCTGCCCTGCCTGCTGGGCTGTCACTCCAGCATTCAGTCCAATGTTCCAGGCCGCACTCCACCACCCGACCCAACATCCAGGGCTGGTGCTTCAGCAACCAGCCTGCCTCCCGGCTGTCACTCAGTTTCAGGTCCAATGTTCCTAATCAGCTCTTCAGCCTCTGGCCCTGCCTCCTGGCTGTCACTCAGCATCAGGTCCAACGTCCCTAGCCAGCACTCCACTATCTGGCCCCGCCTCCTGGGCTGTCATTCAAGCATCTGGCCCAACGTCCCTAACCCCTAACGGGTGCTCCAGCCTCTGGCCCCGCCTCCTTGCTGTCACTCAGCATCAGGTCCAATGTCCCTAGCCAGCACTCTACTATCTGGCCCTGCCTCCTGGGCTGTCATTCAAGCATCCGCCCCAAGGTCCCTAAGCGGCGCCTCCAGTCCCTCCTTCTGGCTGTCACTCAGCATCAGGTCCAATGTCCTTAGCCAGCACTCCACCATCCAGCCCCGCCTTCTGGGCTGTCACTCTACCACCCGACCCAGCATTCCTAGCCAGCGCTTCTGCAATGGCCCTGCCATCCTGGCCAGCGTTCCAGCATCTGGTTCAGTGTCCCTAACCTGCGACCCAAACTTCGGCCTCGCCTGCCAGGCTGGCACTTCAGCATCTGGTCCAACAAACCGGGCTGGCACTCTATGACCCGACCTAACGTCCAGGGCTGGCACTTCAGCAACCCGCCCTGTCTCCCGGCTGTCACTCCAGCATCAGGCCCAACACACCGTCTAGGACTTCAGCATCCAGTCCCGCCTCCCAGCCTGTGCTCCAGCATCCAGCACCAGGACCACCGCTCTACAGTCCGATCCGGCCCCAGGACCAGCACTCAGCTTCCCGGCCCAGAACCCAAGGACTCCACCTGCAGCCCAGCCCTCCAGCCTGACTGCACCCACAGCAGTGGGAGTAAAACCCCAGGAAGGGCCTCTGAGCTGCCTGATGGGGGGACTCCAGCCTCTCCAGGCCATGGCCAGGGCTGGCGGATGGTGACAAGGTGAGTGCTAACCATATTTTTTTAAATGTTTTTGCTGCATTCCAACCGATGCACACTCATCCATTAAAAAGAAGCATGTCATGCCTGCATGACAAACTTGTTGAGGCCAACGCAAGATACAAGTGAAGTCAGTATTTTAAATGCTGAAGTGGGAGGTGCTGTATTCCAAGGGGGACCACCCATGCTGCGGGAGGGGAGCCAGGGGCCGGAAGCTACTAGCTGCAGGTGAGGGCGATGCAGAAACGCATGTGGTGTGTGCAAGGGAGAGGACTGACTGGTCCTTCTTTTCTATCGCTACATATTGTAGAGTGCAGCAGGCAGGGCGGGTTTCTTCTCATCACTGCCTGTGAGTTAAGAACTGTATGTGTTTTTCCCACTTGAATCCCTGAGGCCAACAGGATGGTCGAGGTGTGCACCTGCCAACGATCCCGCATCTCCATGGACGTCAGGAGCAGGTTATTGAGAACCCTTCCTGTGTCTAATGACAGCCTGGAGCCCCTGAGGGTCAAGAAGAGAGTCTGCCCTCACAGTGCGTCCACCCCTCCGCCCTGTCTGAATTCAACTGGACAGTTTTCCTGAGGCCCTTCTTCCCAACCTTGATCGTTATTCCCATGTTTGTGGGGTTATTAAAATATATTATCCTCTCAAAATTTGTCGTAAACTGTTTTTGGTTTTTTTGGTCGTATTTTTTGAATTTCTTTTTTTCATCCCCCAGACACAGAATTGGAGTCTGGCTCCTGTAGTTGGAGAAGCGTGGAGGAATGTCATACTTGGACTTTGGTACAGGAACCCCCCTCATAATGACTGCAGTTTGAAGGGAAAAGGCCATTGCCCGGCATGCAGGGCTGGTTCTAGATGTGCAGGTCAAGGGTGAGTCAGGAGCATTCTCGTCCTGCTGTCTTGTGGTCCTAGACATTTCTGCCTGTGGTCAGGGTGCCCCGTCAGCAGGTGTTGGGTGCACCCAGATGCCAGGGAAACAGGTGACCCATCTTCCTGGGGGGGGGATCCTGGCTGTGTGGGGGACCTGCCCCGTGAAGGTGGCCTGTTGGTACCTCTACACGTGAGAATACCAGACGTCGAATCCACTTTTCTTTCCTCCTTTTCTTCTGCTGACCAGTCAGTGGACAGCAGCATGCTCAGAGCACTGACCCATCGCCGCTGCTGGTTCCTGTTTTCTTAAAGAAGCGGGGAGCAGGGGGCTCAGGGAAACCCGGCAGGTCTGCGGCGCCCTTGCCTGGCTCACACAGGTGCCGTGCTCGGGGCTGCCAGGACAGGACGGGGGACTTCTGCCCCTGCCCGGGCCAGTTTACCTGAACCTCAGTGAGTGGGTTCAGGAGACAGAGCCGCCCTTTGGGGGAAGCATTTCTGGAACAGAAGTTGTAGTTACAAAGGTCATCCAGGCGATGATACCCCTGACTATTCAGTGCGGAAAGGCAAATGCACGAGAACGAGGTTAAATTCCTGGTTGTGCGGTAAGTCCTCCCTCCATATCCTCAGTAGGTTCTGCCACTTGAAGTGAAATGATGGGCAACAAAACCAACTTCACCTGAGGGTGATTGATAGGAACAAGAGTGATGTTCCCACAGCATCTCATCAACCTTATAAAGAAACCATGTTGAACAAAACAGTGCTATTCAAGGGACCCGCTGTACTGTGACCAGCCAAGGCCAAGGGTAGGCAGCAGGGGACAGGGGTTTCTGATTTGAAAGTAACAAACCATTGGCAGCACTGCCGGCTGACTTGGGGAGACTGAGGTGGTCTCTGGTTTCTTCTAAGAGTTCAACGTGCCCATCCCCGGCTTTGGTCTTAGCGCCACGGCCTCCACCTCCAGCCTGTTCTCGGATCCCTGCTGGCCCAAACCAGAGGAGGACATGAAGGGCACCACTGCCCGTGACAGACAGCATGGCGGGAAGGGGGGGGAGGAAGCTCACACCTGCTGAGCTGTGCTCAACCCCAGGTGGCTTTGAGGAGCTGCGTCCCTGTGGGGTGGCTGCAGGTGCTCTCATGTCACAGATGAGGACACCGAGGAGCAGAGCCAGTTGAGGGCTTCCTCAGTGCCAGATGGCCAGGTAAGAATGAGTGAGAACCTGAGGGGAGGGTGCCCCCACACTTCCCCTGCCTTCTGTCCTTTGCCAGAGGTGCCGTGGGGGCCACTAAAAAGTGGCCAAGGTCGTAAAACCTGACTCCACTCCCAGGGGCCCAGAGCTGGTCCTGGCTGCCTCTCACTGGGAAGCTTTACACACCTGCACCCTGGGTTTGACTCTGTTTCTAGACACCAGGTTGGCACGCCCCGAGCAAGGGGGCACCAGGTGAGAGGCAAGTAGAGTGTCGCTTGCCAAAGAGAAATGATGTTGGAATCTATTGGGGATTACTTATGAAAACGATCAGCTAAGGGGGCGGGGAGACTGCAGATCACTTACAGCGCTGGGTCTGCCTAGTCATTCTGTGCTTTTCCATCCACGAACTCACACAGGAGCAAAGCCCGCCGCGGGGCTGCCACGAGCCCCTCCTCCTCAGGTGACCCGCAGAAGCAGTGCGCCCCTGGGGGAGACGCCGCAGAGACTGGGGGGGGGCTCACGTGGAGCTGCCATACAGTATGAATCCGTCTCTCAGGCACGGATCGCTGCACTGTGGGGGGTGGGTGCTTGTGTGTTCAGGAGTGTGACCAGAGGCTGATCCGATCCAGGGCTCCGTGGTCATTTAATCCACCTAATGGGATGAGTCACTGTAGTTCACGTCGGAAGTACTTCTCAATCTTTTATCGGGTTCCTTTGTGCTGTAAGTCAATACTGTCCCCAGAATGCTCTCTTCTGGTAGCACGGAGGAAGCAGGCCGGTTGTGCCCAGACTAACTTTCTCAGGTCCCCCAGCAGAGGACAGGGAGCGGTTCAGGTGGGCAGCCGCGAAGCCTGCCCGATGACAAGCCAGGCACCCAGTCGGCTGGACAGAAGCAGGTGACCCATCAGCAAAGCGGAGGGGGTTTTGCCACCATGTGCTATGCAGGATGATGTTAGCACTAGGTACCTGGATTAGAGAAAGGACATCGTGCAGCCTCGGATGCTGGTGCTCAGATAAGTTCCAGGCCATCGGAAACGTGGATGACGGCATGCAGACTGTCTCAGAGCGAGACGTCTTATGGGGTCCCTAGGCGGCTCACGGGGATCATGGCCACTGGCCAGGCAGGACCGGGGGAGAGTCCACACAGCCAGACTGTAGTCCAGCCCTGCCCGAGAGCATCCATGTCACCTGGGCAAGCGCCTTACTTCTTTAGTAAATTGGCAACGCTACTCAAATTAGAGCTGATGTGGAACACCATGCAGAACGCTGAGCACGTGACTCACGATAGTCAGTTGTCACTCAGAAGACAGCCTTCAGCTCAGCGGTAGAGCGTCAGCCTAGCGTGCAGAGGACCCGGGTTCGATTCCCGGTCAGGGCACACAGGAGAAGCACCCATTTGCTTCTCCACCCCCTCCCCCTCCTTCTTCTCTGTCTCTCTCTTCCCCTCCCGCAGCCAAGGCTCCATTGGAGCAAAGATGGCCCGGGTGCTGGGGATGGCTCTGTGGCCTGTGCCTCAGGCGCTGGAGTGGCTCTGGTCGCAACATGGCGATGCCCAGGATGGGCAGAGCATCGCCCCCTGGTGGGCAGAGCGTCGCCCCTGGTGGGTGTGCCGGGTGGATCCCGGTCGGGTGCATGCGGGAGTCTGTCTGACTGTCTCTCCCTGTTTCCAGCTCCAGAAAAATGCAAAAATAAAAAATAAATAAATAAAAAAGAAGAAGATAGCCTTCAGTCCCTCCCTCCCTCCCTTTCTGCCTTTTCCCTCTTCCCACTCTGTCTGCTTCAGTTCTCCGCTGACACCCCGGGTGTTTGGGTGCCGGGCCCTGTGGCCGCACATCGTGGGAGGAGATGGGCCTCCACCCAGAGCTGTGGACTCAGCGCCTCCTGGTTGGAGGGGACCTCAGAGGACGTTAGATCACTGTCTGAATGCCTCAATTCCGCAACAACGTCGGTGCCACGTGGTCACACACAAGCGCGTCCCGTCAGGTGAGCCCGCTTCCTTCTGGACCTGACTGGTCGCTGGGAAGAGCTTCCTCATGCCGCATCGGGATTCGTCTTCCAGAACCTTGCACACACTTGGACGTTATTCTCTCTCTTAGGGTCAGATAGGTTAAGTTAAAATTTTTCTGGACAGAACTTGAGGTATTTGAAGATAGGCTTGCTTTGACCTTGAACTCTTCTCCTTGCAAGCAAATGTCCCAGCTCCACACAGAGCAGCCGCTCCACGCCCCGACCAGCTGGGGGAGGATGCCGGGCTCTGGTTCCCCTCCCCTCCCTGGGAGCGGTCCAGGTCCCACACACCGCGCGGGGCGGGCAGCACATGCGTGCAGTGGAGCTGGGTGGTGGCCTTCTCAGGCAGGGATGGGACTGGCGCCAGCAGAGGAGGCCACGTCTCGTCAGCCCACGGCAGTGCCCAGCGGGCTGAGGGAGGCTGAGGAAGTGCTGACTGCAACTCCCTATGGGCTTCCTCCATGCACAACATATCTCATTATTCCTCACCTTTCTCACCCAGCCCCCCAACCCCTCCCCTCTGTCACCCATTAGTCTGCGTTTTGTATCTATGTGTCTGTTTCTATTTTGTTTGTGTTTGTTTTGTTCTTTAGATTCCTCACACTCTATCTGGCATTAGAACTTACTATTGAAACTCAGAGCAGGTTGGACATAACAAAAGGCAAGGTAAGTGAATTCATACAGGCATACTAAGTTTTTTGTTTGTTTGTTTGTTGTACTTTTTTGAAGCTGGAAACGGGGAGAGACAGATAGACTCCCGCATGTGCCCGACCGGGATCCACCCGGCACGCCCACCAGGGGGCGACGCTCTGCCCCTCCGGGGCATCGCTCTGCCATGACCAGAGCCACTCTAGCGTCTGGGGCAGACGCCAAGGAGCCATCCCCAGCGCCCCAGCGCCCGGGCCATCTTTGCTCCAATGGAGCCTTAGCTGCGGGAGGGGAAGAGAGAGACAGAGAGGAAGGAGGGGGTGGGGGTGGAGAAGCAAATGGGCGCTTCTCCTATGTGCCCTGGCTGGGAATCGAACCCGGGTCCCCAGCACGCCAGGCCGATGCTCTACCGCTGAGCCAACCGGCCAGGGCTACAGGCACACTAAGTTTTACTGCACTTTATTGTGCATCACAGATAAGGAGTTTTTCCAAGTAATTGATGCCGCAAATCTCATCAGTCTTATTTTAAGAAATTGCAGCCGTACCCCAACCATCAACAACCACCACCCTGATCAGTCAGGAGCCTTCAACATCAAGGGAGTGTCTCCAGCAGCAAAAAGATTATGACTCACTGAAGGCTCAGATGATGGTGAGCATTTTTTAGCAATAAAGAGTTTTTTAAATTAAGATATGCACATTCATGAGACATATACTGTTGCATACTGAATAGATTACAGTACAGTATAAACATAACTTTTATGTGCACCAGGAAACCGAAAATCTCATGTGGATACTCTCTCTATTGCAATACATGCTTTATTACAGCAGTCTGGAACCAAATCCAGAACATCTATGAGGTATGCCCGTAATTGGAGTTTTAGATATAAATGAAAGAGAATATGGCAGAAGGAATATTTGAAGAGACAGTGGTAAGAATTGTCCAAAACTGGAAAAGGCTTCAATACATGCTTCAAAAAGCTCTGCAACCCCCCCCCAAAAAAAATATAAGAAAAACACAAATGGGTACAGTATAATTTCAAATGCTTAGAAAAGACAAAGAAAGAAATCTTAAAAATAGTAGAATTAAAGCAAGATACCTTACTTTTAAAGACATGAGAGTATAAAAGACAGGTGACTATTCAACAGAAATGGTCAAATCAGAAGTCAGTGAAATAAAATCCTTCAAGTGAGAAAAACACAGAACAGCTAACATAGAATTGTATGCTCATAGGAAGTATCCTTAAGAATAAAGGCAAAATAAAGATTTCCTGTGTCCACAGAGATGTTTCAGCATGAGGCAAGAAGAATTGTTGATGAAAAAGAAGTTACCATATTTTTTGCTCCATAAGACACAGTTTTTCCCCCCCAAAAGTGGAGGGGAAGATGCCCGTGCATCTTATGGAGCAAAAAGTACAGTATTTTATTAAATATTTTAACACATCATTTGGTTCAGAATATTTTTTCTTATTTTCCTCCTTAAAACCATAGGTGGGTCTTATGGTCAGCTGTGTCTTATGGAGAAAAATACGGCACTGATTTCAAAGGAGGACACACCTGGTGCTTCAGGTCCATGAAATGGAGTGGACTCAGCATGCACACATGCACCAGACGTGCCCAAAAGATGCCTGAAAGCTATGAGCAGACGGTCCGTGAATTTCATCGTTTTGTCATTAAATATCGGAAGACACATCAGTTTGAGTTGGGACAGATTGCAAATATGGACATAGTACCCCTTCAGTTTGAAGTCTCAAGTAACAGAACTATTGATAAGAAGAGGGTGAGAACTGAAAATGTGAAGACAAATAAACATGAAAAGAGCCATTACACAGTTGTTCTAGTTTGAGTGTGGACAGAAACAAGCTGCCTCCTATGCTGATTTTTCCAATGCAAAACAATGCCTAAAGCAGACATTCCTTGAGAAGTGATTGCTTACGTTCTTGACAAGAGTTGGATGGATCAGGATGGAATGAAGATCTGGTCTGAGAAAGTTTGGAGGAGACCTGGTGGGCTCTTATGCAAACCTGCCCTCTTGGTGCTTGATCAGTTCAGGGCACACATAACAAAAAACACAAAGATTGCTGCAGAGCAAAGACAAAACTTGCCATCATATCTGGAGGTTTGACATCCTAGCTCCAACTACTTGATGTCCTCATTAACAAACCCTTCAATGCTGCCATGAGAGATGAATGGAACCAATGGATGAAGTCTTCTGGGGACAACTGGACACCAGCAGGAAGAGTGAAGAAACCAACTATAGGGGAAGTTGGACCTGGGTGAATAGATCCTGGAATAATTTCAAGTTTGAGATCTTTGTCAAGTCATTTAAGAAGTGTGGCATTTCAAATGCCATAGATGGAACTGAGGACGAGACAATATATAAGAAGAAGACAGTGATTCGTCATCAGACACAGATGAGGACAAGCTAATAGACATGTTTTGACAGTGATAAGGAATTGTATAAATTTTATAATGAATAAAACTTGAATTCAATAACTTTATGTATTAAATAATACATTTTTTTCAAATTTTGGGGCCCAAAATTAAGGTGCATCTTATACATAGGTGTGTTGTATACATGGGGAAACACAGTATTTTGTACTGTGTTGCCACTCACTGTGCTAGACACAGGGAACACTACAGCATGAACTCATTGTTCCACTGTGTTGTGTTATTGATCGCTTCTCATATGTGCCCTGACTGGGGCTCTAGCCAGTGCCACAGGGTTAGAGCTAGTGACCTCAGCATGGATGATTCCAAGGTCGAACTGGCAACCTCACATTGGAACTGATGTCCTTGGGCTGGAACAACTGTCCTCAATGCCCCACAGGCAAGGGCCAGACTTTTTACTTTTATTTTACTTTTTTGCATCATAGATTTTTATTTCCAATATAGTCAATATTAATCAATATTTACTATCTCACATAAACAGAAAGCTTTTGGGGGGTTCTTTATTTTCTTTAGTAAAAGGATCACGGAACACAAAAGGGAGAAAAAACACTGTGGTTTATGCTCAGCCATGATTGGCTGTGATTGGCTCTGACCTCATAAGGGCACCATTGTGATGGAATTACAAAGTAACCTATATAAGGCCCTGGCTGGGCTGAGCCTCTTGTCTGTTAAGGCCCAGGGAGCGTTACAGTGACCTGAGGTTTTAGACACGTTTGGACTGTGATTTGGATTTGAATTTGGACTGTTTTGGACAATTCTCTTTGGATTTGTGGACTCGGATTGATTATATTGGATTTGGAACTCGGACTGTGACGTGGACTAGTGTATCTAGATCTTGATTTGGTTAAGGTGTGAATTTTTAACATCGTCAAGCACCATGTTGGGTGACTATGGAGCAATACCTTGGTGGATGACGGGCGATGTGGGAAACTACCTCTTTGTTCGTACCCTGGGCACAGGGGGCTTTGGCACAGTTAAGCTGGCCCGGCACGTCCTAACGGGCATATACGTCGCCGTAAAAATTGTAAGTTTAAAGGACTGCCCTAACGCCTTCCGGGAGGTTGAGTTCCTTAAGGCATTAAACCATCCAAATGTGGTCAAGCTGGTGGAGGTGATTGTCAGGGACTTCAAACTATACATGGTCATGGAGTACGTCAGCGGTGGTGACCTCTTTGACTATTTACCAAGGGACCGCCCGAGCACCGAGGCAGAAGCACGACGCATTTTTAGACAGCTCCTTTCGGCCCTTCAGTACTGCCACAGGCTGAATATCGTGCACAGGGACCTGAAGCTGGAGAACGTCCTGGTCGATGCGGATAAAAATATTAGAATAACAGACTTTGGTTTAGGGAGGAAGGTGCAAAGGGACGAACTAAAAACATACTGTGGGACTGTGAACTGTATGGCGCCCGAGATGCTGCTGGAGCAAACTTATGAGGGCCGGAAGGTGGACATCTGGGGCCTCGGTGTCATTCTCTTTCACATGGTAACGGGACACTCACCATTTAGGGGCCAGAACTTAACTAAAGTGAAAAGGGACATCATGACTGGGAACTTCAGAATACCAGGTTATTTGTCGGTGGAGTGTCGAGCCTTACTCAAGAACTTAATGGCTCTCAATCCCAGCGAGAGGTCAGCCGCTGACGAACTCTTCCAACATCCATGGGTAATTAACGGCCAAAAGGAACAACTAGAGCCTTACGGCGATGTGCCCCGGGGGAACCTGGACCCCGAAATTGTAGCAGAAATGAACCGCATCGGCTTCCAGCACCGTGAGATACAAAAGGCGCTGATGGGACAGTCATACGATCACATAATGGGGACCTACCTTCTCTTGGAGGCCAGGAATTATAAGAGGAAGGGAAGCACTGTCCCCTTAAGGCCCTGCCCTCAGTCTCTTGACATCGTCCTTCCCTCAGCCCAGGTTTCGGTGGAGGAGGACTCTGCCAGTATCTCAGGAGAAGGTATGTCCAACCCAGAGTCCCGGGCCAGCACTCCACCATCTGGTCCCGCCTCCTGGGCCAGCACTCCACCATCCAGCCCCAAGTCCTGGCTCAGCGCTCCACCACCCAGCCCCAAGTCCCGGGTCAGTGCTCCATTATCTGGCCCAGCCTCCCGGATCAGCACTCCACCACTCAGCCCCAAGTCCTGGCTCAGCACTCCACCATCCAGTCCCAAGTCCCGGGCCAGCGCTCTACCATCCAGCCCCAAGTCCCGGGCCAGAGCTCCACCATCCGGCCCAGCCCCCTGTGCCGGCGCTCCACCATCCGGCCCAGCCTCCCGGGCGGGCGCTCCACCATCCGGCCCAGCCTCCCGGGCGGGCGCTCCACCATCCGGCCCAGCCTCCCGGGCCGGCGCTCCACCATCCGGCCCAGCCTCCCAGGCTGGCGCTCCACCATCCGGCCCAGCCTCCCGGGCCGTAGCTCCACCATCCGGCCCAGCCTCCCGGGCTGGCACTCCACCATCCGGCCCAGCCTCCCGGGCCGGCGCTCCACCATCCGGCCCAGCCTCCCGGGCCGGCGCTCCACCATCCGGCCCTGCCTCCCTGGCCGGCGCTCCACCATCCGGCCCAGCCTCCCGGGCCGGCGCTTCACAATCCATCCCAGCCTCTCGGGCCGGCGCTCCACCATTTATCCCAGCCTCTCAGGCCGGCACTCCACCATCCACCCATGAGGGCAGGGCCAGCGCTCCACCATCCAGCCAAGAGGCCATGAAAGCTGCCTGCAGCCCAGAGCTCCAGCCTGACCCTGTGAGCTCCCCCCCCACACCCAGCAGCCCTAACACCAGCTGCGGGAGTAGCACCCAAGAGGAAAGCACTGGGCTGCCTGATGGTGAGACCCCAGCCTCTCCTGGCCACAGCCACAGCTGGCAGAGGGTGACCAGGAGGTTCTTAAGAGGATTTTTAAAATGCCTATGTTGTGGCCCATCCAAGACAAAGTCAACAGTCTGAAGGACAAAAGTCACACCAGGTTGACGTGTTGATGGCCGAGGCAAGATGCGGGTGAGGTCAGTATTTTAAATGCTGAATAACAGGTATATTTTCTCTTAGCTGCACTTTCCAACTTTTCTTAGGAAAATCATTAACCATGATTTGTGTATGTGTGTGTATGTGTGTGTGTTTAAAATCCTTGCCACAATTCTGCAATTAGTCCTTGAGTAGGCAGCAAAGTTGCCCCTGTGAGAAACAGCTCAAATGCAAACCAATGCCTGGAATTCTGAGCATCTGTCCTATTATTTGTTAAAACTACTGACTGTCTTCACAATCCAACTTATCTTAAAATGTAAGATAGTTCTTTTCCAAAGAGCAGCATATGGACCTCACTTTTAACCTCTGGAAGTTGGATTTTTCTCCATGTAAGGAGTCTACAGTTGCCCTCAAAAGGGAACATATCATAAATTTTAATTATATCTGCATTTTAAAGTCAGACGACCTCCCACTTACCTTTCATATGTACTGATGGCCGTCCTCATAATCCCTCTTTTTGAGCTGCTTTCAGAGCCTCCCAAAGTGAATTCTGTAGATGCTACACAGCTTCCATTTTTATATCAGCATTTCAAACATAACCAATAAATTTGGTGACTATTCAAATATCCATTTTCTTATGAAGCATTGGTAAACGAGCCGATTTAACTTTTATATGGTTTTGAGAGATTAAGTAAATGGAGGTAGTCATCCCCAAGCACAGAATATTTATGTGTGATTTTTTTAAAAGGTTTATTTTGGCTTTTATTTATTTATTTTTTTGGTATTTTTCTGAATTTGGAAACAGGGAGGCAGTCAGACAGACGCCCGCCAGGATCCACCCGGCATGCCCACCAGGGGCGATGTTCTGCCCATCCTGAGTGTCGCTCTGTTGCGACCAGAGCCCTTCTAAGGCCTGAGGCAGAGGCCATGGAGCCATCTTCAGCTCCTGGGCTAACTTTGCTCCAATGAAGCTTCGGCTGCGGGAGGGGAAGAGAGAGACAGAGAGGAAGGAGAGGGGGAGGGGTGAAGCAGATGGGCACTTCTCCTGTGTGCCCTGGCCGGGAATCGAACCCGGGACTCCTGCACGCCAGGCCGACGCTCTACCACTGAGATCTACAGGCCAGGGCCGTGTGATTACTTCTAACTAAAGCTGTCTGTTTATTGTTATAATTCAAAAATAATCAAAAGATTAATAAACATAGTTTGCATGCTCTTTGAAATCATGATAGCTTCTTCTCTTTTGACAAGCCCAGGGAAAAAGTGCTGATATTAAAAAAAAAAATCAATACCACTAGCTCCCATAAATGCAGTTTTCAAATATATAGTAGTTCTATTTCCACAACAGCATTTAACATTCATAAAAATTTTAAACATTAAAAATAGTTTTTCTGTTGAACAGCCCAAACTAGTAGACACACACATGTTATTCATTTACATTTGCATTGTTGAGAGACCATAAATAATAAATCCCACTAACCCTGTTCTCTTGAGTTTCCACATTATTTATATTGAGCTCATATTTCAATCTTCTAGATAGCCTAACCTACCCTTATTGTTACTTTATGTCTTTAAAGAAGACTAAAAGGGATGATTCAGGAATACATGTCTGTGAATATGTATGTCCCAGTTCTTGGTCTTCTTTGAAGCCATTTACTACAGGGTTAATCCAATGCCAAAAATAACATCAAGAGGTCAAAGCACATTGGATAATGGAAGAGAGGACACAACCCTGACCAAGAACATTGCCATCTGGTGCCAAAACGTCTATTTTTCCTGACTGCTTATCTATAGTCAGACAACTCTGGATTAACAAGAGCAAAGGTGTGTGTGATCTGATGACTGAATGGCAGGGATTCCGCTTGGAGCTGCACAAGCTCTACCTTACCTAGTCCCTATAAGCTCATATGAGGGAGTACTGAGTGCGCTCACCCTACAGGAGAGGAAACTGAGCCTCAAGGATTGGGGAGCTTCCTGAGTCATAGAGCTAATAAGTCACTAAGCCTGGCTTTGCACACCTCAGGCTGAGCATGGCCTATATAATCACTTCACAAACCACTTCTTATGAGAAAGACAAGCTGAAGTCTGACCTGGAAAAAGAATCTGGCCAAGAAAGTACATTTGTGTGTTATTAAGAAAACTACTCAATAGAAACAAGAGCTTTTATCAGTAGTAACCCAAAATAATATAGAAATCAAACCAAACAAAGATTTAGCTTCATAAATCAAACTCATACTTCTGCATTTTCCTATGACTGTCCACCGCTCAGTCAAGGATCCTAAATCCATTCCTACTTATCAGCACAACCTTCATCCTAAAGGCACTGAGTTTCAGGAATCCAACTGAGCCCACTTCACTACAATCCACACCAGGGATCCCCAAACTATGGCCTGCAGGCCACATGTGGCCCCCTGAGGCCATTTATCCGGCCCCCGCCGCACTTCCGGAAGGGTGTGGTCAGTGAGAGGAGCACATTGACCATCTCATTTGCCAAAAGCAGGTCCATAGTTCCCATTGAAATACTGGTCAGTTTATTGATTTAAATTTACTTGTTCTTTATTTTAAATATTGTATTTGTTCCTGTTTTTGTTTGTTTGTTTGTTTATTTACTTTAAAATAAGATATGTGCAGTATGCATAGGGATTTGTTCATAGTTTTTTTTATAGTCCGGCCCTCCAACGGTCTGAGGGACAGTGAACTGGCCCCCTGTGTAAAAAGTTTGGGGACCCCTGATACACACAGATCTGGGCTTTCACCATCAGTTACATGTAGTCAAGATCAAATGTCAAAATAATCTGGAGATGTTTTTTTCAACATATGTACCCTGATTTATCAATATCACTGCATTAAATTTAATAATAAAAAAAGATAACTTTCAAAAAAAAGAAAGGAATGTCCAACCTGGCCGCCTACAGTTGGGGGGGCAGAGATTTGCAACATCAGTAAGCATACAGTCCTGGCAAGCTTCCTCTCTCTAGACGGAGGTAACAGTCTTCTATATGAATTCTTTCATCCACTGTCTATGCTCCTCCCAGTATGTCCCCCACAATGCAGCCACAGTGTCCTTTTCAAAACACAAGTCTGATCATGTCTCTAGTCCTAGAACACTGCTCCCTCCCCTCTTCTAGTTAGTTCTCCTGACCCTTCAATTAGACTTCAACAATTCTGACCATCAGTTCCTGGGCAAACCTCCACTGTCCTTTCTGACTTTGTTAAATTTATGATTGATTCTTTAAATTATTAATCTTAAATTACTGAAAATATTGTATGTCCTTAGAGTACCACAAGCCTCTTCACAGGCTGTGCTGCAGGCTGCAATGTCACACCTACAGCAGTTTGCTTGTCTGTCTAGCGTCTCTCTATGCGCTCAGCACAGTGCAGGACACCGCAGAGAGACTCATAGGTGTTTGCTGAGTAAAGGTAAGTGATCTGGTGAAGTGAATGGGGGTGGGAGGACATCAATTTGCATTTGTACTTGGACACCATTAAATTTAACTCCAGTGACCAACACATAGAAGTTCATTAAAGCAAATGTTCAATAAATCCTTTACAAAGGACAGCCTATTTGCAATAGAAGGGCCATAGTTTATCCACAATCCTGAAAATTTTTGTTGGAGATAAAGTATAATAAAGAAAAATGTTGTCTTTCTTATAGTTATGAGACAATTGCTTTGACAGCTTCTCTTTTACATTTGGTCAAACTGGCTAATTATTCTGTATGCAGGAAAACTATTCTTCCTTGGTTGTAACCTAGCATGATACTTCTTTATTTCAAAGAAATATGACTGCTGGCTATCTTGCCTAGAAGATCTTTAACTGAAGTAGCGTATGGAGGAATATTCCTGGTTATTTCACTGTTTAATCTCCAAGCTGAGATGAATCGCTCTTGCTAAGTGCGTGTAAGAAGGGACAACCCACCATCAAATCATGCTTCTAGTGTGCTTGCAACAGTCCAGACTCACACTGCAGTAAATTTTGTTTCTCCCCTTTTTACCCTTTAATATGGCGATAATCAGAACAAAGTGATTTTGTTTTTCAGATTGCTAAAATCCTCCCAAAACTTTCTTCAACACTATTGCCAAATAAATCATTGCCCTGTTCCCCTGAAGTGAATTGAAAATTAATTTACACAACCTAGGTGATTCTCCTAATAACAGGGTACAAGCCATGGGGAGATTGGAAACCATTTCCCAGCAAACATTATCTGCAGTATTTTTGTAGCTGCTTTAGATTGCATTGTAATGGAAAATTAGAAGACTGGTTGTGCAGAAATTTAAGAGGGTCCCCTGAAGAGATTCTGTCTTAAAATTGATTCTTTAAGAAAGCATTAAAAAGCTATTGGAATTGATTGCCTGCTAATATAAAGGAAAAACTCTTTGCCACCATTAGAGTTATAAAAGAACATCTTCACTCATGCATGTTATTAACACTACTGGCCTAACAGCCCCTGTAGAAAGAGAAAGGATACTGAGGGGATATTAAAACAGCAATCTCTACCTATCTGGGATTTAAACCTAATATGTTGCTTTTATTAATTTAGCAAGAACCATGAGTTAGGATGTCAAAGAGCAAATTTACAATTAAAGTGCTATAAAATGGTGGTATCTTTAATAAACAATGGGCCAGGAATTTTTCATTAATCTTCTCAGCATGAGGTACACTCCTCCAAAGAATAAATTCTGAATTTACAGTTTTCTTTATTGCTAAGTTTATAGTACAGCAGCAATGAAAGTCATAGCTGATAACACTGCTGATTAGCTCCTGAAACTTTCCCTGAAATAGGGTAATAACCAATCAGATCCTAGCTATTGGCCTGAGAAAATAATGGCATCCACCATCTTTAAAATGTCTTTTGAGCTTAGAGAGGTTTCCATGAATATGATGCAGAGGCTAATGTTTCAGAAATGATATGGTAGACAATATAAAAACACATAAGCCCAATAGAGCACCTTGACAGTAAATTATTTTCTTTTTACAGGCTTTTGATTTTTGCCACATTCTGTGTGAAATTGCCTTGTCTCTTTTAAGACATGATAAGTAGGACTACAGTACCTCAGTCTTCACTGACTTCGGTTATTGTTGCTTTTTTCTAGGAAACATTTGTCTTGGTTTTTGTCAGTTGCCGTGGATTTCATCGGCGTGCCCACGTGACCTCAGTGCTAATTTTGCAAAAACAAAGGGCGACCCCTGCATTCTCCTGCTCAGTGTGGCATTGCCTCTCATTGTGTGAGCATCACCCTGCATGTCTAGCCAAACAAGTCCATTGCTTCCCAGTGTTTTTGTGCTTTTCTTATTGCTTACAACTGCTAATACTACAATGACCTGTAAGTGATCACTGCGTATGCAGTATCTGCACCTCTCTCCCCTCCTCACCGTCTTCCATACGCCAAGAAGAGTCTTCAGAAAGGTAAATGCCATGTTAAATGTTCATTTATTCTTTACATTAGTCTTTTATATTCATTTTATGTTAATTTCTTATTGTTTTTAGTATTAAACACTACATTTACTGTCTATACAATGTTTTTTGGTATGCATTTTGGAGTGTCTAGAACAAATTAATTGGATTTACATCGATTCATATAGAAATAATTGCCTCAGTTTTCATTGGTTTCGGATTTCGCCGATTGTTTTTGGACGAATTATTGACGAAAACTGAGGTATCACTGTACTTAGCATCAAGGAATAATGAGTAAGAAAATCCTTTTCAAATGTACTGTATTATTTTTCCTTAAAAGTTCTTTCAGAATTATGTTAAACTTAATCCTCACACAGTCACTCCCTTCATCTCTCTCCCTCTTAATGGACTGTGAATAATGTCTATACAGATGAACTATATCTGAAAACTTGGGTAGAGAAACAGGAGCAGCACAGCTGTAAGCATGGAAACTGAAGCTGCATTCCTAGAGGGTACATGACCCACTCAGACCACCTTGAAGCCTCCCTCTGAGCACTTTCCTCAAGTCCTGGTAACAGAGCAGCAAAGTATCACAGAGAGGCCTCTGGGCACCTCAGTGATGAAACCTTTGGCGACATGGGGATGAACCCATCTGCTTTATACTGAATTCTGCATTATTCTGATTAGCTTAGTAACATGTTTTTCATATAGCACCTTCAAGTATTAACATGAGACCTTAAGAAGTGTTTTTTGCACTACACAATTATTTATTAAATTATATTAATTAAAATAGTTTCCTAAAAATTCCTATATTTATTTTATTAATATTTTATCTTTAGTTGTCCTGGTTTATAAGATGAAATATCTGGCTACTTTATTTATAAGTAACTTCTGAAATATATAGTTTTTTGGTTTGAAATGGAACCTAGCAGTTATTTTTGTCAAAATACTTAAGCGTGGAGTTAAAAGAGTAAAGTTTTTATACTTTCAAATAAATTTTAACTTCTCTGCCACCATAAAACTCCTTAAAATTGAAGACTAATTTGATCTACAAGTCATTATTTTTATTTTATTTTTTTTTACAGAGACAGAGAAAAAGTCAGAAAGGGATAGACAGGGACAGACAGACAGGAATGGAGAGAGATGAGAAGCATCAATCATTAGTTTTTCATTGCGCATTGCAACACCTTAGTTGTTCATTGCTTTCTCATATGTGCCTTGAGCAGACTGAGTAATCCCTTGCTGGAGCCAGCGACCTTGGGTTCAAGATGTTGGGCTTTTGCTCAAACCAGATGAGCTCACGCTCAAGCTGGTGACCTCAGGTCTCAAACCTGGGTACTCTGCATCCCAGTCCGATGCTCTATCCACTGTGCCACTGCCTGGTCAGGCTATAAGTCATTATTATAAATATTTAATTTTGTTAATATTGGTGATAGAGTAATTATATTGTTAAAATCCAAATAGGTAATATAAAAAATTAATAGAAACAATGAAAATTAATATTATCTCTATTTATTGATTTGTAACACTTTCAAATTACAGAAGTCTTTTTAATAAAGTTAAAAAGATTTTAATCACTAAGATAAAAGTCTTCAAAACTAGTTCCACAAAGGCAAACATTGCTAACAGATCTTCAAAGATTAAAAATAAAGGCATTTTACTTTCTAAAACGGGACCATAATATTTTCAAACCAGTGTTTCCACTCTTTCGCAGAAATCAAAAAGATACAAAAATGTTTTAAAAGACAAACATAATTATACTCCTGTCATGTCTTCCAACTCTGTTGACAAAAGGCCCAAACAGTCCAGGAGGACTGAAGAGGAAGCCTGCATGACCCGGGGCGACCCCAGGATCTGCCCACCTCTCCTTCTCCACCGTGTCCGTCTCCAGATTCCTGAGCTCTGCAGTTCAAGTTCTTTTCATTTCAACTCTCCACCAATATTACTGCAACTAAACACACCAAAGCCAGATGGACAAAAAAGAGTAAAGTAAGATGAATACTTTAATTTTTTAAAACAAACTTCCAAAATAAACTATCCAGAGTCTTTTTTATATTGAAAGGTCTATTATTACATGAGTGCTACTATGTGCCAGTGCATATAATTAATTAATAGAGGTTTGAATGTTTATGACAAAGATAATTATATTGTGAAAATGTAAATTAGCAGTAGAAGAAATTAATAAAAAAATTTAAAGTAATTTGTATTAATCTTAGTTTATTATTGATTTGTAGTTTTGAGAGTACAAAGGTCACATATACTATAGGAGATGCTCGTATAAAATTAATCTTTGTGTGAGCTTTAGGATTTTCTTTTTTCATATAAGTTCTCACTAGTTAGAAATGAGAATTTTCTATTCTAACCAATAAGTTGGCACAAATAACCTCAAACATCATATGTGTTGGATACCAGAGTAATATTAACATTGAATTAGACAATAAGAATATTTTCCACAATAACTGATAATAGAGAACAAAATATTAATAATTGCAGTCTTACGGTCCTAGAGTTAAAAAGAAAGAGCAACCATTTTAAAAGTTGGGTTATTTTTCATAAGATATTATTTTTTATTAGTACTTTTAATGACTTAATGTCTCTCACTTTTGAAAGAGGTAAAAAGAGGCCTCGACCATTTGGCTCAGCAGTAGAGTGGAAGTTCCTAGCATGTGGGAGTTTCTGGTTTGATTTCCAGGCATGACACACAGGAGAGGTGACCATCTGTTTCTCCACCCTGCCTCCTCTCCTTTCTCTCTCTCTTCCTTGTCCCCTCCAGCAGTCATGAGGTCAAATGGTTTGAGCAACCTGGCCCCAGGCACTGAGAATGGCTCCATGGCCTCATCTAAGGTGCCAATATAGCTCGGTTGTTGAGCAAGAGAGGAGCAGCCACACATGGGCAGAGCATTGCCCTGTAGGAGGCTTGCCTGGTGGATCCTGGACCGGGTGCATGAAGGAATCTGTCTCTCTGCCCCTACCTCCCTGCCTCTCACTTAAGAAAAAGAAAAGAGGTAAAAAGATAGAAACTTCTTGTATGATTCTAATGGATAAGAATGTCAGTAGACAGGGACATATTCTTCCAGAAGAAATTAGTTGTACAATAATTCTTAAACCATTTCCAAATATCAAAAGGCCAAAGGGGAGGGGGAAAATGAAAGTAAGATCATTTATCTTCCTAACAGGTATAGCTCCTGTCCTTCAAAAGAGTATTATTTGTGAAAAAATGTCCATAATCCTTAAATTAGTAGAGTTTATCCACCCAATTCTCATTTAATTTCTTAGTACATCAAAATTGCTACTCCACTACGTGCATTCACAAGAGGGAAGCCCAGGACAGTCACTGGGAAACTGAGAGAATATGTAGGTATTGGATGTGCTTACAGGAGTGGGAAGCAGTCAGGAAATGAGAAAGGCAGAGAGGTGGTTTTATCTTTTATAGTTTTTAAAGTTATAAAATATTAAATAACATTGTCTGATGTTTCACCACTTCTTAGTCTTTACAAGACAGATGGAAGGACACTGAAAAAGTAAATACCATTCACCTTTATTACATGCTAAATTGGTTTCTAAAAAATAGTGAGCATGTCAGCTAAACGGCTTATCCCTTGGGAAAGGTAGCATATAAATACACACACACACACACACACACACACACACACACACCAAAGCTGATAGAATATCAAATATTGCCAATTTATACTGAAAAGTGCAGGTCAATGTCAAGTTTTTTTAGAGATGTTTAAAATGAGAAATGCAGAATTTCAAAATCTTACATATATTATTCTTTTTAAGGAAGTACTACTCTCACTTTAAATGCATTAATTAACACATGAAAAGAAATTGAACAATTTGAAGAACAAGCTCATTGAAAGGACATTCTTTTTAATAAGACTAGATATCATTCTTCAACTGTCTTCCCAGATCTGGAAACTGTTGCCATGTCACTGCTGGCAGCTGTAGAAACCGGGCCTCAGCCCCCACCCCCCCCCACTGAAGCTCAGCCCCCACGTCCACATTCTCCCAGCTGTGGCGGCCATCAAGAAGAGCCATTTGAACAGCAGCATCTCAAACAGACCACTTAGAGACAGGGTAGAAATGGGGGGGGGGGGGAGAGAAGATTGCAAAAGTCCAGCCCAGACCTCAAAATACAGCCCTACTCTCTAGCTATGGAGTAGAACATCCGAGTTTCCTGTCTATGTGTTAGCCAGACTTCTGCTACCTCTTGGGTCCAGGCCACACTCTCAGTGGCCGCTTTCCATGACTGCCTCGACTGGGTCGGTGACGAAGGACAACTGATCTCCAGTCTTCCTTTCCCAGCAGCCACATCTCCGGGTAGAATCAAGTCTAGGTAGAGTGAATGAGAGAAACACTGTCTTCCAATGACCTTCCTTTTTCTCATTTGTTTGTATGACCTGCTTTCTTAGCAGCGCGTCCTGTTTTTCTTTATTGTTCCGTGTGGGTGTGGCAGACATGAGAATGTACCTTGCAAAACTCCAACCACGGGAGCGTAATTGACCAAGGGACCCAGCTGCCTCTCTGAAACCCCCACTGTGCTAAGCCCAGACTTCCCACAGGCTGCTTGCAGCAATGACTGAGTGTGGCAGGAATACTGATGTAGGCTCATTTCCCAGAGATGAAACTCCTCTAACAGGGCCTTTGGCTCAGGAACTACGCCTAGGCCGTGTCAACCTTTCTTAGAACAGTACAGTAGCACTAGAACTGTCCTGCCCTCCCTTCCTGCCCTCTCTCTCTCACAGCAGCTGCATCTGCACCATGACTTGGAAGCTCTCCCAGCCTCTTGCACTTTCCCTCTAACCCATCTTCTGTGTCTGCCCCTTAAAGAACCCAAAGTGGGCTGTGCACCGTTACTTATCCAGACCTGTTCTGTAGTCTCTTCCTTGCGGGTCTGCTGAATGATGAGCTGCTGCTCTGAAAGACTTAAGCAACTAAAGGGGCCTCGTGTGTATATTTGAGAATGTTTAAAGTCAACCATGTGGCAAACTGCATTGGTGCATGTGCACAGTGACACAGAGTAGAGACTCAAAGGGCGGGTTCAGAGCTCAGAAGCTCTGATGGCAACGTCCATCTTCAGAGCCTGGGAGACTGAAGTTGCACAGAGAATTACTTTAAATGCATTGGGGAAGGAACATATTAAATGGTAACATTAACAAAATGTGCCAAAACTATATCTGAAGCAAAACAGCTTTCCTGTTCAGACACATATTTTTGTATCAACTGCCTAGAACAGCACAGAGGATATAAACTGTGCTGCTTACCAAGATATATTGGTAACTGTGAAGAAAGGGAATGAAATTCTCAGAGAAAACATAATCTTGAAGCAGGTCAACAAACTTATTTTCAAAACAGCTGGTTAACACATAAAACTATTCTTAGTGTGGGGCTCATGCAAAAAGAGATGGACAGCCACATTTGGTCATTAAGCCAGTGGGTTTGTTACCCTGGCTTAGAGCAGTGGCGAGCAGTCATATCTGACCACGAGCCAAGACAGAATATATAAAAACACCACATTTACATTTCATTCTAAATGAAAATAATTTAGTATCATAACAAGGAAGTGTATATATTGTTACAGTTTAAATGATCAACTCCAGTAAATAAGAATGTTACCAAGAGAATCTGCATTCTCTCTAAGTCATTAAAATGTTAAACATCTTAGTGTGTTTGAGAAATAGCAAAAAGAGAGCTTTCTGATCTCTGGGCATCAGTTCCATGTGGAGCTACCTTGTGCAGTTAAGTGGCCCCTGTAGCCAATGGCTGAGAGTTCTCGGTCAACCACACAGTAGTGAGACTCTGGGTGGCCCTGTCACCTTTTCATTCTCAGGGGAAAAGTCTACCTTTCCTCTTTTCTGAAATTGTTGGCTCCACCAGCCACAATTTCCTACCACTCATGTAGCACTTGTTTATCATTAGTGATAATGATGACATATTTATTAAATATATCTTCTATATGCTTAACTTTAATTTGACACTATGAGGCTGGTGTATTCATGGATCATGAAACTGGGACTCAGAAAGGTAATATGATTTGACTAAGGTCACAGAATTAATCTACCTGCAGTAGTCCATTTTGGTCTTTGCCCGCACAGTACTCTGTGCCTTTATTCTGGTAGTAGTGAACCATTTCTATACTGTCCATTTCAAATTGGATAGGATTCTGGTAAATATGTTACTTACATGCCTCTGCTTGTCCCTGACTTAACTTAGCAAGTGACTAAGTCACCATAATGGATAGTCAGGGTGGTTGCAGTGATGGGCGTAGGAGTGACCGACCATGTGCTTTTTGCAGGACCAGATGCCAGAACACTGGGTATGGGTGCTGGGAAAGGAATGATCTCTCTACTCTTATGACAGCAGTATGAGTTTTATATAGTTAGGGTACTAGTGGCCCTCTTTGTCATTACACAAACACAGCCTTTGGTGAGTGGAGCCAATATTGAGGAAAGCAGAGCTGAGAGATGGAAAGAAGGTGAACAGTACGACACCTGCTGACCCTGGGAGTAGTTGAGGCGGAGGCCACTCCTCGGACTTGCCGATATCAAAAGCCAATAAATGCTACTTTTGTTAAAACTAGAGTTGGAGCCTGACCAGGTGCTGGCGCAGTAGATAGAGCGTCGGACTGGGATGCAGAGGACCCAGGTTCGAGACCCCGAGGTCGCCACCTTGAGCACGGAATCATCTGGTTTGAGCAAAAGCCCACCAGCTTAAACCCAAGGTCACTGGCTCCAGCAAGGGGTTACTCGGTCTGCTGAAGGCCCGCGGTCAAGGCACATATGAGAAAGCAATCAATGAACAACTAAGGTGTTGCAATGCGCAACAAAAAACTAATGATTGATGCTTCTCATCTCTCTCCATTCCTGTCTCTCTCTTCCTGTCTATCCCTCTCTCTGACTCACTGTCTCTGTAAAAAATAAATAAATAAGTAAACAAAAAAAACTAGAGTTGGATTTCTATAGACACTATAGGAAAAGTCCTGATTAATAAAGTACTAGGGCCAGAACTTGAACAAGTCCCTTTGATGATGTAATTATATTAATCACTATAAGACTTTATTAAAGATAAGTTTGATAAGGGGGTTAATTTATTACTAGTATAATAAAGATAAGGTGGAGAAATTGTACCTTAATGCCTATGCATAGCCCCAGTCATGATAATTAGCATTTTTTTTTTTTCATTTTTCTGAATCTGGAAACAGGGAGAGACAGTCAGACAGACTCCCGCATGTGCCCGACCGGGATCCACCCGGCACGCCCACCAGGGGGCGACGCTCTGCCCACCAGGGGGCGATGCTCTGCCCATCCTGGGCGTCTTTGTATTATTATTACCTTTTTTGTTTTTCTGTGACTATTTTGATGGCAGGTACTATATCTTATTCACCCTTGTAATCCTGCTGCTGAGCCCAGTCCCTAGGACTTAGAAGTGCTCAATAAATATCTTTTCAACAAACAAATATTTATAGTAATTTATGTATGAGAGTGCTACCTCTTATTTGAACTTGATTCTTGTCCAGGATACTTACACGTCTTAATCTCTCACTTGCCTTAGTCCTTTTCTAGAAAGACCAAACCTAACCTGAGAGGCTTCCCACTGAGGCCTCTGGTACAGCATGCTCTTGCTCACCGCCCTTCTCCCATCTCACGCTGGTTTGCTTGACAACCTCCCTTCCCTACTGAGCTCCTATGGCTTCTTTCCCAGCACTTCTGCTAGAATGTCAGCTCCTTAAAAGTAGTGCCTGGCACATACAAGCCTCTCAAAAGTGATCAAATGGTTGTAAGTTTACATTGTAGACAGTGTGACTGAGGGTGCATGTTAGTCCACATTCCTAAAATCTTCCAACACATTTTAAATATTGATTTAACTTTTATAATGAAAAGCATAACAGTTAAATGTAATGTTTGCACATTCCAACGTAAAGAATGTTTCCCAAAGCATGAAATGTGCTTCTGTGTAAATTATTTTGCCATGGTCTGAACTCTGAATCTAAAAATCTTTTACTAAATCTGTACTTGTAATCATATTGATTAACACAGTATTGCCATAAGAAAATCTGCTAAATCAACCATCTGTTGACTCATGTGGTTATGGTATTGAAATCTTACTCTAGATTAACTGTAATAATATAGTGAATCTTAGTGAAGTCTACATGTATATCATGATTGATCCAAATAAACGAGACCTATATTATTATTAAAATATTTTCTTTAATTTTTATTTTTTAATATAAGCCAATGCAATTTTCTACAACCATCAGTTCTTAAACATAGATATGAACCAAAAGCAATGATAACTTATAAGTAAAATTATATTTTAAAAGCTATACATTTTTAAAATAATGCATTTATGTAGGAAAATTTTAGATAAAACTATCATAATAGAACGTGATCATGAAAATAATGTCTTGACAGAGTAACTAGAGAATCTATATAATTTTCACTATTTGTTTTATTAATCTCCCAGTCATATTGTCCTTAAAATAGAGTTTCAGAAACTGTGGCAATCATCATTTTTCCTTCTCTCCTGAGTTATGTGCCTAAACATTGCTCTTATTGGCAACCTTTAGAACTCATGAAAATGACATACTAGGTGTTTCTCCATGAATACCATGAACTTTTAAGAAATATAATATTGCAATTATAATACAAATCAGTCGCCCTGTCTAATTATAATAGTGCATTGACTTTTGCTGACTCCAAATGTCTAGCTCTTTGCTCTTTATGTTTCCAGTTATCAGAAGGAACAGCTGTGGTTTTACATGGGATGCACCTGGCAGCTTTAAGCATCCAGATGCCTACTCCTGCATTAAAAAGGAAAAGGAGAGAAATAAAAAGAAAAGAAAAAAGCACTCCTTCTCAAGATAATGTTTATTTCAGAGGATACTAGTTTTAGGGAGACATTAAAGGGGAGTAATTGGGGAGAAAAGGATGCAGACTTCCATTTTATTTTCACTTGTAACAAATACACATGAGAGGTCTTTAGAATACCAGTTTCCTGGACAAGGGATCACCTCTTTTTATTTGAAATGTGTAAGTAAAGTCTCGGCTCACCCTTATCTGTGCAAAGGGGTGATTTGGCTATAATTACTACTCTACTTCTTAAAATGTAGTTTGGCCAAGTTATAGCAGAGAAGGAATAACTACATGATATTTACACAATAGATGGAACCGGAGTAAATACTATAACCTGGAACCCGAGGGAGGAGTGCAGGCAAGCTTTTATGTGTATTGTATAAAAATGCAATAGTTCAGATAAAATTATACAGTGGAATGAATTACATACAATAAATGACCAGAGTTGACTTAGAATTATTTACTTTAAAGGATCACACTAAAATTCTGAATTTGCAAATGCCTAATATTGATTACCTAAAGAAGGCTATTTCTCATTACTTATCCTTAAGTTCTCCAGAGGAAAACTCCCATGAGATATTGTCTTTTGAATTGAGAACAAATGAAGAAAACTAAGCGACTATAATTATAGATTCAAGAAAATAGATTTCTTTCTTGCATATTTAGTCTCCTTTTTTTCCTCCCTTTTTAATTATAAATAAAACTCCATTTGACTTAGTAATTATTACCAGACTGAATTTGACTGCTTGTATCAACATTTTCAGTTCAAGATTCCAAGATGGTGAAGGAGTACGCAGGTGCACAAGCTGCCACCTCCCAGGACCAAATTGGATTACAACGTAATTTAAGAACATCATCTTGAACAACAAATTTTCGACCAAATGAACAGGAGTCTATAACCAAGGATCACAGAAAAAGCCACAACGAGACGGGTAGGAGAGTTGGAGACTTGAATGGTAACACCTGGCTCCCAAGAGCAAGCGGAGCGTGAGGGTCCAGAGAAACTCACACTGAGGGGAGGGTCACCCTGAGAGGTGTAGGTCCTCAGCCCCAGGCCGAGGGCACCAGCCTAGAGCCCCAGAGCCTAGAAGACGAGCCCCCACAGCATTTGGTGGTGAAGAGAGCAGGGTTCCTGACTACAAGAAAGAGATGGAGTTCTCAGATATGCAGACTCTGTCCTTCAAGGGCATGCGCAGAAAATCTCCTTCACAGCGACTTATGGGGCACCGGTGGAGGGAGAGCTGAAAGGACGGGAGTTCTGAGAGGAGAGTGTAAAGCTGGAGGCCCAGGGAGAGACACGGTGGAGGACAGTCAACAGAACTCCTGTGCCGAGTCATTATCCAACACCACAGTCATCATCACTCCCGATGGAGCAGTGTCTTCCGAGAGGCACAAATCCTGAGGGAAAGCAACTGCTCTGCCTCGGGAGTCTCTCCTGTGCCAATCTTGGTGACCAGGTTGTGCTGAGAAGCCAGGAAGTTGGGTTGTGTCAGTGACTCAGATTGTTGTTGAGGCCGGAGCTTTCCCTCACACACCACAAAGTTTAAGACCAGTAATCCTGCCTCATGGCAGACTCAGTACCAGCTGTCCAGCATGCAGGCGGACCACACATCTGGATCTCAGAGGCCACACCCTACTGAGGTTTCTGAAAAATGTCTGGAAAAACTGACACCTGGTACAGAGGTACAGAGCCACACCCACTACTCTTCCTCATCCCCGAAGGGCTGCGTGCTCCAGACTCTACAAGAGGTTATTTCAGTGGCCGAGTCCAACAAGCATCCAGCAGATGGAGGCTGCAGGAGGCAGGACTCACAGAACCCTGGCATTTTAAGCAGACCTTACCTCAGACCTAGAGTGGGTAGAAGCCAGCCTAGGTGTGCAGCTGGGCATTTCTGAGCACCTGAACCAAAAAAGGCAGCCAAAAAATTTTGGATTGCTTGTAGATCCAAGAAAGTTGCTAAGGACCAGTCATGGGCAGTGTCTCCCACTGGTGTGGACTGGGTTTTTATGAGGGAGGCCCAGGACTAGAGCATCCAGTGTCCAGCTGCAGAGAGCATCGCTTCTGGACCTAACAGCCTTTGCTAGAGTGGCATCCTAAGGATACCTGTAAACGAGTTCAGCTCTCTGAGACCAGCACCAGCACAGCATCTCATGTACATTAGATAAGGTGGAGCTTCACATTCAGCTGGCCTGGGTGCTGGATATCCTGCCCAGTGGGCTAGATTCCAAAGGGGGAAGAAGAGAGGCCTGGAGCATGGACATTTAACATGAAGGTCTTTCTGACCCTATGGATAGATCTGGTCTAGGGCTTAGCCACTTTCTGGTGGGGGAGCACAGTCAGGCCCAAGAAAGGACTCTCTCAGTCTTTCTCCCTGAGACTGGGTCTCATCAGCTGTAAGAATGTCAGGAGAAGGGACTGTCAGTACCATTCAATCTGAACCGGCTATTCACCTAGCTGAGTAGAAATAAAATATAAGTATTCAGCAGTGGCTGAGGAATTAGGCTCTGGAGTAGGGGCCACATTCCCCATACTGAGGTCCTGAACAAGACACCCCTGAACTAGCAGGTCCCACTAAAATGGCACTCTCAAACTCAGCTGCCCTAACACAACCACCTTGCAACCTGTAGACGAGGTTGGCTGGCTGAGAGCAGTCTCAGCTTACACTAGTCTTTCTACAGAACTTCTTGGGAAGTCCAGGCAGCAGCAAATGGAGGTAGACCAGATGAAATCTGAAGGCCCTTCTTATGCAGCTTGCGGATTTTATGGAGCTACAATCATCACTGAGAAGGAGAAAACTGATCCTTACACAAAATTTGGCTCGTCGCTGACTATACATGCACAAACACAAACACAAACAGCATAGAGATCAGTAACTGCAGACAAGAAGCTACAGCTCTGTCCTCTGAACCTCCATTGTATGAGTCATGGGGGTGTGGTTTGGCTGAGAAGCTGGAAGAAAAGGGCACATCAGTGACCAGTTTTGTAGGTGTGGGGGCTGCAGCTTTCCTCCATATGCTCCTGAGTCTTAAAATGATAATTCCACCTCACAGAAGACTCTATAAAAACTTTCCAGAGTGCAAGCAAACAACACATCTGGGAATCTGAAGCAACACCCACAGGACACCTAGGACCACACCCCACTGAGACTGTGAAAAACATCTGGACAGACTGACACCTGGGGCAGAGAAGCAAAGTCACACTACTCACCTTTCTTAATTCCTGAATTGGCAAATGTTCTAGAATTTACCATAGTTTTTTCCAGGGGTGGATTATAAAATGCAACCTTCAGACAAAGTTCTCAGGAGGTTGGACCCAGGGATTCTAAGCACTTTAAGCGGACCTTCTCCCAGGCCCAATGTGGATTAAAGCCAGCCTAGGTTTGATATTTGGGATTTCCATTTGCATCTGGACTCAGCAGAGGCAGACACAAACTCTGGACTGCTTGTAGCTTGAGAAGGTTGCTGAGGGCCAATTACGGGCAGTGTCTTCCACTGGTCTGCACCTGGTTCCTGCCAGGGAGGCCCAGGGCTGGCACATCCAGTGCCCAGCTGCAGAGAACATCGGTTCAGAACCTAACAACCCTTGCTAGACTGGTATCCTAAGGAATGGCTCCTCACACCTGGCCCAGCTGCGGCAAGTTCCGCTCTGTGTGATCAGCACCAGCACAGCGGCTCATGAGAATTAGATACGGTGGAGCTTCATATTGAGCCAGCATGGTGCTGCATATCCTGCTCTCCAGGGTTAGATCCCACAGGGGAAAGGACAGAGGCTTGGAGCATGGACATTTAAAGTGTGGGTCCCTGTCAAATTATTCTTGGATCTGGTCCAGTGGCTTAGCCACATGCTGTGGCGGGGGCCACGTCAGCCCTAGAAGAGGACTCTCTAAGGCTTCCTCCCTGAGACCAAGGTCTCACCAGCTGTAAGAACTTCTACAGAGGAGACAGTCGGCCCCACTTGATGTGACCCTGCTGCACACCTTGTTGCAGAGAAACAAAATTTGAGAATCCAGCAATGACTGAGGGATGAAGCTCAGGAGGAGGAGCCACATTCCTGATATGGAGCTCCTGACTAAGAAAGCCCTGCAGTAGGGGATCCCCGACCTAGAGCCCTAGAGCCCTAGAGCCTAGAAGCGCTGCCTACATAATATGTGGAGGTGAAAAGAGCCAGGTTACTGTCTTGGGAAAGAGACTGAACTCTGAGAGACGCCATTCAGTCTTAAAGGGCCCACGCAGAAAATCTTTTTCAAAGCCACTTACCCGGGACCCCAGTAGAGGGAGAGCTGAGAGGACTAGAATTGCATGAGGAGAGTTTAAAGGTGGAGGCCCAGGGAGAGACACTGTGGGGGATGGCCACAGGATCCGTGTGCTGAGTCACTCTCCAATACTGCTGTTACCATCATTCTTGGTTGAAGCATTTTCTCTGAGCAGCATCAGCCTAGGGAGACGTAACACCTCTGTCCTCTGAGTCTCTCCTGCATGAGTCATGGTGACTTTGTTTGGCTGAGGAGCCGTGAAGAAATGGGCACATCTGTGACCCAGTTTTGTAGGTGTGGAGGCTGCAGCTTTCCTTTATACACTCTGGAGTCTAAGACCAATAATTTGATCTCACAGAAGACTTCTTAGAAACTGTCCAGAGTGCAAGCAAAACACACTTCTGGAAATCTGAGGCAGCACGTACCAGACTCCTGGGACCACACCGACCTGAGAACTGTGAAAAAGTCTGGACAGACTGACACCTGGGGCAGAGAGGCAAAGTCACACTCCTCACTTTAATACCTGAATTGCTGCAGGCTCTAGAATTTACCACAGTTTTTTCCAGTGGTGGAGTATAAAATGCAGCCTGCAGACAAACATTTCAGGAGGTGAGACCCAGGGAATCTTGGCATTTTAAGTGGACCTTCTCCCAGGCCCCGTGTGGATTAAAGCCAGCCTAGGTTTGCAAGTTGGGATTTCCATTTGCACCTGGACCCAGCACAGGCAGACACAAACTCTGGACTGCTTGTAGCTCCAAGAAGGTTGCTGAGGGCCCATCACAGGCAGTGTCTCCCACTGGTCTGCACCATGTTCCTGCCAGGGAGGCCCAGGGCTGGCACATTCAGTGCCCAGCTGCAGAGAACATCGTTTCAGAACCTAAAAACCCTTGCTAGAGTGATATCCGAAGAAATGGCTCTCACACCTGGCCCAGCTGCGGCAAGTTCTTCTCTGTGTGATCAGCACCAGCACAATGGCTCATGAGAATTAGATATGGTGGAGCTTCATATTGAGCCAGCCTGAGTGCTGGATTACCTGCTCTCCAGGGTTAGATCCCACAGGGGAAAGGACAGAGGCTTGGAGCATGGACATTTAAAGTGTGGGTCCCTGTCAGATTATTGTTGGATCTGGTCGAGTGGCTTAGCCACATTCTGGGGCGGGGGCCACGTTAGTCCTAGAGGAGGACTCTCTAAGTCTTCCTCCCTGAGACCAAGGTCTCACCAGCTGTAAGAACTTCTACAGAGGAGACTGTCGGCCCCACTTGATGTGACCCTGCTGCTCTCCTTGTTGCGGAAAAACAAAATTTGAGTATCCAGCAATGACTGAGGAATGAAGCTCAGGAGGAGGAGCCACATTACTGTGGAGCTCCTGACTAAGAGAACCTTGCAGTAGTGGGTCGCCGACCCAGAGCCCTAGAGCCTAGAAGCGCTGCCTACACAGCATGTGGAGGTGAAAAGAGCCAGGTTACTGTCTGTGGGAAAGAGACTGAGCTTTGAGAGACGCCATTTAGTCTTAAAGGGCCCACGCAGAAAATCTTGTTCACAGCCACTTACCCGGGACCCCAGTAGAGGGAGAGCTGAGAGGACTAGAGTTGCATCAGGAGAGTTTAAAGGTGGAGGCCCAGGGAGAGACACTGTGGGGGATGGCCACAGGAACCCTGTGCTGAGTCACTCTCCAATACTGCTGTTACCATCATTCTTGGTTGAAGCATTTCCTCTGAGCAGCATCAGCCTAGGGAGAGGTAACCGCTCTGTCCTCTGAGTCTCTCCTGCACGAGTCATGGTGACTTTGTTTGGCTGAGGAGCCATGAAGAAATGGGCACGTCTGTGACTTAGTTTTTTAATTTGGAGGCTGCAGCTTTCCTTTATACACTCTGGAGTCTAAGACCGATAATTCCACCTCATGGAAGACTTCTCAGAAACTGACCAGAGTGCAAGCAAACCACACTTCTGGGAATCTGAGGCCACATCCACCAGACTCCTGGGACCACAACCAACTGAGGACTGTGAAAAAGTCTGGACAGACTGACACCTGGGGCAGAGAGGCAAAGTCACACTCCTCACCTTTCATAATTCCTCAATTGCCACAGGCTCTAGAATTTACCACAGTTTTTTCCAGTGGTGGAGTACAAAATGCAGCCTGCAGACAAACGTTTCAGGAGGTGAGACCCAGGGAATCTTGGCATTTTAAGCGGACCTTCTCCCAGGCCCCATGTGGATTAAAGCCAGCCTAGGTTTGCAAGTTGGGATTTCCATTTGCACCTGGACCCAGCACAAGCAGACACAAACTCTGGACTGCTTGTAGCTCATAGAAGGTTGCTGAGGGCCAATCACAGGCAGTGTCTCCCACTGGTCTGCACTGTGTTCCCACCAGGGAGGCCCAGGGCTGGCACATTCAGTGCCCAGCTGCAGAGAACATCGAGTCAGAACCTAACAACCCTTGCTAGAGTGGTATCCGAAGAAATGGCTCCTCACACCTGGCCCAGCTGAGGCAAGTTCCGTTCTGTGTGATCAGCACCAGCACAATGGCTCATGAGAATTAGATATGGTGGAGCTTCATATTGAGTCAGTCTGGTGCTGGATATCCTGCTCTCCAGGGTTATATTCCACAGGGGAAAGGACAGAGGCTTGGAGCATGGACATTTAAAGTTTGGGTCCATCTCAGACTACTGTTGGATCTGGTCGAGTGGCTTAGCCACATGCTGTGGTGGGGGCCACGTCGGTCCTAGAAGAGGACCCTCTAAGTCTTCCTCGCTGAGACCAAGGTCTCACCAGCTGTAAGAACTTCTACAGAGGAAACTGTCAGCCCCACTTGATGTGACCCTGCTGCTCAACTAGTTAGGAAGAAAATAAATTTGAGTATCCAGCAATGACTGAGGGATGAAGCTCAGGGGAGGAGCCACATTCCTGATACTGAGATCCTGACTAAGAGAACCCTGAAGTAGGGGTCACACTGAAATTGTAATTCCCAACCTCAGCTGACCTAACTGAACAAGCTTGCAACCTGTGGAATGGTTTTTTCGGGAGGCCGGTCAGTGACCAACTATAGTCTTTCTACAGAAAACTTGTTGAGAAGATAGGCAGCTACAAGAAGAGGTGGAGCAGCTGAGAAATGAAGAAAAATATTGTGGAACTTGAGATTTTCATGTAGATTGAGTTTTTTATGGAGCTGCAGTCACCTCTGAGCGAGAGGAAGCTGATCCTTACACATAGGTTGGCCCCTTCACACTATCCAAGCCCAGAAAACACAGACACAAACAGCATAAAGAGCAGTAGCACAGACAAGTAGCCCACAGCAGGTTACAAACAACAGCTGACACCAACCCACGAAGATCTAGAACCAACACAACTGGTAGTGGGTGGCAGACAGCACCAAACCTGGACTGAGCTGGCTACACAAGCACCACACCCAATGGAGGAGTCTAGCAGGCACCAGACAATATGAAGAATAAATAAATTCAACAGGACAGACATCGCACAATGTGGAATACAAATGATCAAGGTTGACCCATAGAGCCAATCAGCCTTAAGTAATAACCACATTCACAAAAGGACCATCTGCATTCAATACTCACATACAACAGAGGGAAAATCTACCCTCTAAAAGCATTTTTAGAACAAGGAAAACAAGTGGCCTGGATGTTAGTACCAACAAGCCTATCTTCTTCATAAAGACACCAGAAGAATTCAAAGTCAGACATTGCTATTTAAAACACAGAACAAATGGGCCGACAAAGAAATGCGACCCAAATGATCAATAGGAGATATTCCCAGAAAAAGAACTATGAAATAGAAGTAACCAAACTACCAGATGCAGAGTTTAAAATAATGATTCTTTTTTTCCCTTTTTTTAAATTTTTCCCCCCTTTTTTGTACTTTTCTAAAGCTGGAAACAGGGAGAGACAGTCAGACTCCAGCATGAGCCCGACCAGGATCCACCTGGCACGCCCACCAGAGGCAACGCTCTGCCCACCAGGGGGCGATGCTCTGCGCCTCCGGGGCGTCGCTCTGCCACGACCAAAGCCACTCTAGCGCCTGGGGCAGAGGCCAAGGAGCCATCCTTAGCACCCGGGCCATCTTTGCTCCAATGGAGCCTTGGCTGCGGGAGGGGAAGAGAGAGACAGAGAGGAAGGAGGGGGTGGGGGTGGAGAAGCAAATGGGCACTTCTCCTATGTGCCCTGGCCAGGAATCAAACTCAGGTCCCCCGCACACCACGCCGACGCTTTACCGCTGAGCCAACAGGCCAGGGCCTGTATTTTTCTGAAGTTGGAAACGAGGAGGCAGTCAGACAGACTCCCGCATGCACCCGACCGGGATCCACCCAGCATGCCCACCAGGGGCGATGCTCTGCCCATCGGGGGCATCGCTCTGTTGTGACCAGAGCCATTCTAGTGCCTGAGGCAGAGGCCATGGAGCCATCCTCAGCACCTGGGGCAACTTTACTGCAATGGAGCCTTGGCTGAGGAAGGGGAAGAGAGAGACAGAGAGGAAGGAGAGGGGGAGGGGTTGAGAAGCAGATGGGTGCTTCTTATGTGTGCCCTGGCCGGGAATTGAACCTGGGACTCCTGCACGCTAGGCCGACGCTCTACCACCGACCGAACTGGCCAGGGCCTAAAAGAATGATTCTTAGCATGCTCAAGGATCTTAGAGTAACAATGGATGGGTATAATGAGCACCTACATAAAAAGATAACAAGCATCAAAAAGGACACTGAAATCATAAAAAACAACCCATAAGAAATGACAAATATTATACCAGAAAGGAAGACTGCACAAGAAGCAATCAACAGCAGGATGGATAAAGCAGAGGAATGAATCAGCAATTTAAACGATAAGGTCAACAGAAGCACAGAAGTAGAGCAGCAAATGCGAAGAGGAGCAAAGAGACTGAGGAAACCCTACGAGACCTCGGTGACAACATGAAGGGAAACAACATCCCCATCATAGGGGATCCTGAAGGAGAAGAGAACGAACAGGGGTTAGAGAACCTGTTTGAAGAATTCATAGCTGAAAATTTCCCCAAACATGAAGAAAAGGTCACACAAGTTCAGGCAGCACAGAGACTCCCACTAAAGAGGAAACCAAGGAGGCCTACACCAAGACACAGCATAATTAAAACGCCAAGGTTAGGAGACAAAGAAAGAACACTAAAAGCTGCAAGGGAAAAGCAGTTCATTACCTGCAGAGGAGCCCTCATAATGACGATTTTCATCTTCTCAACAGAAACACTTGAGGCCAGAAGGGACTGGCAAAAAATATTCAAAGTGATGCAAACCAAGAACCTACAACCAAGACTGCTTTCTCCAGCAAGGCTGTTATTTAAAATGGATGGAAGAACTGAAAGTTTCTCAATTTTTTTTCAATTATTATTTTTTTTTTTCCTGAAGCTGGAAACCGGGAGAGACAGTCTTACAGACTCCCGCATGCGCCCAACCGGGGTCCACCCGGCACGCCCACCAGGGCGACGCTCTGCCCCTCTGGGGCGTCGCTCTGCTGTGACCAGAGCCACTTAGCGCCTGGGGCAGAGGCCAAGGAGCCATCCCCAGCGCCCGGGCCATCTTTGCTCCAATGGAGCCTTGGCTGCGGGAGGGGAAGAGAGAGACAGAGGAGGAGGGGGTGGGGTGGAGAAGCAAATGGGCGCTTCTCCTATGTGCCCTGGCCGGGAATCGAACCCGGGTCCCCCGCATGCCAGGCCGACGCTCTACTGCTGAGCCAACCGGCCAGGGCTGAAAGCTTCTCATACAAAAAAAGACTCAAGGAATTCATTTCAACCAAACCAGTATTTCAAGATAATTTAAGTGTTTTTTTGTAAAACGAGCAAAGGGGGAAAAAATGAACAAAAAAAATCAAGTAAAAGTGGATTGTAGATTTAAAGAATAAAATGATAGATTCCAACATTGCGATGACATAGGCAGACCTTCCTACTGCCACATTGTAGGAGCAAATAGATTTAACCTAATTTAAGACAATCATCTTGAATAAACCAACTTTGGACTGAATGAAGTGGAGTATATAAACAAGGATCAAAGAAGAAGCCACACTGAGAATGGTAGGAGGGGAGAAGACATAGAAAAGATTGCCCCCCTTCCAGGGGTGAGCTGTGGCTGAGGGGTGGGAGGCACTCTTACTTTGGGGAGGGTTTCATTGAGAAGTGTTCAACCTCAGGCCGGCAGCCCCAGCCTAGAGCCCCAGAGCCTGGAAGTGGTGCCTACACAGTATTTGAAGGTGAAAAGAATCTGTTTTCTGTCTGCAAGAATGAGATGGAGCTCTTGGAGACTCAGGCTTCATCTTAAAGGGCCTGCACAGAAGGTCTTGTTCACAGCCACTTACTCGGGGCTCGGGTGGGGAGAGAGCTAAGGAGACTAGAGTTGCATGAGGAGAGTTTAAAGTTGGAGGCCTAGGGAGAGGCTCTGTGGGGGACGGCCATTGGAACCTATGTGCTGAGTCATTCATTCTCCAATACTGCAGTCGCCATCCTTTGTGGGTGGTGCAATCCCCTCTGAGCAGCACCAGCCTGGGGAAAAGCAACTGCTCCATGCTCGGGAGTCTGTCCTGCACCAGTCATGGGGACTGAGTCATGCTGAGAAGCCAGGAAGCAAAAGGCCCATCAGGGACTCAGTTTTCTGGTGGCTGCAGCTTTCCTCCACATACTCCAGAGTCTACAACTGGAGCATCCTCCTCACAGGAGACTCAGTTGAAACTGTATGGAGTGCAGCCAGACCACACGTCTGGGCCTCAGAGCTCACACCCACTGGGCACCTGGGACACACCCTACTGAGGTCTGTGAAAAAAGTCTGAACCGACTGACAACTGGGGTAGAGATACGGAGCCACACCCAGCAGCTTTCTAATCCCTGAATGGCCTCAGACACGATACTCTACCAGAGCTTTTTTCAGTAGCTGAGCCCAATGAGCAGACTGCAGACAGAGGCTGTAGGAGACCTCAATAAGAGACCTGTGGCCTTTTATGCAGACCTTTTCCAGCACAGTGTGGGTAAAAGCCAGCCTACGTTCGCAGCTTGATATTTTCATGTGCACCTGGGCCCAGTAGAGGCAGCCACAAACTCAGATTTGCTTGTAGCTCCAGGAAGATTGCTGAGGGCCAGTCACGGGCAGTGTCTCCCACTGGTCTGCACCTGGTTCATGAAGGGAGGCCCATGGCTGGCACACGCAGTGCCCAGCTATGGAGAACATCAGCTCAGGACCTAACAACCATGCTAGAGTGGTATCCTAAGGAATTGATCCTCACACCTGGTCAAGGTGACTTAAGTTGTGCTTTCTGTGATCAGCACCAGCACTGTGGCTTATATGCATTGGAGAAGGTATAGCTTCACACTCAGCTGGCCTGGGTGCTTGATATCCTACCCTGCTGGGAAAGGGAAAGGGAAAGGGAAAGGGAAAGAGACAGGTAGAGAAGGTGAAAGGAGGCTTAGAGCATGAACATTTAAAGTGTGGGTCCCTGTGAGCCTATTGTTGGATCTGGTTGAGTGGTTTTGACACATGCTGGGTGGCCGAGTCAGCCCCAGGAGAGGACACTCTCAGTCTTCCTCCCAGAGACCAAGGTCTCACCAGCTGTAAGAACTTCTATAGAGGAGACTGTCGGCCCCATTCGATCTGACCGTTGCTCATCTTGTTGGGGAGAAATAAAATTTGAGTATCCAATGATGACTGAGGGATTAGGTTCTGGAGAAGGGGCCACATTCCCCATATTGAGCTTCTGACCAAGAGGCCTCTGAAGTAGGGGTTCCACTGAAATTGTATTCTCAACCTCAGCTGCCCTAACCCAACAAGCTTGCAACCTGTAGAAGGGTTCATTGGGTGAAGCCAGTCTGAGACCACACTACAGTCTTTCTACAGAAAACTCGTTGGAAAGACAGGCAACTACAAGAAGAGGTGGGCTGCTGAGAAATGGAGGAAATCTAATGGACCTATGGGTTTTATAAGAAGCCTGAACTAGTACTGTGTAGCAGACAGCACCAACCCTAAACTCAGCTAGCTACACAAAGAACATGTTCAAAGGAGGATTCTAGCAGGCACCACACAATACGAAGAATAAGTACACACAACAGCACAGACATTGGGAAGTGTGTAATACACATGAAAATGGTTGACCCTTAGAGCAAGGAAGCCTGAAGGAATAACCATACCAAAAAAATGAACAATTGCATTCAATATTCACAAACAACAGCAGGGAATACAGTGCCCTCAAGAAGCATTCCTAGAACAAGGGAAATTGCTGGCCTGGAGGTCAGTACCACCAAGTTCATCCTCCTCATAAAGACAACACAAAAATTTCAAAAACAGTGCTACCTAATATACAGAAAAAAAGGCAGTCAAAGAAATGTGACCTAAATGAATCAAGAATAGAAATATCCAGTAAAATAACTAAAGGATATGAAAGTAACCAAACTACCAGACACAGAAGTTAAAATAATGATTTTTACAATGCTTGTGAATTTTAGAGCAATAATAGATGAACATAATGGCCATGTAAATGAAAAGATAGCAAACATCAAAAAGGACATTTTAATCATTAAAAGAAAGCAGTCAGAAATAAAAACTACAATATCAAAAATGAAGACTGCACTAGAAGGAATCAACAGTATGCTGGATAAAGCAGAGGATCATATCAGTGATTGAGAAGACACGATAAAGGCACATGAACCTCCATGTTCATCTCAGCATTTTTCACAGTGGCCAAGACATGGGAACAGCCTCAATGCACTTCAATAGAAAATTGGATAAAGAAGATGTAGTACAGATATACAATGGAATACTACTCAGCCATAAGAAATGATGACATAGTATCATTTACTAGAACATGGATGGACCTTGAGAACATTCTACTGAGTGGAATAAGTAAAACTGAAAAAGCTAAAAACTGTATGATTCTATACATAGGTGGGACACAAAATTGAGACTGATGGACATAGATTAAAGTACAGTGGTTACCAGAGGGAGGGAAAGGGAGGTGTGGAAGGTGGTTGGGGGAAAGAAGAGGGACTTAATGAGAAACAAAATATAAGATAACAGAAGATGATTTGACTTTCGGTGATGGATATACAGCATAATGGATCATCCAAATGATGTGGAGATGATTTCTATGAATTTATGTACTCTGGCTGACCAGTGTCACCCTGTCAAATTTAATTGTCTAAATTTAAAAAAAAGACAAGATAAACATAAAGAAGCAAAGCTGCAAAATGGAAAGAGGTGCAAACTGAGTGAGGAAATTTTAAGAGACCTCGGTGACAACATGAAGAGAAACAACATCCACATCATTAGGTGTTCCTGAGGAAGAAGAGAATGAACAAAATTAGAAAACTTGTTTGATGAAGGAAAAAGTCACACAAGTTCAAGAAGCACAGAGACCACCAAAGTTAAGAGACAAAGAAAGAATACTAAAAGCTGCAAGGAAAAGCAGTTAATTTCCTGCAGAGGAGCCCCCATAAGGATGATATCCAATTTCTCAACAGAAAGTCTTGGGGCTAGCAGGGTTTGGCAAGACATATTCAAAGTGATGCAAAACAAGAACCTACAAGCAAGACTGCTTTATCTAGCAAGGCTGTCATTGAACATTGAAGAAGAAATAAAAAGTTAAAAAGATAAAACACTGAACAAATTCATTACAACCCAATCAGTACTGCAATAACTGTTAAGGGGCTTAGTATAAAAAAAGAGAAATTGAGAAAAAGAAGAATGTAGATTTAAAAAATAAAATTAGCAATAAATAAGTACGTATCAATTATAACCTTAAATATAAATGGATTAAATGCTCCAATCAAAAAACATAGAGTAAGCTGCATGGATAGAAAACAGGACTGGTACTTTTGCTGTCTACAGGAGATTCACCTCAAAACAAACGATACACATAGAGTAACAGTGAAGGAATGAAAAAAAAGTAATTCATGCAAATAGAAAGGTAAAGAAAGCTGGGGTAGCAATACTTATATCTGACACAATAGACTTTAAAACAAAGGTTAGTGTAAGGTATAAAGAAGGTCACTACATAATGATAGCAAAGAGTGCAATCCAACAGGAGGATATAACCATTCTAAATATTTATGCACGTAATATAAGAGCATCTAAATATATAAAACAGCTTTTGATAGACATAAAGGGCAAGATCAACAGCAATACCATAATAGGGGATTTTAATACCAAACTAACATCAATAGATAGATCCTCCAGACAGAAAACTAACAAAGACACAGAGGCCTTAAATGTCACACTCGATCAACTGGATTTAATTTATATCTTCAGAACTTTCACCCTAAAGCAGCAGACTATACATTCTTTTCAAGTGCTCATGGTACATTCTCTAGGATAGACACATCTTAGGATACAAAACGAGTTTCAATAAAGTTAAGAAGATTGAAATCATATCAAGTATCTTCTCTGAACACAATGGCATGCAACTAGAAATCAACTACAATAGAAAAACTGAAAAACATTCTAACATTTGGAGGCTATATAGCATGTTATTAAATGACAAATGGGTTAACAATGACATCAAGGAAGAAATCAGAAATTTTTTTGAAACAAATGAAAATGAACATATAACAACCCAAAATTTATGGGACACAGCAGAAGCAGTTCCGAGAGTGAAGTTCATACCGTTACAGGCCAACCTTCGGAAGCAAGAAAAAGCTCAAATAAATAACAATCCTGCACCTAAAAGAACTACAAATAAAGCCCAGAGGAAGTAGAATGAAGGAACTAATAAGATCAGAGTGAAATAAATATATAGAGACTAAAAAGAAAATACAGAAGATCAATGAAACCGAGATGGTTCTTCGAAAAGGTACACAAGATTGACAAGTTTGTAACCAGATTCATCCAGAAAATAAAGAGAGAGAATTCAAATAAAATTAGAAATGAAAGTGGAGATGTAACAACTGACACCACAAAAATAGAGAGGATTGTAAGAAAATACTATGAAGATCAAAATGCCAAAAAGTTGGACAACCTAGGTGAAAAGGATATATTTCTAGAATCATAAAATCTTCCAAAACTCAATCTGGAAGAATCAGCAAACTTAAACAGACCTATTACAATAAATGAAATTGAAACAGTTATCAAAAAATTCTCAGCAAACAAACGTCCTGGACCAGATGGCTTCACAGACAAATTTTACCAAAAATTCAAAGAAGAACTAACACCTGTCTTTCTCAAGCTATTTCAAAATATTCAAGAGGAGGGAAAACTTACAAGCTTTTTTATGAGGCAAGCATGATCCTCATTTCAAAACCAGGTAAAGACACCGGAAAGAAAAAATAACAAACTATATGCCAATATCCCTGATGAACAGACATGCTAAAATTCTCAACAGAATATTAACAAACTGGATCCAACAATACCTTAAAAATATCATACCTCATGATCAAGTGGGATTTATTCCAGGGAGGCAAGGCTGGTATAATATTAGCAAATCAGTAAATGTGATTCATCACTTAAACCAAAGGAAGGATAAAAATCACATAATTATATCAATAGATGCAGAAAAAGCATTTGATGAAATTTAGCACCCATTTATGATCAAAACTTTCAGCAAAGTGAAAATACAGGGAATATAGATTAACATAATAAAGGCCATCTATGACAGACAGTCAACAATCAATGGGCAAAAATTAAAACCAATCCCATTAACATCAGAAACAAGGCAGAGGTGCTCCCATTCACCACTTTTATTCAACATAGTTCTGGAAGTCCAAGTGAAAACATATATCATGCTCATGGATAGGAAGAATAAACATCATTACAATGCTTATATTACCCAAAGCAATCTATAAATTCAATGCAATCCCTATTAAAATACCAATGGCATACTTCAAAGATACAGAGTAAATATTCCAGATATTTATATGATACCAAAGAAGAAGACCAATAGCCTCAGCAATCCTGAAAATGCAGAATGAAGTGGGAAGTATCACACTTCCTGATACCAAGTTATACTAAAAGGCCATTGTACTGAAAACAGCTTGGTACTGGCATAAGAACAGGCATACAGATCAGTGGAACAGTACAGAGAATCCAGAAATAAACCCATGCCTTTATGGTCAATTGATATTTGACAAAAAAAGTAAGAGCATACAGTAGAGTAAAGACACTCTCTTTCACACATGGTGTTGGGAAAATTGAACAGGTACATGCAAAAGAAATGAAACTAGATCAACAACTTACACCATTCACAAAAATAAAATCAAGATGGATAAAAGACTTACATGTAAGTCACAAAACCATAAACATCTTGGAAGAAAACATAGGCTTGTAAACTCTCTGATATCACTTGTAGCAATATTTGCTGATTTATCTCCACAAGCAAGTGAAATAAAGAACAGGATGAACAAATGGGACTATATCAAACTAAAAAGCTTTTGCAGAGCAAAAAACTCCATGAACAAAATAAAAAGACAACCCACACAATGGGAGAACATATTCTCCAATTCATCTGATAAGGGGTTAATACCCAAAATTTATAAAGAACTTCTAAAACTCAACACCAGGAAGGTAAACAATCTAATTTTAAAAAATGGGCAAAAGAACTGAAAGACACTTCTCCAAAGAAAACACACAGATGGCCAATAGTCATATGAAGAATGTTCAATGTCACTAATCATCAGAGAAATGCACATTAAACCACAATGAGATAGCACCTGACACCTGTCAGAATGGTGCTCATCAACAAAACAACACAGAATAAGTGCTGGTGAGGGTGTGGAGAAAAGGGAACTCTACTGCACTGCTGGTGGGAATGCAGACTGGTGCAGCTCCAGTGCCCTAAAAGGCTTCATAGGATTCTATCAGGGCCCTACTTCAAGAGTGGAGAAAAGGTCATTAAACTGAAGCCTGCCAGGCTTCCCGGCCCGATCAAGGGACACATCATTGCTGTGGAAAGAGGAACACAAAAAGGTAAGCTGCCCCTTTGCTCCATGGAGGGAGGGTTCAGTCTCTTCTAGCCCTGCTCCAGCTACCTGTGACCTGACCTTGCCCAGCATGCTGGGAATTGCCACTGAAGGCCCAAGGACATCGTTCATGAGCCTAAGGTGTTTATTCTAAGTAGCAGATAAGCTAATCTCATTTTTTGTAAATGCAAGGGCCCATCTACTATGCCTCATTTGAATATGAGTTTTATTTATCCCTCAAAGATCTCTACTGTGGTTCTTTGACAGTCTGAGTTTGTTACTTTATTTAATGTATAGTATCTCCTTTATTCCTCGTCTCAATGCCCCATGCCTATTGTAGGCTGGGACCTGCTGCTAAATCCAGCTAGAACAGTGGTCACTAGGACTTAAAACTCTAACTGCAAAGTGTAGAAATGTAACCACCCTTTCCCTAAGAACTTGCAGGACTTACAGGTTACTCAGCAAAATGTTCAGACTGCCCAAGAGGTGCTTCCAGCATTACATCACCCAAGGACTTTCACGTGGACAGGTCCACACACACTGTAATCCTGACAACTCCCACTGCTACTAAAATAGAAAAATGGCATGCCTTACTCCAACCACAAACTGGAAGCTGGTTGGTCTACTTATGGCAAATATATGAAAAACTAAGGACTCTTTTAATCAGACTTTGGGAAAAGGGAAACTAGGAAAAAAGAAAGTCAACTTAACTGTCACTAAAGGTTAAAGATTTTTAAATCAAGAGTTCTGACTAGAAAAGAATTGTATGGTTTTGATAATAGACTGGATAAAATGTAAGTTGTAGAAGGTTTGTGCAGGTTGTAGGAGGTTTGTACTGAGAAAGAAGAATGTGAACAATCAGAAAATGGGTTTTCAAAGAATGTTTAATTAGTCACCCTAACTAACAATCCTCTACTCTCCCCACTTATTGGGATGACTCTTTCCTCCACCCTGACCATCTGGAGCTCAGAAACAGAGAAACAAAATCGACCCCTTGTTCTTCTATTCTCTATTCACCTCTCAGCCTGCCTCACCCAGTCAGGGGCTTTCTACCCATGTGGGACCAACACCTATATGTGTCTCCCCACTAATTGGACAGAAACCTGTACCCTAGTCTATCTCACCCTAAATATCAACCTAATCCCACCCCATGAGCCTCTTTCAATTCCTAGTACACTACCTGTCAATCTAAGGACCAAATGAGCTGTACAAGTAATCCCTCTTCTTGTTGCTTTAGAAATCTCTACAAAAGTAGGTCTAGGGGCAGGGGGACTGGCCACTTCCCTATCTTGTTCTCCCCCCCCTCTCTCTCTCTCTGAAGCCCAGCGAATTTGTATACATGGAATCATTGGTTTCACACAAACTGGGCATCTTGATTATTGCCTTTCATTAGTCCACTCACTGTATTATTTATTTTTCTAACTTTTGGACCCTGCCTCTTATGTTTGTTTACTAGTTTCTTACAGAACCGCATGCAGACCTTCGCCAATCAAAAAATTGGAAGAACCCCTTGTTCTCAATGCTAGCACCAATTATAGGACCAATCCTAATTCTGTGCCTAATTTTAATGCTTGCCCCCTTCTTTATCAAGTTCCTACAGGCCCAGATGAGAGAATCTCTAGGATTACCGACAATCAAATGCTCCTACACTCCTATTTCCCAACACTCCAAGAGAACTTCACGAGGGAAATATCAAAAAGGTAGGGATGACTGCAGGAAGAAGCCGCCCCTCAGCCCGAGAAGTTCCCTCCTGAATGTTCTCCAAACCCCCTTCCTTTTAACCACACATATTCAGTCCTTCTAAAACTTACACCAACAGGTTCCCCGTCTCTAAAAATCTCCACATGTCCTCCCGTTCGAGAGGAACCAGACCAGCACATCTCATGAGGCTCATCCAGGAGACCATGTATCACCATGTCACCCTGTTCAATTGGCACTCACAGCAAGCAACTAAGAATTATTACCTCTCAAGATTTTTTTACTTCCTTACTCAGGTTTTCAAAAATATCGCCTGATTCAGACCTCACAGCACGGAAATTGATGACCTTCTTAACTGGATGGGGGACTTGGCTTGGCAAAGTTCTTTACTTGAGTTCTCCCCAAAAGAAACAATAATTTTCCAAATTTTTCTCCTTTCTCCTCATCATCCCTCACTGTATATTATAAAATTAATAACTGCCTTTCTTTTATATGTAACCACAGAGTTGAGAATGATAGATACATGAATTACAACTGCCCTTTTGCTGTTCCTCTTGGCTGCCTGACCCCACCCTTAATTACCGGACAATCTCCCCTGGGACAGAGGGGTTCCAGGAAGCTGGTCAATCACCCCAAAGAGGAGTATTCTGGAAAGACAAGCATACCAGCACACCCTGCTCGAGGCTATCCCCAACCCTGTAACGTTTACCTCAGTCTGTTTTGGGGGCCCTTCTTTTGGAGAAGCGCCCCGGCAGGTCTTTCTCCTCTAATAAAGCCTGCACACCTGGAGTTCGAGTGCCGCCTCATTCTCACAGCTAGCAAATAATAATTCAATTAAAACAACAAAAAAAGTGCAGATAAAAAAAATGTCAACATTCTTTCCCTAATAAAAGATGAATTATAAACTCTGAATTCAAGCATATGCAATGTCCAGATATTAAGTGTTGAAGTAACTTAGAACAATGGAAACTCTTTGAGCTTTGGTGTTTCCTTTCTCTACCCTGGTTTCTTTCACTCTCCTGGGAGTTCACCCAGGACAATTACAGGGTTGCTACCACAGCAGCTGTCCCTGTTGCAGGGTGCTGATTTTCTGCATGCAAAAATGTGGACTCCAGAGAGATATGATGGTGTGAGTTAACATTATGTCTGATTCCCGTCTTCTGGGAACACAGAGGTTTATTGTGGTATTAGAAAAGAAATTATACTGAGTAGAAGTTCCCTCCTTAGAATTTTGATGGTTATTCTAGATTTATTTAACCATTAATACTCTGAAATGAATTATTTATATAGAATTAATGAGGTGTACACACAAGTAACAGGTAATTTTTAAAGCCCTACATTCTGATTTGTATATATAATTTAATAAGGAAATAGAAAAACAAGGAAAGTGTGACAGGTTTGGCATTTAAAGTGAGTGCATTGTTTTCTTTAATAGAAAAAACATGGTTTTAAAATTTTCATATTCTCTTTCAAGCTGTAAAACCTACTAAGATGTCTTAAAACAACAACAGCAACAAAATTTTCCTTTCTTGGTCTCTTACAATTGTCAGACCCATCTAAGAGCAGACCCTTTCTAAACTTGACCGTTCATTACTCTGAAAGGAGGATTTTTCTACAACCTTTTAGAAACTTCAAAAGACATGGTGTTTGATAATTAAGTACTCATTGTGACTACATTCAAAGGTTGGTATCACAACCTAATTTTTTTTCTTTTGAAATATAAATACTGCAACTCAGGGGGCATGGCACTACTGAAAACGGCCTGCCACATGCCTTTGATTTTGTTGAGAGAGGAAGAGGAGGAGGAGTGGTAAGAGGAGGAAGGAGAAGAGGACAGAAGATTGTGATCAAATGCAAGGGTGTTGCCCATGATGTGCAGTCTGGGATCGGGCCTGATAGTCCGCACCTCCAGTCATGAGGTCAAAGCCACACAATGTCCAGCAAACCCTCCATTTCCTGTGGGCAGTGCACTGACCACAGTGCAGCTCATTCAGCATGATTGACATAGATTTAGAGAGGAGTCTTTGATATGAAAGTAAAATCAAAACATCCTAGGGCAACTTATATTCTAGAGAAGTTTGGGTCCAGCGACTGGAATTAAAATAATAAGGACTTGCTCATAGACAATTAATTTGTAAAAATGTTCTGTTTTCATGGAGGCAAGTGGAGAAGAAGAAATTAGAAACTTGGGGTGGCATATTTATGATGAGGATAATATGTAAATCTATTTTGATACTATATTTAAACAAGTGTAAAATTAAGTATGTATTTTAACTCCATATAATAAAATAACTGTGATAAACCCCTTGTGATGACTCCCAAAAAACAGAATAAACTTTTCTAGGAGACTTGAAAATAGAAATCTTTCTCAAATGAGCAGACAATGAATGCCCTCACCAACAATATTTTGCCAAGGAAATTTTAAAAAGCAAAATAATTGTAATTTTTACAGAAAAAATTAAAAATAACTCTTTGCTTATTTGGTCTTGCTTGTTTGAGAGAAAAAAAGATTCCAACACTATGGAGCAAATTTTGAACAATGCAGCTGGATTTTGACCAAGTTGTTTTCCTATTCAAAGGGAGAAAAAAAACAAAAACAAAACATGTTACAAAGGTATAAAACTGTTTTTGAGAATAAAATGCAATTGTGTTTCAATAAATCTATAGACAATATTATAAGGTAGTCCTGTACCTAGCTTGTAAAATTTATATAAAATGTTGTATCCCAGATATCCAAGGGAAAAAATGCTTTTCAAATACTGTAATTGAATTTCCAGTACTGCTCTCTCTCTATATATGCAACTCCCCAAAAGTGACTAATTAGAAGAGATAATTATTTTTGACCTGCTGTAGAAATTCCATGTCACCACTTATTGAAAAGTATGTAGTGGGCATGTAAAAAGGCATTACAAGAAGTATAAAAGGAAGCTAAGTAATTCATGGCATTTATACATTGCTTTATAATTTGTTTATAATATGCTTTTACTTGCTTTACCTGTAAAATTTATTTTTCAATTTTATGGATAAGAAAATTCAGGCTGTGCCAGGTTCATCCCCTAGTCAAAGTCCAATCACCAGACAAGTTGGACTCAGAGGTGAACTCAGGAAGCCCTGTCAGAGCTTCTTGGACCCCAGCACCTTCCCTCTCAGCCAAAAATACACTGCTGCTTCCCCTTCAGAGTGCAGTGTGCACTCCCATAGAGTAACGTCATGCTTCCCGTCTTCTCTGTGTGGAAGGGCTTTGGAAGCGTAACATTGTAAGGTGTTCTTAGCAACAGACAACTGTATAAGTTAAAGATTTAAGAATTTACTAGGGAAAGTGAAGAGAGGTATCTTGGTCACAATTTAACACAAGCCAGTTCTATGACAAGTTATGTATGCATGAAATAAATAGTATAGCAAACATGTCCTTGCTAATAATATCATATATGGCTATATTAGAGTTATAATATGTTTAGTACAATTAGACAATCAGACATTATATGGCAGGGATCATATGAAATAAACTTTGCACAATTTGCTTATCCAGGTAAAATGTGTGCATATAATTTACTAAAATCTGTTAGCTTACCACAGTAATGTTATATAGAATTTTGAGTTTTAAAATGAATAATTCTAATTCTAAAATTATTGGTGTAGAAGGTTTAATTTTAGAAACTTTTGCGACTGTAGAAATAAAACTTGAGCCTGACCTGTGGTGGCACAGTGAATAAAGCGTTGACCTGGAAATGCTGAGGTCACCGGTTCGAAACCCTGGGCTTGCCTGGTCAAGGCACATATGAGAGTTGATGCTTCTAGCTTCTCCCCACCTTCTCTCTCTGTCTCTGTCTCTCTCCCTTTCTCTCTGCTCTCTAAAATGAATAAATAAAATTTTAAAAAAAGTTGAAAGGTAGGAGACACTTTAAACATAGGGTGTCACCCAGGGAAAATCTTCAAAGGCAGTATGAGTGGAATAATAATACAAGAACATTAAAGTAGGCCAAATTTCTTATAGAAAAAAATTAAGTTCTTGAGTAATATTCATCTGAATCACATTATATCTATCACTAATAGAAATATATAAAGCTATTATAGAAAAAAGTGAGTAATGAGAGTTGAGAAAAGACAAGGAAAGTAGAGAAGGTAATAAAAGTCTTATTCACAGGGCAATTCTTGGGGATAAAATTGAGTCAAAACACCTCAGAGCTATGAGACTGAGGGTATGACTAGCAGGGAGGACCCCACAGGCATGGAGGATGGAGGAACAGTACAGTCAAAAACCCTGATCCATCCCTTGTCTACGCTCAGAACCCAGGCAGGGGGGACTGAGTGCAGTCGGAGACCCTGATCCATCCCTTGTCTGTGCTCAGAACCCAGCCAGGGGGGACTGAGTGCAGTCGGAGACCCTGATCCATCCCTTGTCTGTGCTCAGAACCCAGCCAGGGGGGACTGAGTGCAGTCAGAGACCCTGATCCACCCCTTGTCTGTGCTCAGAACCCAGCCAGGGGGGACTGAGTGCAGTCAGAGACCCTGATCCACCCCTTGTCTGTGCTCAGAACCCAGCCAGGGGGGACTGAGTGCAGTCAGAGACCCTGATCCACCCCTTGTCTGTGCTCAGAACCCAGCCAGGGGGGACTGAGTGCAGTCAGAGACCCTGATCCACCCCTTGTCTGTGCTCAGAACCCAGCCAGGGGGGACTGAGTGCAGTCGGAGACCCTGATCCACCCCTTGTCTGTGCTCAGAACCCAGCCAGGAATTCCTAAGTCACAGGGCAGTGCTCCTTGCACTCGCCAAGCTATGTTCAGAAACCTCTGTTTTCTGTATGCGAATAAATATTACTTAGAGTTCCTTCTATGAAAATCATGTATCAAATAAGGTGAGATGGAATGATTCCAAGGTCTCTTGTAGCTTTAACCAGATAATTTTATGATAAGTAAAAAAGGTCTACTTGTATTTTTAATAAATAGAATAGAAAGTTAGAAATTTTTATTAAAAATCCATGAGTCAGAGAGTCTTTTATTCAGAGGGTAGGAGAATGGACAGCTCAACTTAGACAACCAAATTTCTCTTATGTGTGGAGTGCAATTTTTGTCTGTACATAATGAATGCAATCCTCTCAATAGATACTTGTTTTTAATTCCTTTTCCCCTCCATTTTGACATTGGTCTTTTTCTTTACTTGTCAGTTTAGGAATTTGGTTATTTTCTTCCACTTAATGACTTTGTTCAAAAAAGTATTTGGCTAGATGCCTCTAGAGTCTTGGGTGTTGGGTGCCATAGAAACAAAACTAATTACTCATTTCAGTGCCAGTATGACCAGTGGCCATGAGAAGTTAGTTGACAAAAAAAAAAGTGAAAATTTTAACATTATAGCATGCTCTTATAAAATAAGTAAACCTCTTCCCTGACAGCTGCTCAAGCCCCTCCAGCAGAGACAATTTTTTAAAATGCCCATTTGTACTAAATTGACCTTTTCTATGAACAGGTCAGCCAGGTGCAAGCTACCAGATGTGACTTCCCATGGCTTCTAAGCCTCAGGAGGCCACTGCTCTCTTCTATTAAATAGTACTCAACTAAGTAGAAGTGGGGTGGAGCAGCATTTTTATAGGGTATGTGTATTTGACAAAATTGAACGTTCTCTAATAGGAAACATGCTCCAAATGTTTTGGTCCTTTTCATTACATTATGATTATATCATAAAACATACAGCATTTTGGGAGTCATATGGAGATTGGGCATTTATAAAGCCATTTCTAACAGCCTAAGTTATCTTGTACTCCTATGAAATGCCCTTTTCATCCTTTTCACTTTGAATATATTTGTAATGGATTAAGGATCTCAAACCGCTGAAAGAACACTTCTACTCTCAGCACTTCCTTTAGGTTGCCCTCCAAAACCACGCTCAGGTCCAACTCATGCTCTGTGGCTTTTTTCCTAATAAATAGCATTCTGTCCCTCATCCTCAAGGAAGAGCGACAGGGTCTCAGTCCCCATCTTTCCATGTCTCAACCCTGAGGCTCCCTGGATCACAGAACTCATAAGATAAATTAATTTCAGCTAGTATTTCAAAGGTCTTCTTGGAGATAACATGTATTTAACATTCCCTAACCTGATTTTTCTTATCTAACTCATTGGTTCCTAAATCTGGAGAGTTCCTTAAAGATAAAGATTCTTGAACTTTAATCCCAATTTTTATTCTGTAAGTCCAATGGTACTCAGGACTCCCCAAATAATTATGTAGGGTGGCCAAGTTTGGGAACCATATGGTCAAGTCACTAATGGCTATTGTGGAGAATTTGAGGTCACAGTAAGTAATGGGACATTATCTCCTGGAAAGGAACAAGCCATTGTCTTTGGTATTACACAGGCCTGGGTTCATATTTCTCATCTGTCACTAATGAGGTGCCAGGTCTCTTTGAGCCTGTTTTCCCCCTTAGAAAACCAGGCAGTGGCCCTGGCCGGTTGGCTCAGTGGTAGAGCATTGGCCTGGTGTGCAGGAGTCCTGGGTTCGATTCCCGGCCAGGGCACACAGGAAAAGTGCCCATCTGCTTCTCCACCCCTCCCCCTCTCCTTCCTCTCTGTCTCTCTCTTCCCCTCCCGCAGCCAAGGCTCCACTGGAGCAAAGTTGGCCCGGGTGCTGAGGATGGCTCTGTGGCCTCTGCCTGCCTCAGGTGATAGAATGGCTCTGATTGTGGCAGAGCCATGCCCCAAGATGGGCAGAGCATCGCCCCCTGGTGTGCATGCCAGGTGGATCCCAGTTGGGCGCATGCGGGAGTCTGTCTGACTGCCTCCCTGTTTCCAGCTTCGGAAAAATACAAAAAAAAAAAAAAAAAAAAGAAAACCAGGAGGTGATAAGATTTGCCCAACTTGTTGTATGAGTGAATGAGATCATTTTGTTGAAGATGTTAATATGAGGCAAGACAATAAAATTGATAGAAAAGATATAAGATGCATGGTAATAGTATAGAAATAATGGTTATGTAATGCAGTCCTGAAAAAGAGTCAATTATACTGCTTTCCTGATAAGAAAGTCATTACATCATCTGGGCTGGGAATGGAATTATCCTGGGTGGAAATTAAGAACTGAGAGGATTTAGAAGTGGTTCTGGTCAGGACACAGAGCTTCTTCCATTGAGCAGCCTGAGTTCATTCCACATATGTTTTTTGAGTGTTTACCGTCACCAAACACAAAGGATAACACACCAAGCTGTAAGGGAGACAGAAACACATCCCTGCTCTCCTGTAATTTATGTTCTAGTTGGAGCAAAGCTGATAATATATTGTACAAATAGATAAATGCACAGTAAATAAATAAGAACAAATCAGAATGTGATCAATACCATGCAGGACATCCAAATAGGTGATGTGATAGCGACTGGAAAGATGCTTTTCACTGGACGAGGAAGGAAGGCATCTCCCAGGAAGGGACGCTCAGGCTGGACTCGGCATGAAAGTCCAGAAGGAGGCAGCGCTGAGAAGATGGGGGTGAGGGTATTACTGGCAGAGGCCACAGTTAGTACAAGGGCCTAAGTGAAGAGGTGAGAGAGTGGTCAGAGCTTAGAAATTTTTTGTTCCAGAGTCAAGAGCTTGAATTCTATTCCGATGGTGATTGATAAGAAGTCCCTGGAAAATTAAAAATAGTAGTAGTGTCAGGGTTAGGCTCGTTTCACCAGGATCAGTCTGGACCTCAAGGGAGAATGGGTTTTACATAAGAGTGATCCTGTGGTTCAGTGTGTGTCTGACCAGGAGCAAGCACTGGGGCTCTCAGTAAAGAATGGATCATATGAGGAAAGGCGTGGAAGCAAGCACCCCATTCAGGAAGCTACTGCAACAGTCCATGCAAGAGGACAGCTGGAGGTAGTCTGGAAAAGAGTGGTGATCATGGAGACAGCCAGAAACGGACTCAAGACAGGTTCTAGAAGCAGTGTCTACAGTTCTTGTGATGCTGTGGAGATGAATAAGAAGAAAAGGAAAGGACTGATTGGGGCAAAGCTACCCAGGGCACTGAGGATGGCTCCATGGCCTCCTCCTCAGGCACTGAGGAAGCTCGGAATTGAGCAATGCCCCAGATGGGCAGAGCATCGCCCCCTAGTGGGCTTTCCAGGTGGATCTTGGTCAGGGCACATGTAAGAGTGTGTCTCTGCCTCCCCCTCCTCACTAAAATAAATAAATAAAAATGATCTCTTGGGTGAGATATGTTAATAATTTTACAATACATAAAATATGATATAATGATATACTGCTCACAAAAATTAGGGGATATTTTAAAATGAATATGAAGCAATTAAAAAAAAGCATTTGATTTTTTAAAAATTAAACAAGAACAACAGAGAAGCAAACTACAAGTCAAAGAAAGTTGTTTGATTATGCAAATGAAATGCAAAACCAACTTTTGCAAAAGGCTGAAAGTACTGAAGTATCTGCACATTCCCTGATCCCTTAATTTTTGTGAGCAGTGTATGATACGGCAAAAAGTAAGTATAGTTGAAGTAATAATCTAAACTGGGACTTCATTAACTTGTTTCCATGAGATTAAAGGCGAGTAAACTTTTTTTTAATACCAGGTCACCTACAGTGATTACAGAATTTACTGAGAGTTCACTATGTACCAGACTGTTTTCAATGTTATCTTTCTGTAATTCTGTGAGGCAAATTCCATAATCAGCCTCATTTCACAGAGGAAGGACCTGAAGTAACTTCCCTGCTGTCACAGAACTTCAAGGGGAAAGCAGGCCTTGAACATAGGCAGTCTAGCTCCCGAGTCCAGGCTCTGAAATCATGCTAGAAAACCAGGGCCTCCTGGACAAGATAATCTCTGTGACCTCCTGCTTCAATGGAAAGAGTAACAACTTCATACTCCTGGCATCCCTTGATAAAATTCTATCAATATACAGCTCAAAGTAAACAAAACCTAAGCCCTAGATGTTTGAAAGCTGATATAAAAGATAATTGGATTATTTTTTTTTCTTCTATTTATTTTTTTGTATTTTTCTGAAGCTGGAAACGAGGAGAGACAGTCAGACAGACTCCTGCATGCGCCCGACAGGGATCCACCCGGCACGCCCACCAGGGGTGACGCTCTGCCCACCAGGGGGCGATGCTCTGCCCCTCCAGGGCATCTCTCCGTTGTGACCAGAGCCACTCTAGCACCTGGGGCAGAGGCCAAGGAGCCATTCCCAGCGCCCGGGGCCAACTTTGCTCCAATGGAGCCTTGGCTGCGGGAGGGGAAGAGAGAGACAGAGAGGAAGGAGGGAGGGGGGGTGGAGAAGCAGATGGGCACTTCTCCTGTGTGCCCTGGCCGGGAATCGAACCCGGGTCCCCCGCACGCCAGGCCGACACTCTACCGCTGAGCCAACCGGCCAGGGCCTGCCTTTCTTATTTCTTACCTCGTTGCATTGCTGTCTTGTCTTCTGTCCTGTCTACATCAAAGGACTGACGTTTTACATATACCACCATTAAGCCAAAAGATTCCTTCTCTTTTGGAGAACTAATCAATCACAGCACATTTGCTGTGGCAACTGATGACAAAACTTATTGGGTTTTTTTATTTTTATTTATTCATTTTTAGAGAGGAGAGAGAGAGAGAGAGAGGAAAGAGAGACAGAGAGAAGGGGGAGGAGCTGGAAGCATCAACTCTCATATGTGCCTTGACCAGGCAAGCCCAGGGTTTCGAACCGGCGACCTCAGCATTTCCAGGTCAACGCTTTATCCACTGCACCACCACAGGTCAGGCCAAAACTTACTGGGTTTTGATCCTGATATTAACAACTGCTGATAGCGAGGGGCTCTATCTGCTAGAGGATCATCTTAAAAATGGTTGTCGAAGGTTTACCATCACCTAGGAATTCAATATGTCAGGTGGTATCCTGAAAGACATCATCCTGTCATTATTCCAAGACCAGAGTTACTTGGTATTGCAAGTCCAATTAAATAGACTTGTGAGGTAAAGAAAATACAGACATAGCTTCTAGGAAGTAAAAATGGGACAGGGTTTTATTGTTCTTATTTTATTGTTGCTGTTGTTGTGAAAGATAAAGTTTCATCTATCTATGTTTACCTACTAAAGAGAAGGAAAAGTAGAGGGAGAGGTAACAAAAAACATATGAGTGAGAGGAGGTTATTCATAGTATAAAACTGTGTTGTCCAATATGGTAGCTGTTAGCCACATGATGCTATTGAGCACTTAAAATGTGTTTATAAGTACAAAATGCACATAAGAATTTAAGATTTTTCATAATACAAATACATAACTTATATAAATATTTTTCACATTAGTTACATACCAAAAGAATAATATTTGGGATACATTGAGTCAAATAATATATATTACTAAAATTAATTTCATCTGTTTCTTTTCACTTTCTAAGAAGACTACTAGATACATTTAAATTACATATATGGCTTGCATTTCTGGCTCACATTATACTGTTTTTAGGAACCATTGTTATACGTTCTCATCTACTAGGATCAGTTTCAACCTCAAGAAACTCCAAATAACATAAGATTACTCAAGATAAGTGTGTATTGATTCCTCACACAATAGACAAAAGGTAGACAAGCCTGATAAGGTTAGCACCAGATTCATCAAAGACTCAGCTCCTTTTATCTTATGTGCATCATGCCAGTCATGATCCAATGTTCCAAACTGGCTGCTAAAGCTCTAGCCAGAATAACCACATTGCAGCCATCAGGAAGGAGAAAGAAACCCATTAAAGATACATTCAAAGTGCAGCCTTCCAAAGCATTTCCTACCATTTTCCACGAGAAGCAAGAACCCACATTAGTCAAGGTATTGATACCCCTGTAAAATTTGGGGAGTAGGGAGTGACCACTATAATCTGGTACCATTTATTCATGATGTCACCCATAAGTGTAAGAGAGTCTGAACAATGCAGTCTTTATTCCAAATAGCCAAGTATACAGCTAAAAATCAGGAGTTATTTTTAGGATGATCATTTGTCCCAGTTTTCTAGAAAGTCTATTTTCTCTTTGTTGTCTTGGTATAATTATTAATAGCTTCTGCTTTTTCTCTCAAGTGTCCTAGTTTGGATGATAAATTATATGGTTACCCTTGTTATATTACCAAGAAAAAATAGGGAAATAGATAATAGGGTAGGCACCTCAGTATCTGCCAAAAATCCTTGAGGATTCACTTGAGAAATCCTTGGCAGGTTGGTATTTCCTCGATCCACCTCACCATTATTCTATAACTATGCTTTCGGAGACTTATTGAGACCTTCACAGTAACAAATTAAAGGACTTTTCTAACTATTTTTTTAACATTTACTTTTTATTGAGTACCTATGTGTCAGGCATCTCAACACTTTAGTTCCTAAAACATCTTTTATATCAGAGTTGTAAATCCACTCACACCAACACACTCATATATGCAAGGAAATGTAGTCTTTCCTTCTTTATAGCTGATCTGATCTTCATCCCCATTCCACCCACTATACACAAACTTCTATATTTAAGTCCAAACTCAGTCCAATTCAGTAAACAAAACCATCTTTTTTGGGTATATCTCGTGTCTGTCTATTTTTTATTCACTTAACAAATCTTTATATTGTGACTTTATGCACCAGGCACTGTGCATTTGGAGGACATGAGGGTAAAATAGAGATCATTATTATTAAACCCCATACTGAAAAGTCTGGGTTCTGTGATTGTTGTTTCTCCCCCTGGATATTGTTCTATGTCTCTTTCTGGCTCCCCAAAATTCTAGCCCATTGTTTCACCATCTGTCCTCAATACATCACCAAATGTTCAAGTTCAGTCTCCAACTTAATCATCTAGAATTTGAATGTGCCTTTTGTCCAAAATCAAGTCTCCCTGATATAGGTCAAATTTGAGAGTTGTTTAATACTACCTGTGATAGATACTTTCTTTGCATTTTGGCGGTGGGGTGGGTACCTGTATTGACTTGCCTTTGTCAAGGCTGAGGGAAGAGTTTGGGGCAGGTGGAGTGGCCTCGCCTATTCATTTGGAAAAGTTCCTTTTTATGTGAATTATTGGTGAGGTGTTATGTATTGCCAATGGCTCCTGATAGCTTAGGCTTGCGTATGTGATCTGGGCTCAGCTGATCAGCTTCCCACAGAAGACTCTCAATCTTGAGTTGTCAGAGAGAGAGGTAGGAAGGTCACAATTCACCCATATTATGGCAGGGGTCACATTAGCAGTGTTTCATGACAACACTGGCCTTGTTCTAGTCATCTGAGATGTTTCTGATGTGTCCTAAAGTTTGACAACCCCTGTATCAGGTCTTTCTTATAATTCAGCCTTTCCAGTGATAATGGAAAAAATAAAAAGAAACAAGGATTGCTAAGAGAGTCACTTACAATGGAGTCAAGAGGCCCTTGAGGGAGTCAGGACTATACATGTTTTACATCTCAGTTCATGGAGCTATTAGTCAGTTGCTGACCTGTTGAAACACTCAGATCAAGGTCAAACAATAACCATCCTTGATCCATGAAGCTACATAAACATATATGGACTGAACTTCCTCCTCACCACAGTGACCAGACTCTGTGCATCCTTTATATCGAAAAGGAACCAATCCATTTCAAAATCCAACATCTTCCTTTTACATATTGGACTGCACCAATCCCAACTGACCTAGCCAACAGCCTTCATTTACATGAAGAACCAAAATAAGAATAGCTCTTTAGAAACCCTGCCTCACCCCCCCTCCCACCCCACCCCCACACCTTGGAGTACAGTTGAAGTTGCTAACTAAATCAGTGCCTGGATTGGAATTCTTCCTTTGCTCAAATAAACACTTTTTATCTTTTATTATAGCCTACCCCCCTTTTTATATTGACACTAGAAAAATGTACTTATTACCCCACCCAGGGTTAATTCTTCCCTTTCTGGAGTTGTATAAACATTAATAGTGATACCAGTGTTGCTGAATCTATCCTATGTTGGTTTGCTGTTATTTAAGTAGGTATTTTAGTTCTACAACTAATTTCTAAGTTTCTAGAAGGAAGGATATATTCCTGTCTTACCTAGAGTAATAACTTAATAAATAAATGACTATTCATTAGTGAAAAATTAAATGCATCTAATATATAAATTTTTCTATTTTCTATAAAATAAATCTTAAGTTAGTTCACTTTAAACTCAAGTTTAAAATTTGCAATATTTTAAAATTACCTACAGGATGAGCTATAACAAACACGTCACAACCTCAGAGATTCTTATTTAATTGATATGGGGTACAGCAAGTGGATCATGCAAGTTTCATAAGTTCCTAAATGGTTCTATATTAGAAGCAAGGTGGTAAATCATTCTGATATTCAAGGTGTGCTCCAAGGACCATAAGCAGTGGTTCACCTGGGAATTTCTGAATGTGTATCTTAACAAGATTCTAAGTTTATTTATATATACAGTAAACTATGAGAAGCACTTAGTCTAGAGCAGTAATGGCCAGTAAAAATATAATACAAGCCTGTGATATTGTCATTTATGAGAAATATATACTTGGTCATTCAGAAAACTGAAATATATTTCACATGCATGTTTGGTCTTCATCCACTCTTCCTAGCTTACAGCTCCCAAAACCTTTGGAATTTTCTAAGCAATGAGAGCATCTGTTACTATAATATTTGGTCTCTTTTCATCAGTTTCTGAAATATCTTCAGAGCCATAAAGGTGAGATAAGTGTCTTATTCATAACAAGATCTTTACAACTGGCTTTATGCCAATGAGTGACATTTGGACAGCACCTAAGGATGGGGATGGGTTGCCATAGAAACCAACCCTTAAGAGAAGGTTGGAACTGTCAGTCTCACCTTCCAGTTTCCAATGAAGGGAGAAGGACTGGAGCTGAACTCAACCACCACTGGCCAATGATTTAATCCACCATGCCTACATAATGGAACCTCCATAGAAACCACAGGGAAGGGGCTCAGAGAGCTCTCAAGTTGATGAACTGGAACAGTCCCATGTGCCACCAGGCTAGGCCTCCAACGTCACAGAAACAGAAGTTCCTTTTTCCAGGAACCTGTCCCATGTATGTCTTCATCTGGCTATTGATTCTTATACTTTAATAGGCATATAAAAAGATGCTCAACAGCACTAATGATCAATTATGTAAATTAAAACCACAATGAGATACCACCTCACACCTGTCAGAATGGCTATCAGCAATAAATCAACAAACAACAAGTGTTGGTGAAGATATTAAAAAAACAGAACCCTTGTGCACTGTTGGTGTAAATGTAGATTGGTAGAGTCACTGAGAAAAGTGGCATGGGGTTCCTCAAAAAATTAGAATAGAACTACCTTATGACCCAGCAATTCTGATTCTGGATATTTGTCCAAAGACATCCTAAAACACTGACTGACTGGTGGTGGTGCAGTAGACAGAGCATTGACCTGGGACATTGAGGTCCCAGTTTTCAAAAACTCGAGGTCACCGACTTGAGCTCAGGCTCACCTGGCATGAACACAAGCTTGTCAGTTTAAGCATGGGATTATGGACATGCCCCCACAGTCACTGGCTAGAGACCCAAGGTCACTGGCTTGAGCCCCAAGGTCACTGGCTTGAACACCAAGGTTGCTGGCTTGAAGCCCAAGTTTGCTGGCTTGAGCTGTAAGTCATTGGATTAAGCAAAAGGGTCACTGGCTCAGCTGGAGCCCGGTCAAGGCACATATGAGAAGCAATCAATGAACTAAAGTGATGCAACTATGAGTTGATGCTTCTCATCTCTCTTCCTTCCTGCCTCTTTCTCTCTCTGTCTCTTTCTCTCTCACACACAAAAGTCCCAAAACAGCAATTTGAAAAGGTATATGCATCTCTATGTTAACTGTAGCATTATTTGCAATAGCCCAGATATGTAAGCAACCTAAATGTCTATCAATAGATGATTAGATAAAAAGATTTGGTATGTATACATTGGAATATTACTCAGCCATAAAAAGAATGAAATCTTTACCATTTGAGACAACATGGATGGACCTAGAGGGTATATTATACTAAGTAAAATGAGGTAGTTGAAAACAAATACCATCAAATACATATGATTTCATGTATATGTGGGACCTTAAAAATAAACAAACAAAACAGAAACAAATACAGATACAGCAAACTGATGGTTTCCAGATGAGAAGAGGGTGAAAACATGAAGGGATTAAGAAATACAAGTTGGCAGTTATAAAATACTGTAGTCATAAGGATGTCATTACAGCATTGGAAAGACTGTACTGTCAATAATATTGAAATAACTGTATGGCGTCAGATAGTTACTGGACTTACTGAGGAGAGGAGATCACTTTATACATTATATAAATGTCTAACCCCTATGTTGTACACCTGAAACTAAGATAACATTGAATATCAACTGTAATTGAAAAATAAAATTATATATGTTACTGTTAGGAATAACAAGAAAAAATATATATCCTTTGCAATGAATAATCTAATGAATAAATGAGCCTCCCTAAGACATAATCAAATTAATTAATAAAACACAAGAAATGGATTGTAAAAACCTCTGATTGATATCCAGATGGTCCAAAGTACAGGTAACAAGCTGGGCTTGAGATTGGAATCTGAAGTGGGGGGGGGGAAGTCTTGTGAGACTGCTCCTGTGGAATGAGTTGCTGTCTCTGGGTAGATACTGTCAGAATTGAGTTGAATTGTAGTCCACCCAGCTGATGTCTGAGGAGCTGCTTGTAAGTTATGGCAACCCCCCCACACACACACTCACTTCAGGAATTGAATGTACAATCCCTGCAAAGCCACATATGTTAATTTAAAATCTTTTAGTACCCATATTAAAAATAAAACAACTTTAAACAGGCAAAAATAATTTTAATAATACTTTATAAAACCCAATATATCTACAATGTTACCATTTTAACAATTAACATAAAAATTTTAATATTTTACAAAGGTTTTTTTTTTTTGCACTATATGTTTGAAATTCACTGTGTATTTTATACTTACTGAACATCTCCAATCAGACCAGCACGTTTCCAGTATTTCATAGCCACATGTAGCTAGTGGCCACCATTTCAAATAGTGCAGATGTACAGCTTATTAACCTTTCCATCTCTAATACCAACCACAGCTTGCCTTACAACAGCTTTCTGCTACAGCCAAAAGATCTTTTCATCAACCCACAGACTCACTACTCACGTTCCTGTCTTTCCACTGGTGTAGTCACAGCTCCTTACAGCTTGGAGGACCCTCCCCCTTCTCTCTCATGGTCTCGGTTCATTGTTTCTTCAAACTCAATCCAGGTCTAAAACTGTTTGATGAAATCTTACTAAAATGGTCCCAGATTACAGTGCTCTAGATTTCATCCTTACATTCTAACCTATTAGGGAAAATGGTAAAGGGCAATTTTAGAAAACTAAACATAAAATGCAATTAAAATTGTAAAACACGCTGTCCTTCTTAATAAAAATGAAACGGAGGCCTCAGAAAGTTAATATTGAAGAACAGTCTCTCTGTGTTAAAGAGAAAATCACAGGCCCAAAATGTCATCACTTGTGATAAAGCCCATAATACCCATAATACTAGATTTAATACATGATCTAATTGTTGTTTTAACCTAAGAAATAAAACCTTAATCATCTGATATTTTCTGGTCAACACTAAATAAGGTCATCTGTCATGGTTTCATGGTCCCTCTCCATCAATCCCCCCAAAGAAGAGGCAACTAACATGATAAAAACCATTGCTAATCCCTTCCCCCCCCCAAAAAAAGATGTCCAGTCCTAAAAAACAATTCTTTCTTTTCTTATGTAGATAACTCCCTTGCCCTATCCTTCTTTTCCATGAAAACCTTACATTTTGTACAACCCCTCCGAGTGCCCTTCTAGTTGCTATACAGGATGTTGTCCAATTCATAAATTACCTAATAAAGCCAGTTAGATCTTCAAATTTACTCAATGAATTTGTTTTTTAACATTGATAGGAACAGCCATCCTAGAAATGCTAAATCAACCCATATAATTATTCTCCTGGAGACCTTTTATCAATAACTTTGCCTACTGTCCTCCAGCACATAATATGGGAATTAAATGACTGATGCTCAATTTCAAGCATAAGTTCAAGAAGAAGCAACAAATCTTCTCTTGACTGCTCCAAAACATAACTGAGACAAAAAGAAAAATCTTCAAAAAAGACATTATTAATAGTCACGATATAATAAAAGTAAATTTATCAGAGTCCAATGAACTTTCACAATATGACTTGAAAGCTTTAGGCTATTTTCTGTATTGAGCAAGAATACCCCATTCACATGGATCAAGGATGGGGACTCAGGAGAGCTCTTGCCAAGTTCCTTCCTTCTCTGATCCTCTTCTCTCTTTACATGGTGACATCATATTTAGCCTACAAACCTAGCACTTCCTGGACATCTTCACTCCTCTTGGTCTAGACTTATACTGTCCAACACAGTTGCCAATTGCCAGACGTGGTTATTGAACACTTGAAATGTGGTCAGTCCCAATCAAGATGGCTGCAAGATTAAAATACATGCCAGGTTTCTAGACTTTGTATATATGAATTTTCCTTTGCTATTATAAAAATATTACTATAAATTTAGTGTTTCAAAACACTCATTTATTATCTCAGTACTCTGTAATCTGGAAGTATGGTTGAGCTGAGCCCTCTACTTCTCTGCTTCTGAATGCCACCTGCATTCTTTGCCATATGGGACCCTCCACCTTTAAACCAGTCACACAGCGTATTGAATCTTTCTCATTTTTTGAATTTCTCTATCTTCTCTCTCTGTCACATCTCTTTGGCTTACATGCTGAGTAACAATATCCTGCTTTTAAGAACTCACTTGATTAGACTGGGCCCACTCATACAATCTAGAAAATCTCTCTACAGTGGGCCCCCAAGTTACAAACATCCAACTTACATACAACTCATACTTATGAACAAAATGTCATAAGGGCTATCAGCAATCAACTGTAGTTGAACATCAGTGAAAATACCATAGAGTTATTTGACTCCCAACAACAAAGAACTAATCAATGAAGACCTTCCGTATCTAGAGCAGAAGATGACAGCATTTAAGGAAGAAAACAGGAACCTAGAAACTGTAGAACCAAAAAATTTTTCTATAAAATAGTTAGCTGATGCTTTTTGTCTCATTGAAGTGGGAATGGCAAAGTTAGAGGAGCAAGATCCTGACACAGAGAGTTTCACCAAAGTTTACCATACAGTCACTAAAGGCCTGAGATGCTACAGGGCCATTTATAATGAGAAAAAAAGGCTCAGTGCAAACTTCCCTCAATGCCGACTTCAAGAAACTGACTCCTGCAGCAGAATCAAACCCTGACTCTATAACATCAGTCCCATCCTCTCCAGCAAGTCCATTGTCATCTGCATCAACCAAAATTATTAAAGGTTGTGTTTGAAAATGTTTAAGTATTGATATGCAAACAAAGCTAAAAGTAAATACTATGTTAAGTTAAACATCTTAGTTGCATTTAGTAGGTAAATGTACTAGTTCCAACTTACATACAGATTCATTTAAGAGCAAACCCACAGCTTCTTTGTATATATGAATTTTTATATATCTCATTCCCAGAGACTGCCTGTAATATTTATCTTAATTACATCTGCCAAGCCCCCTTTGACTTGTAATGCAACATAATCACAGGTGTTAGGAAATAGGACCTGAGAGTCATTCTGCCCATCAAAATACAAAAAAAAAAAAAGAAAGAGAAATATTTCATTAATAATTCTTATATTTTTCATGTTGAAATTATAATATTTTTAGGTATATTACATTAAATAAAATACATTAAAATTAATTTTACCTTTTTTGTTTTGCTTTGTTTAGTTTTTGATGAACTATAACTTTTTAAAAATTATATAGACATACTTCTCTTACAATCAGATATGGCCTTATATATTTAAGCCTCTTCTGGACTAGGGATTCTTAAAGACAATGAGGAAGCATGGAGATGTGGGTACAAGTGCTCATTTTCACATAAGGGAAGGAGCTCAGGTCAAGCAGATCTATACTTGATAACCCTAGTGATTACTGGGCATGCCCTATGAGGGCAGAAGCTTCTTTATTCATCTTTTTCTTTCCTGTGCTTGACACATATATGGATCCTTTCAATGAATATTTGCTAACTCAACTGAAACTAGATGTTAATGATTGGCTGGTTAAAAGCAAGAAAACGAAAAAATACTTGGAAAAAAAGTCAGCTACCTCTGTTATATCTTTTTTTTTATTATTAATTTTTTTTTACAGAGACAGAGAGTGAGTCAGAGAGAGGGATAGACAGGGACAGACAGACAGGAACGGAGAGAGATGAGAAGCATCAATCATTAGGTTTTTTTTTTTTTGTTTTTTTTTTTTTTTTTCTTTTCATTTTTCTGAAGCTGGAAACAGGGAGAGACAGTCAGACAGACTCCCGCATGCGCCCGACCGGGATCCACCCGGCACGCCCACCAGGGGCGAAGCTCTGCCCACCAGGGGGCGATGCTCTGCCCATCCTGGGCGTCGCCATGTTGCGACCAGAGCCACTCCAGCGCCTGGGGCAGAGGCCACAGAGCCATCCCCAGCGCCCGGGCCATCTTTGCTCCAATGGAGCCTTGGCTGCGGGAGGGGAAGAGAGAGACAGAGAGGAAAGCGCGGCGGAGGGGTGGAGAAGCAAATGGGCGCTTCTCCTGTGTGCCCTGGCCGGGAATCGAACCCGGGTCCTCCGCACGCTAGGCCGACGCTCTACCGCTGAGCCAACCGGCCAGGGCAATCATTAGGTTTTATTGTGCGTTGCAACACCTTAGTTGTTCATTGATTGCTTTCTCATATGTGCCTTGATCGCGGGCCTTCAGCAGACCGAGTAACCCCTTGCTGGAGCCAGCGACCTTGGGTTCAAGCTGGTGGGCTTTTGTAAACCAGATGAGCCCACGCTCAAGTTGGCAACCTCGGGGTCTCGAACTTGGGTCTTCAGCATCCCAGTCTGACGCTCTATCCACTGCGCCACCGCCTGGTCAGGCCCTCTGTTCTATCTTAATAATGACAAACACTGGCCCTGGCCGGTTGGCTCAGCGGTAGAGCGTCGGCCTAGCGTGCGGAGGACCCGGGTTCGATTCCCGGCCAGGGCACACAGGAGAAGCACCCATTTGCTTCTCCACCCCTCTGCCGCGCTTTCCCTCTCTGTCTCTCTCTTCCCCTCCCGCAGCCGAGGCTCCATTGGAGCAAAGATGGCCCGGGCGCTGGGGATGGCTCTGTGGCCTCTGCCCCAGGTGCTGGAGTGGCTCTGGTCGCAACATGGTGACGCCCAGGATGGGCAGAGCATCGCCCCCTGGTGGGCAGAGCCTCGCCCCTGGTGGGCGTGCCGGGTGGATCCCGGTCGGGCGCATGCGGGAGTCTGTCTGACTGTCTCTCCCTATTTCCAGCTTCAGAAAAATGAAAAAGAGAAAAAAAAAAAATAATAATGACAAACACTTCCATACATAGTAAGAGAACAGCCTCCCTTTCAAACTGCAAGCTGAACAATATTTAATAGGCATCTTTATAAGACAAGAGAGTGTGATGCTGCTTGGGGGGAAAAATACCAAATGAGCACTCTAACCAAATGTTTTCATGACTGTGCACTTTATTTGGCTTTGATGACTAAGCCAAACCAATGAATCTGTGGCTATTTCCATGTTGGTCAAATAAGTTTATAAATATGATATATATGTTTGCTCGCTTAGAGTCTGCATTGGGTGTGGGAGACAGGCTCTAAGCAGGCAGGATCCTTATAGCCTAAGGCTTAGTATTAAGACTAAGCTTTCCCCACACCCTTGACTGTTGCATGATGTGGGGTGGTGCACTCTCATGAGGAATCCCATTATGCCTCAGATATGTGACTTTGTATCAGAGACTTCCTTGTTTGTATATTAGATCAAAGGTTTTGATTTCTACACTATAAAATGGGGCAGAGAAGCCCATGCAGGAAGAGAGCAGAGAAAGTCTAGATGGAGGAGAGGAGAAGCAGCCAAGATGGCTGAGTGCTGAAGGAGAAGCCAGTTTGTGCAGAGAGAAGGAGATGGGGGACAGAGGTGAATAAGGCTGGTGAGGTAGAAAGCTTTGATTCTGGAAAACTTGGGTCAGTCAGTGGCTTTGGAAGCTCTGAATGGAAAGGGGAGTGTTTTCCCACTGTGTGTATTTCTTGCCCACCCTGTGCAAGTTTGGATTAAAGCTAATGGCCCACCAGTTCTTGGCTCCGTTCTTTCATTACTGTCTGTCCAAATCAAATGCTATCCTGCACCGGCCAGGCTGCTGTGATAGTGGCCACGGCTACTGGCTTTACATTTCAAAACTGCATTTTAAAAAGTTTTTTTTTTTATGTGTCACTTTGTCAGGTGTTTGGTTTTATTTGTTTAATTTAGCACAATATCAAAATGTTTTTAACTAAAGATGTTAGACTCCATCTACTTACCTTTGCACTTCACCTAGCAGTAGGCCAGGTCATTTTTGGGCATAGAAGAACAGCAGCTCCCTCCCCCCAAAGAATGCATACATCCTGGTTTAATCCTCCAACCATAGGCAAGGTAGAAACACTTTCAGAGCCTTACTTTAGTTTCCTGGTCTGTACCCACTCTCAGCCCCAGGTCTGATCTTGCACAAACTAGGCATAATCACTGTGACAATCTCCCAGTCCATCAGCGACAGAGCTAAGGATCCTCTGAGGAGAAGGTAGGATTGCTGAGAAACCTCAGGCTGCTGAATGTGCCTCTCCTGCCAGACAGAAACCTAAGAGAAACCGGGTTCATCTCATCCATTGTCCTTCTCAATAATCTTCCTGACCCAAAGGAAGAGAGAATACCAATAAAAAGATAATATAAACAAACCTTTTAAATAAAGTTTACTAATTAAAAGGACTGATAGATGATGGAGTGAGGATGCTTCAAAACCTATTGTCCTGCCTTTGTGGATTTTATTGCTTATCAGCATTTTGCCCTCAAGAAAAACAGAACAGCAACATTTATTCAGAAAAAAAAGCAAATTTTGTGTTTCTTGCTTTCTTATTTCTTTTATTGTTTGAGGTTTCTTTTCAACTATAATATGGCATTGTGGTTGTGAGATGGAAAAAATAACCCCTTGTCTTTCAAACCTAAGAAGCTGATTTTATCTATTGTCAACAATGAGCTAAAGAGGTTAATGGATCACAAGTCTGGCAAAGGGCCATCTTTCCTCCAGCTCAATATATTAAACAATATACATTTTGTTGCTGCTGCTGAGCTTATGATTTAGTCTGAGTAGTTGATGAATAACTTTACTTAACATTTAAATTATCTCTTTCTAGAACAGGCTTTATCTGAAATTTATAAAGTGCAGTCAGGCTGTATCCTGAAATTTACAAAGTGCAGTTTGAAATGAGTCATGACCTTTGGATGTAATGGTGGGAGCAGGGCCAGGGAAGGGGGTGGGCTGGCCATTGAATGAGAATCTGGAAATAGTGTGCCTTGCCAATTGAATCTGACCTTTCATTTTCAGATTGCCTAAATTAATGGAGTGAAATTACCATAATAAAAAAGAATAGATACTGGAGAAAGCACAATTCTTTCTGGTGCTTTTTCCAGGGATATTTTTAACAGTCCTCTAATTTAATGGAACAATTCTCTCCACTGACCCTGAGTTGACTCAACTTTGCATTCTAAGACTGTCATTTGAAAACAGACAAGCAGTTGTAAGCAACAATGCTGTGAATCCCTGCCTAAAGGACTTTTCTGCCTACTGCATTTTACTGTGAAATTAGCAAGGCACCTAATACCTCAACAGAAAAAAAAAGCTTAATGGCCTGACCTGTGGTGGCGCAGTGGATAAAGCGAGCATCGACCTAGAAATGCTGAGGTCTCCGGTTTGAAACCCTGGGCTTGCCTGGTCAAGGCACATATGGGAGTTGATGCTTCCAGCTCCTCTCTCTCTCTCTCCCTCTCTCTCTCTCCCTCTCTCCTCTCTAAAAATGAATAAAAAAAATTTAAAAAAAAAGCTTAATATTTAGGCATCTCCATAGGGAAACCTTTAGCAATGAAAAAGATACTAGTTTGAAAACAATCTCTGATTGGGTGGGGATAAAGGAGGGGACTTAAACTCGGAGAGAAGCAGCCACACATCAGTCTCAGATCACGTGGGATCCTTTCAGTCCCCAAAGAGAAGTAGCTCATACAGGCTTCTGGTCTATTGTTTCTGATGGGAGCAAAGGGTAGGAGGGGCATAGACTAAATTGGGAGGGTGAGTTTGGGATTTGGACCTGGAATAAACGCTGAACCCTGATCTCTGCTTCCCAGCTAGGCGATGACAGCCCCCTGTGACTCTGGGTGCACACAGCAGTCTGAGAACCACCGCTGCCACCACCGCTGGAACCCTCACAGACTCAGCAATTCAGCCTGGCAAACCAGAGCCACGCAGGAGCTCCCTGGACACCTGTCTGCTGCCAAGCTCCAAGTCTAGAGCCCCCTCATCCCAAAGACGCCTGTCTCAGCAACTCAGAGATTGAGTCCCTCCGACTCCTATGTCCCCGGGTTCCGTGACTTTGGTCACTTCTGCAAGTTTTCCAAGCTAGGACCACAATCCGCCTGGGAGCCCTGCACACCCACCCACTGCCCACCGCACAGCTGGCCCGCAGCTCCCATGCCTGGGTGGGACTTACAGTGCTCAGCCGCAGGATCTCCGCCTCCGAGTAAATCCTCTCCTCTCTATTCTCTGCCTAAGACCCTGCCCACCCTCTGCAGCAAACCGCCCTGGTGTGTGCACCCATCTCTCTTCTAGACACCTGTGCTCCCTTCCCCACCCTTACTTACCCCACCCTTTTCCTAGCGGCTTCTCCACTGCCTTTGCGAGCTGGGGAGTGGCAGCTGGAGAAGGAGCAGGGAGAGGAGGGAGAGGGTGAGGAGGGGTAGTGGCAGGGTGGGTGGGGAGAGAGCCCGGAGTGTGTGGACTGGCAGCCACTCTGCAGTTTTTCGCAGGGGACCCAATTTCTCCTGTGCGCCTGAGTGAGGGAGAGGAAGAGATTCCCTTAGACACAGGCGCACACAGCTGGGCCCGTCTCTGGGAGGCAGCTGCTGACTGGGATGTGCCAGTGGCCCAGCAGCGGCTGTGACAGTGCCAGTCATGGGGAGTGAGGAGCCCAGACACCTTAGCACCGGTGGCTCCAAGACCCAGGAAGGAAAGAACCCAGGCACACAGACTCTTTTGGGTGGATCGGGAGAGAGGAGGCTGGCCAAGCAGCTGTCACTGAGGACGCCCCAGGATGCTCTGCCCTCAGAGTTCAGACACGCTGGTACCGGCTGGGGGGGGGGGAGTGCGCCCCCCCCTCCCGCAGAGCAGCTGCAGATCCCAGCACTGCGGGGTCTGGAGCTCCGGTGGCCACCTGTGCTGTGCCAGCGCCGTGGGAGCGCGCCCTGCCGCACCTGGCTCCAGTCTTCCGGGAACTGCAGGAAACGCTCCCTAAACTCCACTACCTACTTCTCGCCCGCATCCTTTTCTTCTCTGCTCCCGCCGGGGACCTTGGAGCCACCGCCTGCCACCTCCTGCATGTAGGGCCCACCCGCCTCTTACTCTCACGTGCATGGACAGCCCTGCTCGCTCCCATTCACGCCGACTGGCTCTACGCTACGCCAAAGCCCGGGCAGCCGACTATTGGATTAACAGCCGCCGGGAGTGCTGGAGCCGCCCAGTGGTCTGGTGTGACCAGCTGCCCGGCCTTGCGTCCTGGGTTCGCTCCCTCCCGCACCAAGGCCGCTGCCACTGCCAACGCCAAGGACAATGGTGAGCTGGGCGTCCGCCTCCCGCTGGGGAAGGGATCTAGCACAGGGCAGAAACCGCTAGATTTGGGGTGAAGTGACAAGGGGGCTAATGGACCAGGGAAGACAGACCCGGGATGCCAGCCACAGTACTTTCTTGAGGCGCGGAAATGCTGGGCAATGCCTGGGGAAGACTTTTGAGACATTCGCTGGGGCTTGGGGTTAAACTAGTGCAAAAAGGGCACGAGCGGGGTGATTCCTGGGGTGAATTAAGAATCGCCAGTGTGTCAGTGTGGGTCTTGACCAGAGGTGGGCGCAGCGCTCTGGGCTCTCTGAGAGAAACAACTGTGCTCAGCAGAGTTTGGGGGCTCGCGCTGGGCCACTTCCTGGGGTTGCCTTGGGGGCTGTCACTTGCAGGGTGGACGGCTTTGGGAGAGGTAGGGGTATGCGGGCCCGAGCAGATTGCGGGCAGAGGACAAGCAAGGATTAGTGAACTTGAAGGTAGGGTGTATTCTCCTCCCCAGCCTGTCCCCACTCCTCTTAACAGCAATCCTTGCCTCCTGGTAGCTCCTGTTCAAGCAACCCATCCCATCCACTTCACCTCCCCCCCCACACACACACACTCAGAAGTTGGATGCCCTTGATGGGATTGTCATTATTATTAAGAGGTGCCTGAGATCTTGTGACTACTGGCTGGAGCGTGAGACTCCTGATTTTAGGACTTGGGCGACAGCCTGTTTTGGGGACGAGAGGAAGGAGCGCCCAGCCTCGGGTGGATGCCTCTACCTGGCAGTTGCAGGTGTGCAGCGTGCAAGCCTCCTCCAGAACTCCAGTCACTTCGCCCCGGTGGGCTCCGCTCTCCTGCTTCCCTCCTTTGAGTGCTTCAGGGCACCCACCCAACATAGCCGCTGCTCAGATCCCTGGTCTCCCCAGTCCTCACCTGGTGGGTCGGTCCCCCTCCCAGCTTTCCTCATTTAGCCCAATACCAGCTTCTTCATAGAAAACATTGATCCCTTAAAAAAAAGTTTTAATATTTGCAGAGTGTTTTATATCATATTACTTTGTGGATACATTTAATTGCACTGTAACTCTTCTCTGATTTATGTAAACTTAGGGTGCCTCGGGTTGGTGTGGGAGTGAGAGTGGGTGGGTGTCCTTTCTGTAAGGTGCTCTGTTCTAACTGGTCTGCTGGAAGGGATGCAGGCTGGTGCTCTGATAGCTTGTCCTCAGTAGTCGTGACATATTCCAGGGCTTTGGACAAATGTTTCCACATTACAATTTATTTCAAATATATTCAACTTTCATTCCAAGAAAAAAGTTAAAGATAAAGTGAATACAAATTTGGATAACAGCCTGACCTGTGGTGGCGCAGGGGATAAAGCGTCGACCTGGAAATGCTGAGGTCACTGGTTCAAAACCCTGGGCTTGCCTGGTCAAGGCACATATGGGAGTTGATGCTTCCAGCTCCTCCCCCCTTCTCTCCCTCTCTAAAAATGAATCAAAAAAAAAAAAAAAAAGGTTGTCAAAAGGGAGGAAAGTCACAGGAAAAACTAGAGAAAAAAAGTTTGGATAACAAAACTACTTTTTTCATATTCTTATTGGAATCAATTATATTGTATGAAGCAGGTTTGTTTTTTTACTCAACAAACGTTTGAGATCTTACTATGAGACAGGCACTAGTGTTAAACAATACAGATAATGTCCATGATTGCATGAGGCTTACATTTTTTTTTATTTTAATGGGGTGACATTGATAAATCAGGGTACATATGTGTACATATGTTCAGAGAAAACATCTCCAGGTTATTCTGTCATTTGATTATGTTGCATACCCCTCACCCAGGTCAAATTGTCTTCTGTCACCTTTTATCCGATTTTCTTTGTGCCCCTACCCTCCCCCAGCCTCTCCCTAACCTCCCCCCCCCTCATCCATTCCACTCTTGTCCATGTCTCTGAGTCTCATTTTTATGTCCCATGTATGTTTGGAATTATATAGTTCTTAGTTTTTTCTGATTTACTTATTTCACTCAGTATGATGTTATCAAGGTTTATCCAAGTTATTGTAAATGATTCGATGTCATCATTTTTTATGGCTCAGTAGTATTCCATAGTATATATGTACCTAAGCTTTTCCAGATCTTTGCTATTGTGAACAATGCTGCCATAAACATGGGGGTGCATTTCTCCTTTTGGAACAGTGCTATGGAGTTCTTGGGGTATATTCCTAAAATTGGGATAGCTGGGTCAAAAGGCGGTTTGATTTTTAATTTTTTGAGGAATCTTCATACTGTTTCCACAGTGGCTGCACCAGTCTGCATTCTAACCAGCAGTGGAGGATGGTTTTGTTTTCTCCACATCCTGGCCAGCTCTTTTTTTTTTTTTTTTTTTGCATTTTTCTGAAGCTGGAAACAGGGAGAGACAGTCAGACAGACTCCCGCATGCGCCCGACCGGGATCCACCCGGCACGCCCACCATGGGGCGACGCTCTGCCCACCAGGGGGCGATGCTCTACCCATCCTGGGCGTCGCCATGTTGCGACCATCCTGGGGGTCGCCATGTTGCGACCAGAGCCACTCTAGCGCCTGGGGCAGAGGCCACAGAGCCATCCCCAGCGCCCGGGCCATCTTTGCTCCAATGGAGCCTTGGCTGCGGGAGGGGAAGAGAGAGACAGAGAGGAAAGCGCAGCGGAGGGGTGGAGAAGCAAATGGGCGCTTCTCCTATGTGCCCTGGCCGGGAATCGAACCCGGGTCCTCCGCACGCTAGGCCGACGCTCTACCGCTGAGCCAACCGGCCAGGGCATGGCCAGCTCTTATTCTGTGTTGTTTTGTTGATGAGCACCATTCTGACTGGTGTGAGGTGATATCTCACTGTGGTTTTAATTTGCATTCTCTAATGATTAGTGATGTTGACCATTTTTTCATATGCCTATTGGCCATCCATATGTCCTCTTTGGAGAAGTGTCTATTCATTTCTTTTGCCCGTTTTTTGATTGGATTGTTTGTCTTCCTGCTGTTGAGTTTTACAAGTTCTTTATAAATTTTGGTTATTAACCCCTTATCAGACATATTGTTGAATATGTTCTCCCATTGTGTTGTTTGTCTTTTTATTCTGTTCTTATTGTTGTTAGCTGTGCAAAAGTGTTTTAGTTTGATATAGTCCCATTTGTTTATACTCTTTTATTTCACTTGCCCATGGAGATATCGGCAAATATATTGCTGCAAGAGATATCAAAGAGCTTACTGCCTATGTTTTCTTTTAAAATGCTTATGGTTTCACAGCTTACATTTAAGTATTTTATCCATTTTGAGTTTATTTTTGTGAATGGTGTAAGTAGGTGGTCTAGTTTCATTTTTTTGCAGGTAGATGTCCAATTTTCCCAACACCATTTATTAAAGAGGCTGTCTTTACTCCATTGTATGCTCTTACCTCCTTTGTCAAATATCAGTTATCTATAGAGCTGTGGGTTTATTTCTGGGTTCTCTGTTCTGTTCCATTGATCTATGTGCCTGTTCTTATGTCAGTACCAAGCTGTTTTGAGTACAATGGCCTTGTAGTATAACTTGATATCGGGAAGTGTGATATCTCCCGCTTTATTCTTCCTTTTCAAGATTGCTGAGGCTATTCGTGTTCTTTTTTGGTTCCATATAAATTTTTGGAATATGTGTTCTATATCTTTGAAGTATGTCAATGGTATTTTAATTGGTATTGCATTAAATTTATAAATTGCTGTGGGTAATATAGACATTATAATGATGTTTATTCTTCCTCTCCATGAGCACGGTATATGCTTCCATGTGTTTGTATCTTCCTTGATTTCTTTTATCAAAGTTTTAAAATATTCTGAGTACAAGTTTAATCTCCTTGGTTAAATTTACTCCTAGGTACTTTATTTTTTTGGTTGCAATAGTGAAGGAGATTGTTTTCTTAAATTCTCTGACAGTTCATTGTCAGTTTATAAAAATGCCTCTGATTTCTGAGTATTAATTTTCTATCCTGCCACCTTGCTGAATTCATTTATCAGGTCCAGTAGTTTTTTTGACTGAGACTTTAGGGTTTTCTATACACAATATCATATCATCTGCAAATAATGACAGTTTTACTTCTTTTCCAATTTGGATGCCTTTTATTTCTTCTTCTTGTCTGATTACTGTGGCTAGGACTTATAGAACTATGTTGAATAAGAGTAGTGAAAGGGGGCACCCCTGCCTTGTTCCTGATCTTAAGGGGATTGCTTTTAATTTTTGCCCTTTGAGTATGATGTTGGCTGTGGGTTTGTCATAGATGGTCATTATTATGTTAACGTATGTTTCCTGTATTCCCTCTTTGCTGAGAGTTTTGATCATGAATGGGTGCTGGATTTTATCAAATGCATTTTCGGCATCTATTGAAATTATCATGTGTTTTTCCTCCTTCCTTTTGTTTATGTGATGAATCACATTAATTGATTAGTGAATATTGTACCAGCCTTGCTTCCATAGAATAAATACCACTTGATCATGGTGTATGATTTTTTTCATGTATTGCTGGATCCGGTTTGCTAACATTTTGTTGAGGATTTTAGCATCTAAATTCATCAGGGATAGTGGCCTATAATTTTCTTTGTGTTGTCTTTGCCTGGTTTTGGAATCAGAACTATGCTTGTCTCATAAAAGGAGCTTGGAAGTCTCCCTTTGTTTTTGAAATAGACTGAAAAGGATAGGAGTTAATTCTTCTTTGATATTTGGTAGAATTCACTTGTGAAGCCATCAGGCCCAAGACTTTTCTTTGTTGGGAAGTTTTTGGTAACTGTTTTGATCTCAATTGTTATAATCGGTCTGTTTAGGTTTTCTGATTCTTCCAGATTGATTTTTGGATGATTATATGTTTCAAGGAATTTGTCCATTTCATCTAGGTTGTGTAGTTTCATGGCATACAGTTCTTCATAGTATTTTCTTACAATATTTTGTATTTCTGTTGTGTCAGTAGTTATTTCTCCACTCTCATTTTTAATTTTATTTATTTCTCTTTTTTTCTTGGCGAGTTCAGTTAAAGGTTCTTCGCTCCTGTTTACCTTTTCAAAGAACCAGCTCCTGGTTTCATTGATCCTCTGTATTTTTTTTTAACCTCTATGTCATTTATTTCCGCTCTGACCTTTATTATTTCCTTCTTTCTACTCCCCCTGGGTTTTCTTGCTGTTTTTTTTAGTTCTCTTAGATGCAGGGTCAAGTTGTTTATTTGAGCTTTTTCTAGCTTCATAAGGTATGGTTGTAATGCTATGAACTTCCCTCACAATACTGCTTTTGCTGTGTCCCGTAAATTTTGAGTTGATGTGTGCTCATTATCATTCATTTCTAGGAATTTTTAAATTTCTTCTTTGATCTCATTGCTAACCCATTTGTTATTTAATAACATGCTATTTAGTTTCCAAGTGGCTGAGTATTTTTCAGTTTTTCTGTTGTGATTGATTTTTAGTTTCATGCCATTGTAATCAGAGAAAATGCTAGATATGATCTCAATCTTCTTAAATTTGTTGAGACTGCTTTAGTGCCCTAACATGTGGTCTATCCTAGAGAATGTACCATGAGCACTTGAATATATATTCTGCTTTAGCGTGATGGTTTTTAAAGTTTCAATCTTACTGGTAAAATACTTCTTTTGTTTTTTGATTTTATTTCTGAGTTCATGAAACTGCCAAATTGTTTTTCTTTGGCATCTCATTTTTTTTTCAGATCTGCAATTTTTACTTCTCTGTCTTTTAAACAATGTATTTTTATGTTTAAATTTAAATTTACTTTCTGGAGATTTTAAATTTTCTTTCTGAGTGCCTCATTACCTAGGTTGTTTAGGTAATTGATGAATACATTTTTTTGGTCTAGGCATCTGTGAGAATGAGTCTGATTTTTCTTTACCTTTTTAAAAAAAGTTTTAAATGTAGGCACTTTGCTGTTTTTGTAGGTTAATAAGTCTTTTGTTTTCCAGTAGGCCGGGCCGAAGCATAAGTTTTTAGTTTCTCTTGCACTGCTCTAGCTTCTTGGGTCTCTTAGAGAGTGGCAAATACCCTGCATTCCCTAAGGAGGGGAACATCTCCTCTGTGACCAACCAGGTCGCCATACTTAGGGGCCAGCCTGAGTGTGCGGGCTAGTGGGGAGACTTAGAAGCAAGAATGAGTGGGCTGGGTGAGGGTCCAGCCTGATTCTGCAGTCTGAGGTGCCATGTGGAGTGGGCAAGCTGAGTGGTTAGGCTGAGTGAGCATGTTCAGTGGCTGGGCTAAGTTGCCATGCTGAGTGGCCTTTAAAGTAGGCTGGCTGAGGGGCCATGTTGAGTGGCTAGACTCAGAGGCCATTCTTAGGGGTCATTCTGGAGGGCCAGGCTGAGGGACCATGTGCAGTAGGCAAATCAAGGGGCCAGGCTGAGTGGGCAGGCTGAGATGCCATGTTCAGTGGGCAGGCTGCATGGGCAAGATAGGCGGCCAGACTGAGTGGGCAGGCTGAGGGGCCAGGCTGAGTGACCTTGCGGAGTGGGCAGGCTAAGGGATAAGTTGAGTAGCCAGGCTGAGTGGCCAGTCTTAGGGGTCATTCTGGGGGGCCCGGCTGAGGGGCCATGTGGAATGGCCCAGTTGAGGGTCCAGGCTAAGTGCCCAGGCTGAGTGGCCATGTGGAAAAACCAGGCTGAAAGACCAGTCTGAGGGTCATGTGGAGTGGGCAGTCAGTGGGTCTGTATGGAGTGGGCAGGCTGTTGGGCCAGAATGAGTGGCCAGCCAGAAGGGCCAGGCAGAGTGGGCAGGCTGAATGGACAGGCTGAGTGACCATGTGTTGTGGGAAGGTTGTTAGGCAAGGTTGAGGGGCCAGGATGAGTGGCCATGTTGAGTGGGTTGGCTGAGGGGCCAGACTGAGTGGGCCATCTGAGCAACCAGGCTGAGAGGCCAACTGAGTGTCTATGTGCAGTGGGCAGGCTGAGGGTCCATGTGGAGTGGGCAGGCTTTTGCTCTTGTCTGAGTAGGCAGGAGGAGGGGCCATTCTTAGGGATCTTTCTGGGGGGCCTGGCTGAGAGGCCATTGGAATGGGCAGGGTGAGGGGCCATGTTCAGTGGGCAGGCTGAGGGGCCATGTTCAGTGGGCAGGCTGAGGAGCCATGTTCAGTGGAAAGGCTGAGCATCCAGAAAAGGGACCAGGCTGAGTGGCCATGTGGAAGGACCTGGCTGAAAGACCAGTCTAAGGTGCCATGCAGAGTGGGCAGTCGGTGCGTCTATTTGGAACAGACAGGCTGTTGGGCCTGGCTGAGGGGCCATGTGGAAGGGCCAAGCTGAGTGGCCAGGCTGGTGGTGAGACTGAGAAGCCAGGCTGATGGGCAGGCTGAGAGGCCAGAGAGAAGGGCCACGCAGAGTCGGCAGGCTGAGTAATCATGTGGAGTGGGCACACTGAGGCACCAGGCTGATATCAGTTGTGCATAAAGATTTGGGTTTATTTCTGGGTTCTCTGTTCTGTTCCATTGATCTGTAGGTCTGTTCTTATGCCAGTACCAAGCTGGGTTTTTGGGGTTTTTTTGTATTTTTCTGAAGCTGGAAACGGGGAGGCAGTCAGACAGACTCCCACATGCGCCCGACCGGGATCCACCTGGCACGCCCACCAGGGGGCGATGCTCTGCCCATCCTGAGGCGTCGCTCTGTCGCGACCAGAGCCACTTGAGCACTTGGGGTAGAGGCCAAGGAGCCATCCCCAGCGCCCGGGCCATCTTTTGCTCCAATGGAGCCTGGGCTGCGGGAGGGGAAGAAAGAGACAGAGAGGAAGGAGATGGGGAGGGGTGGAGAAGCAGATGGGCGCTTCTCCTGTGTGCTCTGGCCGGGAATCGAACCCGGGACTTCTGCACGCCAGGCTGATGCTCTACCACTGAGCCAATCGGCCAGGGCCCCAAGCTGTTTTGAGTATAATGGCCTTGTAGTATAACTTGATATCGGGAAGTATGATACCTCCCGCTTTATTCTTCCTTTTCAAGATTGCTGAGGCTCTTCGTGTTCTTTTTTGGTTCCATATAAATTTTTGGAATATGTGTTCTATATCTTTGAAGTATGTCAATGGTATTTTAATTGGTATTGCATTAAATTTATAAATTGCTGTGGGTAATATAGACATTATAATGATGTTTATTCTTCCTCTCCATGAGCACGGTATATGCTTCCACGTGTTTGTACCTTCCTTGATTTCTTTTATCAATGTTTTATAATTTTCCGAGTACAAGTTTAATCTCCATGGTTAAATTTACTCCTAGGTAGTTTATTTTTTTGGTTGCAATAGTGAAGGAGATTGTTTCCTTAATGTCTCTTTCTGGCAGTTCATTGTTGGTGTATAAAAATGCCTCTGATTTCTGAGTATTAATTTTATATCCTGCCACCTTGCTGAATTCATTTATCAGGTCCAGTAGTTTTTTGACTGAGACGTTAGGGTTTTCTATACACAATATCATATCATCTGCAAATAATGACAGTTTTACTTCTTTTCCAATTTGGATGCCTTTTATTTCTTCTTCTTGTCTGATTGCTGTGGCTAGGACTTCCAGAACTATGTTGTATAAGAGTAGTGAAAGGAGGCACCATTACCTTGTTCCTGATCTTAAGGGGATTGCTTTTAATTTTTGTCCACTGAGTATGATGTTGGCTGTGGGTTTGTCATAGATGGCCTTTATCATGTTGAGGTATGTTTCCTGTATTCCCACTTTGCTGAGAGTTTTGATCATGAATGGGTGCTGGATTTTATCAAATGCTTTTTCTGAATTTATTGAAATTATCATATGGTTTTTCTCCTTTTGTTTATGTGATGAATCACATTGATTGATTAGTGAATATTGTACCAGCCTTGCCTCCACAGAATAAATACCACTTGATCATGGTGTATTTTTTTTTTCATATATTGCTGGATCCAGTTTGCTAAGCATTTTAGCATCTAAATTCATCAGGGATATTGGCCTATAATTTTCTTTCTTTGTGTTGCCTTTGCCTGGTTTTGGAATCAGAACTATGCTTGCCTCATAAAAGGAGCTTGGAAGGCTTCCTTCCTCTTGAATTTTTTGAAATAGCTTGAGAAGGATAGGAGTTAGTTCTTTGAATATTTGGTAGAATATTATTTTATAACTATGTATGGTGTCACAGGTTCTAGACTTTTTAGGGGGATCACTTTGTAAGTTATATACATGTGTAACCACTATGCTGTGCCTTGAAGGAAGGCACTAGCCAGACTGGTACTGTACTCGTCACGTCTAACATGGTACTCTAGATTTCTACAGGACCATAGAATGTTAAGCTACAAGAAAAAGACCTTCATTAGAAATAGATACATTCACAGTAGTAATACAATGTATGATAAAGAATGTGCTAACTATACTGGAAGAACTGATGAAAGTCTTGAAAGTCACATTTCCCCAGAAGGCCTGCTTCTTGCTCTTACTCTGCAGTTTTCATCTGATTCCTTCTCCTGTCTTTTTAATTAGTGTGTAAATTATCTCTGTGATTAAGCTTCTCCATCCCAACAAGAGAACTGCAATCTTCAAATACACAGACAGGTTCACCTTCAGGTGTTGGTTCAGATTGAGAGAATAAAGATATATAGAAGAATTAGACATTTGATCTTTGTAAGAATTTGTAAAAAGTTTTGTCACATATTTCAGCCAATATTAGGGAAACATATCAATGAATTAATATACAATATTATTACAATAATATTGACTCTATTCCATATGCCTATGCTGTACTTTACAACCCCCACCCCCCATTCCCCCCACCCCCCAATTCCCGCACACCCCATTATCCCCCACCCCCATTGCCCCCATACCCCCAATTCCCCTCCACCCCTCATTTTCCCCCCACCCCAGGGGATTATTGGATAAACAATAGGTCTTGTGTTTTTAGGTTTGCTCATTTATATTGAGAGGTGTGAGTGCAGAGATGTGTTGTACTTTTGGGCACATGAAACCTGTATAATTTTATATTAACCAGTGTCATCCTAATAAGTTCAAATAAAAAAAATAAATTGGTTAATGTGGTGAAAATTTTTATAACTTCACACTTAACATGATTAATTTTGGGAATTCAAAGGGACACATCTAAAACTGTAACATCCAACTCTTTACTAAGAGCTAGAATGCACCCTGCACCTGCTGTTCCCAAATGCAGTGAGGCTCTGCAGACACCTCAGAAATGAGTTCATGGTGTGGTGAAGAAGCAGCGCTGTGTTGTTGGTAGGAGGGTGGGGGTGAGGGGCTGCAGCTTGGGAAGCATATGGGGGGCGAGGGGCATTGGCAACCCTCAATCCAAATGAGCAAATCTAAAAACACCACCTGTTGTTTACCCAAAAATCCCCTGGAAACACGCGGGGGGCGGGCAGCAGCAGCGGAGGGCGCCATGGCAGCACGGAGCACGCGTGGGCGAAGGGCTGCTGCAGCCCCTCAATATAAATGAGCAAACCTAAAAGTCCAAGACCTGTTCTTTACCCTACATTCACTTGGGGTGGGGGAATAGGGGGTAGAGGCGAAATGAGGGTTCAGGGGTGTAGAGGGGATAATGGGGGGTGAGGGGTGTAGGGGGGTGGGAGGTGAGGGGTGTAGGGTGGTGGGGGGTGAGGGGCTGCAGGGTGGGGGTTGTAAAGTGCAGCATAGGAATAGGGAATAGAGTCAATATTATTATAATAACTATGTATGGTGTCAGAGGTTCCAGACTTTTTAGGGGGATCACTTTGTAGTGAGGGGATTGTAAAGTACAGCATAGGCGTAGGGAATAGAGTCAATATTAAATTAATAACTATATGGTGTCAGAGGTCCTAGACTTTTTAGGGGGATCACTTTGTAAGTTATGTGCATGTGTAACCACTATGCTGTACACCTGAAATTAATATAATATTAAATGTCAACTAAAACACTGGGGAACAAAATGTTGCATCCACAAACACACTTGTTCTTACCTAATTCGAGCATGCTGATCTCAAATCTGACATTAGTTTTTCTCTGCAAGCTACAGTTTTTTTGCAATTCAATATTTTAGGTTTTCATCTTATTGTAAAATTTTCAACATTTAGTTTAACAATGAAGTAGAATGTCTTCTTGGGCATCATCTTTGTGAAAATATAATAATTTATAGAATGCAGTAAATACACTAAAAGTTATGATGCATCAGTATTTGTCTACAGTTTTGAAATAGAACATATTCAAACACTTATTTTAATCATAAAATTTGCACAAAACTCATTTAAATTCTATTCAGGCAAAAATTTGCATTTGTAGCTCTTGCGTTTGTGTACTTGTTGAGGACAATCTCATTTGATGTTCCAGCAGTAATCTGCTCATCACTATCAGCTCCAAGATTTTCGGGAAACTTAACCAAGGTGACTGTTCAGAAGGGAATCTTAACACTCATATTACATCCAATGTCTTGCCAAGACTGGAGGCAAGTTTCTTCTATCCTTTGTTTGGTGTAAAGTTAAGATGATTTGTAAGGTGGGAGATTTGGATTGATGATTAAACATACGGAATTGTCTCTTGAAGCCTTTTGGATTTCTATCAAAGAAAAATATGTGGCAATATCTAAAAGCTTTGAACATTTTACTACAATTTTCAATGTCTAATTTATATGAATTATGATTTTCTACCATTAACACAATTAAGAGTTGATGTGTGCTTATTATAATTTGTTTCTAGGAATTTTTTTATTTCTTCTTTGATCTCATTGTTAACCTATTCGTTATTTAATAACATGCTATTTAATTTCCAAGTGTTTGAGTATTTTTCAGTTTTTCTGTTGTGATTGCTTTCTAGTTTCATGCCATTGTGATCAGAGAAAATGGCTATATTTTAATCTTCTTAAATTTGTTGAGACCACTTTTGTGCCCTAACATGTGGTATATCCTAGAGAATGTACCATGAGCACTTGAAAAGAATGTATATTCTACTGCTTTAGGGTGATGGTCCCTTCTTTTTTTTTTTTTTTCATTTTTCTGAAGCTGGAAACAGGGAGAGACAGTCATACAGACTCCCGCATGCGCCCGACCGGGATCCACCCGGCACGCCCACCAGGGGCGACGCTCTGCCCACCAGGGGGCGATGCTCTGCCCATCCTGGGCATCGCCATGTTGCCACCAGAGCCACTCTAGCGCCTGGGGCAGAGGCCAAGGAGCCATCCCCAGTGCCCGGGCCATCCTTGCTCCAATGGAGCCTCGGCTGCGGGAGGGGAAGAGAGAGACAGAGAGGAAAGCGCGGCGGAGGGGTGCAGAAGCAAATGGGCGCTTCTCCTGTGTGCCCTGACCGGGAATCGAACCCGGGTCCTCCGCACGCTAGGCCGACGCTCTACCGCTGAGCCAATCGGCCAGGGCTGATGGTCCCTTCTTAAAGTTTCAGTCTTACTGGTAAAATAGTTCTTTTGTTTGATTTTATTTCTGAGTTCATGAAACTGCCAAATTGATTTTCTTGGGCATCTCATTTCTTTTTTTCAGCTCTGCAATTTTTACTTCTCTGTCTTTTAAACAATGTATTTTTATGTATTTAAATTTATTTTCTCAAGGGTTTAAATTTTCTTTCTGAGTGCCTCATTACCTAGGTTGTTAATGGTAATTGATGAATCCTTTTTTTGGTCTAGGCATCTGTGAGAATGAGTCTGGTTTTTTATTTCCTTTTTAAAAAAAATTTTAAATGTGAGGCACTTTACTGTTTTTGTAGGTTAATAAGTCTTTTGTTTTCTAGTAGGCCGGGCCGAAGCATAAGTTTTTAGTTTCTCTTGCACTGTCCTAGCTTCTTGGGTCTCTCAGAGAGTGGCAAATACCCTGCATTCCCTAAGGAGGGGAACATCTCCTCTGTGACCAACCAGGTTGCCATACTTAGGGGCCAGCCTGAGTGTGCGGGCTAGTGGGGAGACTTAGAAGCAAGGATGAGTGGGCTGGGTGAGGGGCCAGGCTGAGTGGGCAGGCTAAGATGCCATGTTCAGTGGGCAGGCTGAGTGGCCACACTGAGTTGGTAGGCTAAAGGTTCAAACTGAATGGACTGGCTGAGTGGCCAGGTAGAGAGGCCAGTCTCAATAGCAAGGCTGAGTGGCCAGATAAAGGGGACAGACTGAGTGGCCTGACTGGACTACCATGCGGCAGAGCCAGGCTGAGGAGCCATGTAAATTGGGCAGAGTGAAGGTCCAGGCTAAGTGCCCAGGCTGAGTGGGCAGGCTAGGGTCCGTGTGGAGTGGGAAGGCTGTGTGGGCAAGCGGAGGGGCCAGAATGAGTGGGCAGGCTGAGCAGGTAGTCTGAGCGGCCGAAGGGGCCAGGCTGAGTGGCCATGTGGAAGGGCCAGGCTGAAAGACCATTCTGAGGGGCCATGCAAAGTGGGGAGCCTATTGGCCTAGGCTGAATTGACAGGCTAAAGGTCCGTATTGAGTGGCCTGGCTAAGGGGCCAGCCTGATGGGCCAGGCTGAATGCCCAGGCTGAGCGTCTGTTCTTAGCAGTCATTCCAGGGTCCAGGAGGAGGGGACATGTGGAATGGCCAGGTTGAGAGTCCAGGTTGAGTGGGCAGCCTGAAGGGGCAGTCAGAAGGGACACGCAGAGTGGGCAGGCTGAGGGCTAGGCTGAGTGGCTAGGCTCAGTAACCATGTGGAGTGGGCACACTGAGGCGCCAGGCTGAGTGGCTTGGGCAGTGGGCAGGCTGAAGGCCACACTGAGTAGGAAGGCTAAGGGTCCAAACTGAGTGGGCAGGCTCAGTGGCCATATAGAGAGGCCAGTCTCAATGGCCAGGCTGATTGGCCAGACTAAGGAGCCAGGGTGAGTGGGCACACTGAGATACCATGTTCAGGAGGCAGGCTGAGTGTCTGGGTGAGGGGCCAGACAAAGGGGACAGACTGAGTGGCCTGGCTGGACTGCCATGTGGAAGACCCAGGCTGACAGGCTACGTAGAGTGGGCAGTCTGTGAGTCCATGTTTAGTGGAGAGCCTGTTGAGCTAGGCTGAGTGGCCCAGTTGAGGTGGCAGCCAGATGGGCCAGGCTGAAGGGCAGGTTGAGGGGCCAGGCTGAGTGGCCATGTAAACTGTGTAGGCTGAGAGGACAGGCTGAGGGTCCATTCTTAGCAGTCATTCTGGGGGCCAGGGGGAGGGGACATGAGGAATGACCAGGATGAGGGGCCAGCCAGAAGGACCAGGCAGAATGAGCCGGCTGAGGGCCAGACTGAGAGACCAGGCTGAGTAACCATGTGGAGTGTGCAAATTGAGGTGCCAGGCTGATTGGCTAGGACAGTGGAGAGACTGAGGGGCCACACTAAGTTGGTAGGCTAAGGGTCAAACTGAGTGGGCAGGCTGAGCGGCCAGGTAGAGAGACCAGTCTCTCTGGCCAGGCTGAGTGGCCAAACTACAGGGCCAGACTGAGTGGCCAGGCAAGGGGCCAGACTGAGTGGCCAGGCTGGACCGCCATGCGAAAGAGCCAGGCTGAGGGGACATGTGGAGTGGGCATTGGTGCATCCGTACGGAGTGGGCAGGCTGTTGGGCCAGGCTGATTGGATAGGCTGAAGGGCCAGGCTGAATGGGCAGGGTAAGTGGGCAGTCTGAGTGGCCATGAGGAGTAGGCTGGCTGAGTCTAGCCTGAAGTTTCATGCTAAGGTGCCAGGATCAGGGGCCACGTAGAGTGGGGATGCTGAGAAGCCAGGCTGAATGGGTAGATTGTAGGGCCAGGCTGAGGGGCAATATGCAGTTGTTGAGGCCAACGCAAGATACAAGTGAGGTCAGTATTTTAAATGCTAGAGTGGGAGGTGCTGTATTCCAGTGCGGACGAACCATGCTGTGGAAGGGGAGCCAGGGATTGGAAGAGGTTAGGTGAAAAGGAAAAGAAAGAGATAACTCATCTACCAGAAAACGAAGGTCTTTTAAGATGCGAGAGGTTTAAGTGTAAGTTAAGTTTGCAACATGAAAGCCTTTGAGACTTTCTAAAAATAAAAATCTTGCTACTGAATAACACATTGTTCATCTGTGTTGCACTGGGTATAAGAGTAGGTTTGTGTCACAGAGAAAATGCCTGTTTTTTGTATTCACATTCATTGCTACCTTCAATCATTCACTTGTCCTCTGAGCTTCTATTTCTCCTTTTATAAAATACAAATATTAATAGTGACCTTATAGAATTATTCTAAGTAAAAATAATGATTACAGAAAAGTGTAAATGAAGCACATTGTAAGCATGTACAGTGTAGTGCTTTCACAATCAGACATTTTGCAAAAAGATCCCATACTTTATCCAGTATCCACCCTCTGCCCAACATAGTTATTAAGCTCTAATTGACTCTTAATAACATACTTATTAAGTCAAGTAGAACAGGCAAGTGTGAACAGGCAAGTAAGGAGCATCAGGCACTTCAGAAACGCCTCCGATGGGATATGTATCTAAACCAAGCGGAGGGCAGGAGTCAATATCTTTTCATGAGAGGTTTCTGAGTGTTTGCACAAATGGACATGAACCAGCGCCATCATCACTTTTCTGCACAGACATGGTTCTTTAGGTAACACGGAAGTTTATCTACACGGCCTACTTAGGTTCACCTGAGAAGACATTTGTGTAATTTGGAAATAGATATTCAAAGTGTGTACTTTGTAGCCTCACTGCAGATCCGAATTTACAGCATCCTTTGGCAAGTGCTGGAGGGAACAGTCATCTTCAATGTTCACAGAGAGGTTCCAATCAGCTGGCCGTCCCTCAGCCTCTGCAGGTGCGCCAGACCTGCAGACTCAGGCTTCAGCCCATTTCTTTCCTAGAGTATCTGCCCCAGAAGCTGAGTGAGGACAGAACAGGGATGTGTGTTGTAAGGTATTTTCCCCACCGAGGAAGAAGAAGGGCGTAGCCACCAAGTGTGGAACAGCAAAAGCTTTATTTAGTAGAGCGCTTCGTGGACAAGGTTCTCTGGTCCGGGGGACTGGGGCCAGGGAGTCGCGTAAAATATCCCACGTGGGGGCAAATTATAGGGTTGGTAGAATGGTCGTGTTCTTTTTCATAGGGCTCCTGGGAAGTTTCTTTTATCCGGCATGGGTGTGAGCGGTTCCAGCCAAATTCCCCAGCCTGGTTCCTCACGTGACCTTTCCCCATTGCTAACCGACCTCAAATTCCGACCTTTTCTGTGAGATAGGGGCGCCGCTGTTCATCTGGCTACTTCCTGCTGATTAAGGGCGTCGTGGGGAAGGGAGGTCGGAAGGTGGTGGCTCTGAGGGGAGTCGCGTGTACAGTTGAAGGAACATCTATTAGACCGTAACTCGAGAAACTTCGTGGATGGGGTCCTGTAAGAATCTGAAAAGAAGCAAATATGAGTGACATGCTGATAATTAGAAGAGGGTCTAGGACAGGGGCAGCCCTGGTGAGCATGGGTGGCTGCCATTAGGAGTTAAGCGGGTTGTAGAAGGAGAGGTCCTTCTGCAGTTTCTCTTGCAGATGGTGGAGGACCCCTTTGGTCAGTCTCATTGAAGAGCTTTGCTTCCTGCTTTAGCTCACTCTGGAGGCAGGTTCCCGGTGGGAGGGACAGGAGCAACAGGAGGGTCTGCAGGGCCCGACCTTTTGGTGAGCAGGAGACGAGTAGGGCCCAGTGGTTCTGACTGCCAGCGGTCCTGCATGGGGGCAAGCTTGAGGCGAGAGACATGGTTAGAAATGAGGGTAGTATTGAGTATGGGGGAGCCCTTGGTAGTGAGGATGGTGTTGTCAGCTGGATAGTGGCTCTGAGACTTTGTAGAATGTCCCAACCCAGAAGGGATAAAGGGTATGATGGCATAACTAAGTGTTAGATTCAAGAAGTACTGACATGCTGGGGCTGCCAAGAGTGTACAAGGTCCCTGTGACGCTGAGAACAAAGAGTTCAGCAACATCCTGCATTGAGTCAGAGACCCTTCTCAGAAGTTTGTTTGAAATTCTCCAGAGTAATACCCCCCCTGTAACTGCACACGACCTCCCTAGCCAATGACTAACAGCCACATCAGCTTCTGTATGATGCTTGCTCATCCTAGACAGCCACCCTATAAAAAGGAGCCATTTTAGAAGCTCGGAGCTGCAGTCCCTGTAGAGGTTTGGGGGGCTGCAGTCCCTGCGCAGGTTTGGGGGGCTGCAGGGCTCCCTTGCATGGGTTGCCTGAAGCCCCTGTGCAGGTCTGCAATAAAACCTATAAAATTTTGGGTCTGCTGTAGTCTTTTTCGCCAGAATGTAACACTAAGAAGGAGTGCAGAAAAATGGTTCTGTATAAACTGCATGACGGATGGTTTGCGAAGAATAAAAGAAGGGGTCCCATCCACTCCCATAACCTCAGCCTGTGAGGGAACTAGAGTTCCAGAATGTGATGGCGAACCAGAGAAGGAAGCCCCCGTGTCCACAAGAAATGAGATGGACTTACCCGATATTTGTAGCACTACCCTGGGTTCAGTGAGGGTGATGGGGTCTCTGAGTTGGAGCCTTGTCCGTCGCCCCTAAGGACTAAAAGTTCAAGCGGCGGGCCTTCCTGGCTGGCCAGGCCTCCCATTGGGGTGGCTTGTCCTCCACATAGAGGCCCGAAGAAAAGCCTGTTGCCCAAAAGGGGCAATCGCTCTGCCAGTAACCGGGCTGCTTGCAGTTAGGGCAGGGCTTAGTGGGTGGTCTCGGGCAGGGACTCTGCCGGGACCAGTGACCCTGCTTGCCACATTTAAAGCAAGGTCCTGGTGGGATTCCTCTTTGTGGTCTGGAGTTGGTGGGGCACCTCCCATGCCTTGCCCCTGGTGCTCTGCTGGCCTCAGGGCTGCCACATGAGCCTGGGTTTGCAGTGTGACCTTCTGCTGCATGCGGGCCTGACCAACAGCCTCGGCCTGTTCCTCCGAACCGTTAGAAATCTTAAATGCCATGTTCATTTCCTCTGAATGCCCAAGGCTGATTGGGAAATGAAGTGTGCAGCTTATACAGTGGGCCTGGCACTGGAAGTAGGGTCTGTATGAGTATGGAGGACCTTAGCATCAGTGAGGCGATTTAAGAAGAGAGCCGGATTTTCCTCAGGTCCCTGAGTAATTTCCCTTAATTTGTCATAGATAACTACCTTTTGAGCTGCGTCTTGCATGCCAGCTCTAAGACAGTACATTGTTTGGTGTCATCGTCTCCTACCTGTTTCTCCCGTGTGGTAATCCCAGTTGGGGTCCATGTCAGGGACTGCCTCTGGCCCTGTTGGCATTTGAGGGTTTGAGATGTGGACCTTATCTGCATGAACCCGTGCCAGCATCTGGATCCGGTTTCTTTAGTCGGGAGTAAGGGTAGAAGACATGATACCATAGAGATCATGCCAAGTGAGGTCATAAGGCTGAATGAGATATTGGAATCCTTTAGTGTAGGCAGTGGGATTACTGGAGTAGAAGCCTAAATGCTTTTCAATTGCAGACAGATAAGAGAGGAAGAAGGGGACATGAACCCTTACAATTTCTCCCTTTCCAGCCACCATGCGGAAAGGGCATAAGAGCTTGGCTCTCTCCAGTGGCCTGGAGCGGGATCTAGTGAGAGCGCTGACAGGGGAGAAGAAAGAGAGGCCATTATTTGCAACCAGATGAAAAACTGGATGAAAAACTGGATCTGGCAGAGGGAAGTGAGGAGTCCGAGAGGACTGAAGGATTCGTGCATGTGGGGAAGAGAGTTCCTTAGGGAAGTCAGCAAGGCTGGAAAGACCTGGAGCAGAGGATTTGGCTGAGGTTAATCTTTCCAAAGTGACCTCTGCTGTAGCGCAGCTGGCACAGAAAATAGGAGAAGAGTGCAAATGCCAGAAGCCCTGAATGTAAAGGATCTCTGACCATTTTCCAGTTTCTTGGAAATAGTTCCGTAAATAAGTCAGGGTGTTAAATTTGAAAGTCCCTTCAGAAGGCCACCTGGTCTGGTTATCCAGTGGGTATTGTGGCCAGGCTACATTGCAGAAGAAAATTAGTTTCTCCTTTTTAGGCAGTCATCAATGTTTGAGGGATTCTGGGTTAGGCACCCCAGGGGTATTTCAGGGTCAGGTTTGGATTCCTTAGCCCCGTGGCCACTCTTAGACCTCAGAGTGGTCAGAGATGAGAATTAGCATCCAGCAACTCAAACTCTGACCTCCAAGACTGTTAGGTAGACTGGACATGTCCAGGACATGTCCAAGAGAGAAAAACACACTCAGAACAGAAAATAGGTCCCTGACACAGCTGCGATCAGGGACAGGGAGCCTCGGCAGAAAGAACTGAGGGGAGGCTGGAGGCAGGCCACTTACTGCACCATGTGCCAAAGTGGGTGGGAAGTCAGAGGTCCTCGTTCTTCCTCGGAAGAAAAAGCGATTTGGGTTCAGATTGGGACTCGGGGTATATTCTTTTGGGATTGTGATTTGGTTTAGGCACCTGAGAGTGAGTTAGATTGGGTTTTTAATATCAAGTCACCATGTCTGGTGAGTCTGCAGTAACCGCTTGGTAGAAGAGGGGCAATGTGGGAAATTTTCTGTTCGTCCCACCCTGGGCACAAGGTGAGGAAAGAGTTTGAGGTGCCAGGCTATGTGGCCAGTCCAGTGGCCTGAAAGAGGTGCCAGACTGAGGTGCAATGCTCAGGGCACATGTGGAGTGGGCACTGGCGGGTCCATATGGAGTGGGCAGGCTGTTGGGCCAGGCTGATTGGATAGGCAGAAGGGTCAGGCTGAATGGGCAGGCTGAGGGAAGGTGATTTGGGTTCAAATTGTGACTCGAGCTATTCTCTCTGTATTGCAGTTTGGTTTAGGCGCCTTGGATTTTTAACATCAAATCACCATGTTTGGTGACATTGGAGTAACCACTTGGTGGGTGAGGGGTGACGTGGGAAATTATTCGTTCGTACCCTGGGCACAGGGGGCTTTGGCACGGTTAAGCTGGGCAGGCAGATCCTATCGGGCATATACGTTGCTGTAAAAATTTAAGTTTAAGGGACTGCCCTAACGCCTTCCATGAGGTTCAGTTCCTTAAAGCATGAAACCATCCCAATATAATAAAGCTGGTGGAGGTGATTGTCAGGAACTCCATATTATGCATCATCATGGAGTATGTCAGTGGTGGTGACCTCTGACTATTTACCTAGGAACTGCCAGGGCACCGAGGCAGAAGCACGACGCATTTTTGGGTAGTTCCTTTCGGCACTACAGTACGGCTACAGGCTGGGTATTGTCCACAGGTACCTGAAGCTGGGGAACATTGTGATCAATGCAGACAAAAACATCAGAATAAGAGAGTCTGGTTTAGGGAGGAAGTTGAAAAGGATAAACTCAAAATGTACTGTGGGACCGTGTAGTATATGGCGCCTGAGATCCTGCAGAGATGCACTTACGAGGGCTGTAAGGTGGACATCTGGGGAATCCGTATAATTCTATTTGACATGGTGACAGGACGGTTGCCATTTAGAGGCCAGGACTTAACGAAAGTCAAACAAAACATTATGACTTGGAAATTCACAATACCAGGTTTGAGAGACACTACCCTGACAGTGTCAAGCCCTATTAAAGACCTTAAAGGCTCTCAGCCCCCACGAGTGATCAGGCTTTGATGAAATCCTCAAAGATCCGTGGGTAAATAACGGCCAAAAGGAACAACCTGAGCCGTCCTGCGATGTGCTCTGGGGGGACATGGACCTCGAAGTGGTAGCAGAGATGAACCACCTCAGCTCAATCATGATGACATCCAGAAGGCACTGAGCGAGCCTTCAGTGGTACAGTCACATCCTGGGGCCCTGTCTCCTCTTAGAGTCCAGGAAGCAGAAGAGGAAAGACTGTCCTGTCCTCACAAGGGCCTACCGGCTGTCTTTACATCATCCTTCCCAACGCTCAGTTATGGGGGAAGAGGACTCTGCCAGCGCCTGAGGAGAGGACTGTCAGACTCCCAGTGGTGGGCCAGGGATCCAGGGCTTGGCCCAACGTCCCTAAACTGCGACCCATCCTCTGGCCCTGCCCATGGGCTGTCACTCCAGCATCTGAGATGCCCAAGGTCCCTAACCTGTGACCCAGCCTCCGGCCCTGCCTCCTGAGCTGTCACTCCAGCATCCGGTACAAAGTCCCAGGCCAGAACTCCCCCATCCAACCCAAGGTCGAGGGCTGTCATTTTAGCATCAGTTCCAAGGTCCTTAACTGACACTCCAGCCTTTGGCCCTGCCCCCCAGGCTGTCACTCCACCACCTGACCAATGTCCCCAGCCCATGCTTCAACAGGCCCCGCCTCCCTGGCCAGTGCTCCAGCATCCTGCCCAACACATGGCCAGCACATCAGCATCCAGTCCCTCCTTCTGGGCCTGTGCTCTTTTGTATTCACATTCATTGCTACCTTCAATAATTCACTTGTCCTCTGAGCTTCTATTTCTCCTTTCATAAAATACAAATATTAATAGTGACCTGATAGAATTATTGTGAGAAGTAAAAATAATGTTTACAGAAAAGTGTAAATGGGGATGACGTCAGAGTAATGGCGGAGTAGGAAGCGATACCGATAAATCTCCCCCAAAACTCAACAAGATCTTCAACCAGAAACAGAAAAACCTATACTTGGAGCTTCCAGATTCTTCGCAATACACCCAAAGGTATGATTGAGTGAAAAATTGGCTAAATATATAACCAAACCCCGAAGGAAATAGGGAGTAAGAAATGCTCCGCCTTCCTCACTAACCTAAACAGGGCGGCTTTCTCTGGTAACTGTGAATATAGAAACTGAGGCGGGCAAAGGGGGTGAATAGATCCAGGCCGCCGCAGCAAAAACGGCCGAACCAGGCTGTGGCTCAGAGATCCAAGCCGAGGAAAATCTGATCCTGTGGCAACCCGGGCAATACAAGCTAACACTCGCGCCAAACCCAAACAAAGAAAGACAAGCGGAGCGGCCATTTTACCCGGTCTCCTGGTCGGTGCGCAGTTAGTGGAAGAGAGATTTCTTCCTAAGCCGCGGAAGTGGGTGCCCGTGTTGCCCCACGGAGAGGCAGGGTCAGAGGCCTTTCTGTGGGCTGAGGGCAGAGTCTCTGGGCAGCCCCAGCGCCCTGGGAAAGCCACGCACGGGAGGGAGTGAGAACTAATCCCAACGGTGGAGATTTTCCGTGCTGGAGGCTGTTTCACTCAGAGGGAACCGCGGCCGGCCTCATATCCTGGTTTGCGCGCGCAGATAAGGAGTGAGCGATTCCTCCGAGTGCCTCGGCAGTGCGCGCCCGTGTTATCGCACAGAGGGGCAGAGTCAGGGGCCTTTGTGTGGGCCAAAGCGGAATCTCGGGCCGCCCCAGCGCCTTGCAAAAGCCGCACACGGGGACGGAGCGAGACTCAATTCCAACGCTGCAACTTTTCCCTGCGGTTGGGGGTTTCACTCAGAGCGTGAGACTGCTGGCCGGATATCCTGGTTGCAGACAGTGAGTGAGAGTTTCCTCCAAGCGCCCCGGAAGTGGGCGCCCGCTTGTGTTACCGGATAGAGTGGCAGAGCCAGAGGTCTTCGAGTGGGCGGAAAGCCCGCCTGATTATGCTAGCAGCTCTGACTGACTGAGCCTTACCCAGAGCCCTGTGCTGAGTGGAAATAGAGTGGGGAGTTGCCAGCAATTTGAGCCTCTTACTATCCAGGCAGAGGCAGCAGCAACCCCATACCTGGACTATCAGGCTACTAATTGAGGAAGGAAAGACTAGGAGAAAGGCTCCAGGAACACGGACTCTCTCACTGTCGGAGCCTATAAATGCTAATGAGCCTCGACTCCCAACGAGAATAAAGCACAATACATGACATTGCCATAGAGACTTATCAACTGCAAACCTCTACCTGAGCGTGCCAAAGGGGCAGAACCCGGGGTACAGAGTCACCGACCAGGAAGAGGGAGAGAAAAGAAAAAGCAAGAAGATAACCTCTCAAAATCAAGAATAATCTGCAGACTTTATAACCTATCCCATTTTATTATATTTGTTCGTTTGTTTCTCTTATCTTCATTCTTGAGACTTTTTTTTCCTCCTCCAATTTGGCCGATTAACTCTCTACCGGTCTTACTCTCTCCTCTCCTTGAACTACACTACCCATAAGTGTTACATCTCCCATTATCATTTCTCTTCTCTTCCTTTCTCTCTATGAGGGTTGCACTCCAAAACCCTTAACTCTCTCTCTCTCTCTCCTTTCTTTTTTCTTCTTTTAGTGGTTCCCTCTTTTTTTCTCTCTCTCTCTTTCTTTTCTCCCTCTATATTAGTTTCTTCCTTTCTCCTTTACATCTCCTCTCATTCAAACCTCAATAACAAACAAATTATCTTATCTGGGACTCAAACCTATGTTTGTGGCATTTTGGGGGGTTTTTACTTCACCTTTTTAACTCACTAGCAGTGCTCCCATCCCTGGCTCTCCATATTATCTAGTTCTTGTTCCACTAAATACAATAGTAAGTTTTTAATTTGTCCCCCCATTTTTCCATTTTCCTCTTATTCCTCTCATCATAACTCTTAGAAAACCAACACCTAAAAGCAAATCATTTTATTCTTGACCCAAATTTTTTCCTTATTTGCTTTTTGTGGGTCCATACGCTCTTTTTTTTTTCTTTTTCCTTTTTTTTTTTTTCTCTTTCTCTCTTTTTTGCCCCTTTATTACTTTTCCCCAATTCAGGCCCTCCATCACAGGCATTGTTTGTTATAACTCACAGTCCACCACAAGATTTTCTCAAGAAAGAGGGGAGAGGAGAGGAGAGGAAAAAAAGAGGGGGGGAATAATTTCCTTTTTTAAAAAATTTTTATTTTATTTTATTTTTCTTTATTTCATTATTAATTTTTTTTTAAAAAAAACAACTCTTTTCGATTTGTTATTTTTTTATTTTTTTTAACTTTTTATTCTTTATTAAATCTCATTAATACTATCAACAAAACCACCCTCAGATGCCATTAAGGAAGAGAAAATCGAATATCATGGATACAAAAGAAAGAGAGGTAACACAGCTAGATGAGGAAAAATCTATGGAGAAAAAATTTAATATATTGGAAACCTTGGAGCTAAATGACAGAGAATTCAAGATAGAAATCCTAAAAATCCTCCGAGATATACAAGAAAACACAGAAAGGCAATATAGGGAGCTCAGAAAACAACTCCATGAACACAAAGAATATATGTCCAAGGAAATTGAAACTATAAAAACAAATCAAACAGAGATGAAAAACTCAATTCACGAGCTGAAAAACGAAGTAACAAGCTTAGCTAATAGAACAGGTCAGATAGAAGAGAGGATTAGTGAAATAGAAGACAAGCAACTTGAGGCACAACAGAGAGAAGAAGAAAGAGACTCAAAAATTAAAAAAAATGAGATAGCCCTACAAGAATTATCTGACTCCATCAAAAAGAATAACATAAGAATAATAGGTATATCAGAGGGAGAAGAGAGAGAAAATGGAATGGAGAACATACTTAAACAAATAATTGATGAGAACTTCCCAAGCCTGTGGAAAGAACTAAAGCCTCAAGTTCAAGAAGCAAACAGAACTCCAAGTTTTCTTAACCCCAACAAACCTACTCCAAGGCATATCATAATGAAATTGACACAAACCAACAGCAAAGAAAAAATTCTCAAGGCAGCCAGGGAAAAGAAGAATACAACATATAAAGGAAGGCCCATTAGATTATCATCAGATTTCTCAGCAGAAACTCTACAAGCTAGAAGAGAGTGGACCCCAATATTTAAAGTCCTGAAAGAGAGGAACTTTCAGCCACGAATACTATACCCATCAAAGCTATCCTTCAAATACGAAGGAGAAATAAAAACATTCACAGATACAGAAAAGATGAGGGAATTTATCATCAGAAAACCCCCACTCCAGGAATTACTAAAGGGGGTTCTCCAATCAGATACAAAGAACAAAAAAAAACAGAGCCACAAGTAAAAGCTCCAAGAAGAACACAATAAAACCAAATTTAAACTGTGACAACAACAAAAAGAAAGAGGGGGAGAAGACGGAGATTAACAGTAGCAAAGGACGATGGAGTGCAAAAGTACTCACAAAATAGTTCGCTACAATGAACAGGGTAGGGACCCTTTTCATTACTCAAAGGTAACCACCATTGAAAAAACCACCACAGAAGCACATGAGATAAAAAAGATAGCAACAGAGGAAAGATGTATGGAATACAACCAAATAAAAACAAAAGATAGAAAAACGAAAGAGAAGGATCAAACAAGACACAAAACTAACAGAAAGCAAGATATAAAATGGCAATAGGGAACTCACAAGTATCAATAATTACACTAAATGTAAATGGATTAAACTCACCAATAAAAAGGCACAGAGTAGCAGAATGGATTAAAAAAGAAAATCCAACTGTATGCTGCCTACAGGAAACTCATCTAAGTAACAAGGATAAAAACAAATTCAAAGTGAAAGGCTGGAAAACAATACTCCAAGCAAATAACATCCAAAAAAAAGCAGGTGTAGCAATACTCATATCGGATAATGCTGACTACAAGACAGGAAAAGTACTTAGAGACAAAAATGGCCATTTCATAATGGCTAAGGGGACACTGAATCAAGAAGACATAACAATTCTTAATATATATGCACCAAACCAAGGAGCACCAAAATATATAAGACAGCTACTTATTGATCTTAAAACAAAAACTGACAAAAATACAATCATACTTGGAGACCTCAATACACCGCTGACGGCTCTAGATCGGTCATCCAAACAGAGAATCAACAAAGACATAGTGGCCTTAAACAAAACACTAGAGCACCTGGATATGATAGACATCTACAGGACATTTCATCCCAAAGTGACTGAGTATACATTTTTCTCCAGTGTACATGGATCATTCTCAAGAATTGACCATATGTTGGGCCACAAAAACAATATCAGCAAATTCAGAAAAATTGAAGTTGTACCAAGCATATTTTCTGATCATAAAGCCTTGAAACTAGAATTCAACTGCAAAAAAGAGGAAAAAAATCCCACAAAAATGTGGAAACTAAACAACATACTTTTAAAAAATGAATGGGTCAAAGAAGAAATAAGTGCAGAGATCAAAAGATATATACAGACTAATGAAAATGACAATACGACATATCAGAATCTATGGGATGCAGCAAAAGCAGTGATAAGAGGGAAGTTCATATCGCTTCAGGCATATATGAACAAACAAGAGAGAGCCCAAGTGAACCACTTAACTTCCCACCTTAAGGAACTAGAAAAAGAAGAACAAAGACAACCCAAAACCAGCCGAAGAAAGGAGATAATAAAAATCAGAGCAGAAATAAATGAATTAGAGAACAGAAAAACTATAGAAAAAATTAATAGAACAAGGAGCTGGTTCTTTGAAAAGATCAACAAAATTGACAAACCCTTGGCAAGACTTACCAAGGAAAAAAGAGAAAGAACTCATATAAACAAAATCCAAAATGAAAGAGGAGAAATCACCACGGACACCGTAGATATACAAAGAATTATTGTAGAATACTATGAAAAACTTTATGCCACTAAATTCAACAACCTAGAAGAAATGGATAAATTCCTAGAACAATACAACCTTCCTAGACTGAGTCAAGAAGAAGCAGAAAGCCTAAACAGACCTATCAGTAGAGAAGAAATAGAAAAAACCATTAAAAACCTCCCCAAAAATAAAAGTCCAGGCCCTGACGGCTATACCAGCGAATTTTATCAAACATTCAAAGAAGACTTGGTTCCTATTCTACTCAAAGTCTTCCAAAAAATTGAAGAAGAAGCAATACTTCCAAACACATTTTATGAGGCCAACATAACCCTCATACCAAAACCAGGCAAGGATGGCACAAAAAAAGAAAACTACAGACCAATATCTCTAATGAATACAGATGCTAAAATACTAAACAAAATACTAGCAAATCGAATACAACAACATATTAAAAAAATAATACATCATGATCAAGTGGGATTCATCCCAGAATCTCAAGGATGGTTCAACATACGTAAAACGGTTAATGTAATACACCATATCAACAAAACAAAGAACAAAAACCACATGATCTTATCAATAGACGCAGAAAAGGCTTTCGATAAAATACAACACAATTTTATGTTTAAGACTCTCAACAAAATGGGTATAGAAGGAAAATATCTCAACATGATAAAGGCCATATATGATAAACCATCAGCTAACATCATATTAAATGGCACTAAACTGAAGGCTTTCCCCCTTAAATCAGGAACAAGACAGGGTTGTCCACTCTCTCCACTCTTATTTAATGTGGTACTAGAGGTTCTAGCCAGAGCAATCAGACAAGACAAAGAAATAAAAGGCATCCATATCGGAAAAGAAGAAGTAAAGGTATCACTTTTTGCAGATGATATGATCCTATACATCGAAAACCCCAAAGAATCCACAAAAAGACTACTAGAAACAATAAGCCAATACAGTAAGGTCGCAGGATACAAAATTAACATACAGAAGTCAATAGCCTTTCTATATGCCAACAATGAAACAACTGAGAAGGAACTCAAAAGAATAATCCCCTTCACGATTGCAACAAAAAAAATAAAATACTTAGGAATAAACATAACAAAGAATGTAAAGGACTTATATAATGAAAACTATAAACCATTGTTAAGGGAAATCGAAAAAGATATAATGAGATGGAAGAATATACCTTGTTCTTGGCTAGGAAGAATAAATATAATCAAGATGGCTATATTACCCAAAGCAATATACAAATTTAATGCAATTCCCATCAAAATTCCAATGACATTTTTTAAAGAAATAGAGCAAAAAATCATCAGATTTATATGGAACTATAAAAAACCCCGAATAGCCAAAGCAATCCTAAAGAAAAAGAATGAAGCTGGGGGCATAACAATACCTGACTTCAAACTCTATTATAGGGCCACGACAATCAAAACAGCATGGTATTGGCAGAAAAATAGACACTCAGACCAATGGAACAGAATAGAAAGTCCAGAAATAAAACCACATATATATAGTCAAATAATTTTTGATAAAGGGGCCAACAACACACAATGGAGAAAAGAAAGCCTCTTCAATAAATGGTGCTGGGAAAACTGGAAAGCCACATGCAAAAGAATGAAACTGGACTACAGTCTCTCCCCCTGTACAAAAATTAACTCAAAATGGATCAAAGATCTAAACATAAGACCTGAAACAATTAAGTACATAGAAGAAGACATAGGTACTCAACTCATGGACCTGGGTTTTAAAGAGCATTTTATGAATTTGACTCCAATGGCAAGAGAAGTGAAGGCAAAAATTAATGAATGGGACTACATCAGACTAAGAAGTTTTTGCTCAGCAAGGGAAACTGATAACAAAATAAACAGAAAGCCAACTAAATGGGAAATGATATTTTCAAACAACAGCTCAGATAAGGGCCTAATATCCAAAATATACAAAGAACTCATAAAACTCAACAACAAACAAACAAACAATCCAATAAAAAAATGGGAAGAGGATATGAATAGACACTTCTCCCAGGAAGAAATACAAATGGCCAACAGATATATGAAAAGATGCTCATCTTCTTTAGCTATTAGAGAAATGCAAATCAAAACGGCAATGAGATACCACCTCACACCTGTTCGATTAGCTGTTATTAGCAAGTCAGGTAATAGCAAATGTTGGAGAGGCTGTGGAGAAAAAGGAACCCTCATACACTGTTGGTGGGAATGTAAAGTAGTACAACCATTATGGAAGAAAGTATGGTGGTTCCTCAAAAAACTGAAAATAGAACTACCTTATGACCCAGCAATCCCTCTACTGGGTATATATCCCCAAAACTCAGAAACATTGATACGTAAAGACACATGCAGCCCCATGTTTATTGCAGCATTGTTCACAGTGGCCAGGACATGGAAACAACCAAAAAGCCCATCAATAGATGACTGGATAAAGAAGATGTGGCACATATACACTATGGAATACTACTCAGCCATAAGAAATGATGACATCGGAACATTTACAGCAAAATGGTGGGATCTTGATAACATGATACGAAGCGAAATAAGTAAATCAGAAAAAAACAGGAACTGTATTATTCCATACGTAGGTGGGACATAATAGTGAAACTAAGAGACATTGATAAGAGTGTGGTGGTTACGGGGGGGAGGGGGGAATGGGAGAGGGATAGGGGGTGGGAGGGGCACAAAGAAAACAAGATAGAAGGTGACAGAGGACAATCTGACTTTGGGTGGTGGGTATGCAACATAATTGAACGACAAGATAACCTGGACTTGTTATCTTTGAATATATGTATCCTGATTTATTGATGTCACCCCATTAAAAAAATAAAATTATAAAAAAAAAAGAAAAAAAAAAAGAAAAGTGTAAATGGGTTGTTGTTTGTTGACTTCGGGGAACGTAGTAACCTCAGATGCCTACCAGGTCCCCATGGAAGCTGAGGGGGCGTCCGCGACCCCCGCTCAGACTGAAGAACTATATTAGGCCTAGCCGAACCGCTCCTGCCGTCTTCCCAGCCCAGGTGCAGATACCCCGTATCGGCCTCGGCATGGGAGAACCTGAGGAGGCAGTCCCCGATTCGGGTGCTGTGTTTACATTTGGAAAAACTGTATTTGCTGAAAATATTCCCAGCAAATTCTGGTTTAAAAATAACATACCTACATATGTTGAATGTGGAGATGAACATTCTGCTATTATTACAGGAAATGATAAACTTTACATGTTTGGCAGTAACAACTGGGGCCAGTTAAGATTAGGATCAAACTCAGCTGTTTACAAACCAACATGTGTCAAAGCTTTAAAAACTGAAAAGGTGAAACTTGCTGCCTGTGGACGGAACCACACCCTCATTTTAACAGAAGAAAGCAAAGTGTGTGCAGCTGGAGGAAATACTGAAGGCCAGCTGGGACTTGGTGACACTGATGAGAGAAACACCTTTCATCTAATCCAGTTTTTTACATCCCAGTATCAGCTTAAACAGCTATATGGCGCCTGAGATCCTGCAGAGATGCACTTACGAGGGCTGTAAGGTGGACATCTGGGGCATCCGTATAATTCTATTTCACATGGTGAGAGGACGGTTGCCATTTAGAGGCCAGGATTTAACGAAAGTCAAACAAAACATTGACTCGGAAATTCACAATACCAGGTTTGAGAGACACTACCCTGACAAAGTGTCAAGCCCTACTAAAGACCTTAAAGGCTCTCAGCCCCCACGAGTGATCAGGCTTTGATTAAATCCTCAAAGACTCATGGGTAAATGTGGAAAGGGCATAGGAGGTTGACTCCCCCCTGTGGCCTGGAGCGGGATCTGGTGTGAGCGCTGACTGGGGAGAAGAGAGAGAAACTATAGTTGCAGGCAGATGAAAAACAGGATCTAGCAAAGGGAGGGCAGCAGTCTGAGAGGACTAAAGGATTCGTGCATGTGGGGAAGAGAGTTCCTCAGGGGAGTCAGCAAAGCAGGAAGGACCTGGAACAGGGGCTCTAGCTGACGTTTCTCTGGACAAAGTGACCTGTGCTGTAGCGCAGCCGCAGCAGAGATTAGGACAAGAGCGCCAGTGCCAGAAGCCCTCAATATAAAGGATCTCCGACCATTTTCCAGTTTCTTGACAATAGTTCCGTCAATCACTAAGGGTGTTAAAATCAAAAGATTTTTCAGGAGGCTACCTGGTCTGCTTATCCAGTGGGAATTGTGGGCAGGCTCCATTGCAGAAGAAAATTAGTTTGTTCTTTAGAAAGGGATCAGTGATTGACAGATCCTGTATAAGGCATCCCAGGGGTATGTAGGGTCAGGTTTGGATTCCCTTGCCCCATGGCCACCCTCTGACCTCAGAGTGGTCAGAGATGAGAATTGGCATCCCGCCATTCAAGCTCTGGCCTCCAGACCGTTAGGTAGAGTGGATGTGTCCAGGACATCTCCACGGGCAAACACGCACTCAGCACAGAAAAGAGGTCTGCCACAGCTGCGATCAGGGACAGGGAGCCTCGGCGGAAAGAACTGAGGGGAGGCTGGAGGCAGGCCATTTACTGCACCATGTGTCAAAGTGGGTGGGAAGTCAGAGGTCCTAGTCTTCCTCGGAAGAAAAAGCGATTTGGGTTCAGATTGTGACTCGGGGTATATTCTTTTGGGATTGTGATTTGGTTTAGGCACCTAAGATTGAGTTACTTTGGATTTTTAATATCAAGTCACCATGTCTGGTGAGTCTGGAGTAACCGCTTGGTAGAAGAGGGGCAATGTGGGAAATTTTCTGTTTGTCGCACCCTGGGCACAAGGTGAGAAAAGAGTTTGAGGTGCCAGGCTATGTGGCCAGTCCAGTGGCCTGAAAGAGGTGCCAGACTGAGTTGCAATGCTCAGAGCACATGTGGAGTGGGCACTGGCGGGTCCATATGGAGTGGGCAGGCTGTTGGGCCAGGCTGATTGGATAGGCAGAAGGGCCAGGCTGAATGGGCAGGCTGAGTGGGCTGGCTGAGTCCAGGCTGAAGTTCCATGCTAAGGGGCCAGGATCAGGGCCCACGTGGAGTGGGGATGCTGAGAAGCCAGGCTGAATGGGTAGTTTGTGGGGCCAGGCTGAGAGGCTATTTGCAGTGGCCAACATGAAGGGTCAAGCTGAGTGCAGGCGGCGTGGCCAGGCTAAGTGGCCTAAGTGGCCAGGCTGAGGGTCCAAGCTGACAGGGCATGCGGAAGGGACAGGCTGAGAAGGCAGACTCAGTGGCTATGTGGAGTGGGCAGGCTGAGAGTCCAGACTGAAAGGGTAGGCTGTGGGACCATGCTGAGTGGACATGCTGGGGGGGCTGGGCTGAGAGGCCAAGAGCAGTGACCAAGATGTGGGGCCCAGCTGAATGGGCAAGCTTATTGGCCAGGCTTGAGTGGGCAGGCTGAGTCACCATGTGGAGTGGGCACACTGAGGCAGTAGGCGGAGTGACTAGGCCAGTGGGCAGGCTGAGTGCGCAGACTGAGGGGCCACTCTGAGTTGGCAGGCTGAGGGAAGGTGATTTGGGTTCAAATTGTAACTAAGGTATTCTCTCAGGATTCTGGTTTGGTTTAGGCGCCTTGGATTTTTAACATCATCAAGTCACCATGTTTGGTGACTTTGGAGTAACCACTTGGTGGGTGAGGGGTGACGTGGGAAATTATCTATTCGTTCGCACCCTGGGCACAGGGGGCTTTGGCACGGTTAAGCTGGCCCGGCACATCCTATCGGGCATATACGTTGCTGTAAAAATTGTAAGTTTAAGGGACTGCTCTAACGCCTTCCGTGAGGTTCAGTTCCTTAAAGCGTGAAACCTTCCCAATATAATAAAGCTGGTGGAGGTGATTGTCAGGGACTCCATATTAAGCATCATCATGGAGTATGTCAGCGGTGGTGACCTCTGACTATTTACCTAGGAACTGCCCGAGCACCGAGGCAGAAGCACGACGGATTATCGGGCAGTTCCTTGGGCAGTTCCTTTCGGCACTACAGTATGGCCACAGGCTGGGTGTTGTCCACAGATACCTGAAGCTGGGGAACATTGTGATCAATGCAGACAAAAATATCAAAATAACAGAGTCTGGTTTAGGGAGGAAGTTGAAAAGGATAAACTAAAAATCAGACATTTTTTTCCTACCACCAGTTTTGTCAGCAGACAATGCCACACGCCAGGAGTCATGGGGAACTTCAGGAGTGGAAGCGAACTGTGATTCTTCCAGATATGAGGTCACACGTGACTGGCTGTGATTCACAGCACGTCACAGCCATAGGCCACAGCAGGAAGCTGAGTGGCAATTCAAGGCATTGGCCAAGGGTCCTGGATTCCAGAACCACCCCTGCAAGCTAGAAGGGGGACACCCAGGCCCATTCTTGGGGTCAGAGCATGGTCTCAGAACCAGCGGGCGTTTAACAGCCCTTCCTGACAGTTGGTAGGCAGCTGCTGTAGCCCCAGAAGTGGCCCCCCAGGTGGGCAAGCTTGTTCACCTGGCAGACTGAGCTGATGGCTTCGGTGACACAGTTCTCAAAGCACTGGGACACACTGTCTCCTGAGCCCGCAGCTTCCCAGCTGGTGTTATAGAAGGCGGGGATCTGGCGGAGGGGCTTCTCCTGCGAGGATGCAAGGGTGAGGGTTAGAGCTGGGAGTGTGGCTGCCAACTCTCTAGGACAAAGCTGTCACTTGTTTTTATTTCCCCTCTATTTTATCAGTGCCCCATTGTTCAAACCTTTGTCCCACCCTCACAAAGCATGTCCTCACTGCCCCCCAAACATCAGACCAGTGACAATTCAGCCTCGTCTCTTGCAGAGAAACTACCCACACCGCAGTCTGTGAAAACTTAAGTTTTGAAAACTAATTTGATTTTCCCTGGCCTATGTTTTCCTACAAGGAACCACTGAACAGTCATACATGAAATTCCCGTGCCATATTAAGAAAATAAAAAAGAAATCAACCTCAATTTTCCTAGGGGCGCAGGCCTGAACGAGAACAGAGTACTTCTGTGTTTTCCCTACTCTGGTCACCACCAGGCCACTGACAGGCTCTGGTATATGCCTGGGGTTCCCCTGGTGGCAACACCGTATTTCCTTTATCTGTTCTGGAAAGCACCTGGGGTCAGACAGCTCAGCTGCACCAGAAGTGGCCACGCAGTCACACATGGCCCATCCCTGTGCACAGGAGGTATTGTCCATCCACTCAAACGCACCCTCCGTCTCCACTGGTTGTCACCAATAGTCTGGTGCCTTCACCCCTGAGAAAGTATTCCCGATCCGGGTACCTGTTTGAGCCTCCCTTCCATGTCCCCCAGCAAGGACTCCTTCCAGCCGTGCTCCTCGGGAAAGTTTATTTCCACCAGCCGCCTCCAGACCTGCAAAAGCCACATGTGAGCAACAGCCCCCATTGCCACAAATGCCACGGTGTCATTCTGTGAGAAAGACAGACCATCATGGTAGTGCAGAGAGCACCTGGGCCACAAGGACACGTGCCCCCAGACTGGCAATGTTCAGGACACACACCTTAGCCCAGGAAACAAAGGGCCCTGACTAGGACAGGTAACTCCTCCGGTCCTTGCTGTGTAACCAGTGTTTATTCAGAAGGAATTTCCCTCTGATGTTTTTGTTTTGAATGCGGCAAACTCGCAACACACATAATGCCCCTGTCCCTCCAGCAGAATCACAGCTGTTAACCTTGAACACGGCTGTCTCTGTCCCTCGTTAGACCCTCTCACACTGTCCAGCAGGCTCTGTGCCATCCCTGGCTTCACCTGAATCTCCTCTCTATAAGTGAATGTGACTGGGGCAAATGTGAGCTCGGGCACATGCTGTTCTTAAGATCCCCTGAAGCCACTCTGGCAGTGGTGAGGGTCCGCTGGGCGGCAGTCCTCACCAGGTTCTTCTTCCAGTTTCACTTCCACTGCCCATCCACTCAATCCTGTTACCAAAGCGGAGAGTGAATCCATCCCGGCCCTGTGCTCTCAAAGGGCACGGGCGAGACTTCCCTGCTTTCCCCAAGTTCATGACAGAGCTTCGGGAAGCAGCTCCATCTAAGTTGCACAGATGTGCTCGCACACAGGGCCCTGCCAGCAGCTGTGTCCTCAGAACACTTTACTTTCCCGGCACTTTGCGGTTCACTCGATGCGGGTGACACAGGGACAGGGGTAAGAGCAGGGATGTTGTTAGAGTCATGCTCACAGACCCCCCATGCAATGACAGCTCAGGGAGGCTTGGCCATCCCAACAACACACCCATGGGCTCTGACCCAGGAAAAGCCCATCACGCTCTCTCTAGACTGGAAGGGGTGGGGAGCACCCTCATGGCCACAAAGCTGCCAGGAGCTTAGAGAATCCAACTGCTGTTTCCAGGTATACTAGCACAGTGGTTGGCAACTCATTAGTCAACAGAGCCAAATTCTTTAAACTTACAGTATATAGGTAGGTACATTCCTTATCAAGGTAGAGCCCGCACGTGGTATTTTGTGGAAGAGCACACACTCAAGGGCCCAAAGAGCATCATGTGGCTCAGGAGCCGCAGTTTGCGACCAGGGCACTAGGAGACTGTACCCAGCCTGGGGCCAGCAGGGGAGGGCCTCTGCCCCTGACAGGAGAAAGCAAGGGGCAGGGGAAGGAGGGTGGCTTCAGGTGCAGGTGTGGCTGCAGCACAGCACACAGGGTGACAGTTCTCAGCTGGGCACCAACACGCTGGCTCTTGCTTAAAGTCCCCGAATAGCACAGCACTTTCTAGAACAATCCAAGAGCTTCAGTTATGCATGCACACCCTGTGTTCTGGGCCTGGCCTAGACCTGGGCTTCCCCTCCACCCACATGTGGCTCCCCACAGGCTCTCAGAGGGTGAGGGGCCCCCTCATCCCTCATCCTGCAGGGGCATCCTGTTGTCTCTCTGTGGGACCACAGCCCCAGTCCCAAGGCCCTGCCCTTTGCTCCCAGAGTACCGTGGAGAAAGCCAGCTTCCCCTCAGCCCATGGTGCCACCCTTGTGCGCTCACTGATGGCCCCTCAACAAGTCCTTGCTGCCAGAGCCTGGCTCTGTTTTCCTCTTGGGGTCCCCGTACCCAGCACAGGACCGGGCACAGGTGAGCGAGGGAGGAACAGCTTCGAGCCTGAAACCCTACACTGCAACCTTCACCTTCTCTCCTGTTTTCCTGCATCTGGCCCTTCAGTTCCACTGACCCCTTATATCAGCATCCAACTGACAGGCTTTTGTAAAACTCACCATGGACTTTCTGGTGGCGTTTTCAGTTTGCAAAGCTCTTTGCTTTCACAGCACAGGTGGCATATCCTGACCACACTGTGGATTCTGCTGCTCCAAGCAACATCTAAGACAATTCTTTCTGCAGGAAAAACTGCACTCCATGACTGACCAGCTTCCTTATACACAGTTAATTTGGAAGTTGGCCCCAGCCTAGGATAATTTAAATGAGATCTTACTTCAGGAGAAAGCCATCACCTTACCAACAACATCATTTAGAAATGTGTCTCTGGGATTTTGAAGAAATCCAGAAGGCATAAAAATAAAACTTAGGGACTAAACTAAGAGGACTCTTCAACCAAGTATCACTGAAGAAGCCACACAGAGACTGGTAGGAAAAGTGGAAACAGGGAAACGCGGAGAGGGCTGCACAGCTCCCCGGAGTGAACGGCAGCAGGGAGAGACTCGCGTGGCAGGAAGTGAGTGTAGCAGAGAGGGAAGGGTCCTGAGCCCCAGGAACAAAGCCCCAGCCTGTAGCCCTAGAGCCCAGAAGAGGTGTAAGGACAGTATTTAGCTGGAAACAAGTCAGGATACTGTTTTTGAGAAAGAGTCTGATTTCTCAGACCCAGGATCCTTCTTAAAGGGACCACGCAGAACATCTCTCTCATAACCACCCACCTGGGCTCCTGGGGGGGGGGGGGGGAGAGGAGAGGACCAGAGTAACAGGAAGAGAGTGTAATCTAGGAGGCACAGGGAAAAGCATTTTGGGAGATAGCCACCCTAACCCCTGGGACAAGTCACCCCCCCAAAGCTGAAGTGAATATTTCCCCTGAAACAGCAATACCAGCAAAGGGAAGCAGGAGAGCAGCCAAACAAGTTCCCCTGCTGAGGGCGCGCTGGATGGTGCGGGCGGCAGCAGGGAGAAAAAAGCGCGGTTCTGCTGGCAGGGGCGGAAGCTGGCTGGCCACCAGTGGGCTCAGGTGTGAGCTCAATCTTGCCCGGCTAGGGAGAAGGGGGCAGTGCAAAGGCGGCCAAGCTCAGCTGCTGGCAGCCTGTAATCCAGCCTCCGGGGAGAAAGGGCGGGAAACCCAGAAAGGGTAGGAAACCAGCCCCGGAGCAAGGGCAGAGGAGCACATCCCTTGCCCCGCCCGTGCAACCCAGGCTTGCAGGTCTTACTTGGTAGCCGGCTCCTCCCAGTGGGGGTGGAGCCAAAAGCCCAGTAGAGGCGGAGTTCGCTACTGAGCTGAGCTTGGGCAACGCAGTCCTGCCCGGCAGGTAGAGCCAAGGCTAGCAGCCGTACCTCAACTGGGCTCCTCCTGCAAGGGCAGGGCTAAGTCCCGGAAACAGGCGGAGACCCACAGCTGAGCAAAGGTGCTCACCAGTGCCCTCAGGACCGAGCATAACGTCACACACAGGGGCGGGGCAAAGGCCAAGGCCACCAACGCTTGTGCACCCGAGCACAGCCACTCTCCGTGAAGAGAAAATGCAGAGGCAGAGAAATACAACACAGATAAACCAAGAGAAATCCCCAGAAAAGGCCTAAGTGAATCAGATATAACCAAATTACCAGATGCAGAGTTTAAAATAACGATTGTTAGGATGCTCCAAAGATATCAGAACCACCATAGATGGCCATTATAAAAACCTAAATAAAGAAATAACAGATATAAAAAAGGACATTGAAATAATAAAAAAGAATCAGTCAGAAATGACAAATAAAATATCTGCTGTAGGACTTAAGCAGGGGAGTGACAATTCTTTGTAAATGATCATGCTGGTGGTAGGATAAAGAATGCATTAGAGCCCTGGTTGGTGGCTCAGTGGTAGATGGTCGGCCCAGTATGTGGATGTCCCAGTTCAATTCCTGGTTAGTGCACAGAGGAGAAGTGACCATCCTGCTTCTCCACCCCCTCCCTCTTTTCTCTCTCTCTCTCTCTTCTCCTCTTGCAGCCATGGTTCAGCAGGTTTGAGGACATTGCCCTGGTGCTGAGGATGGCTCTGGGGAGCCTCCACCTAAGGTGCTAAAAATAGCTCGGTTGCAAGCCATGGTCCAGATGGGCAGAGCATCGGCCCCTGACAGGAATTGCTGGATGGATCCCAGTCAGGACACATGTGGGGCTCTGTCTTTCTATCTCCCCTCCTCTCACTTGGAAAAAGAAGAAGAAAAAGAATGCATTGGATGAGGAAGCTGATACAATGATCCAAGTGAAAGAAACTTGGGATAGAAAAAGGAACAGCTAAGGGATATTTATTTATAAGTCAGTACTGACTTGGCAGTCCTACTAGCCATAGGGGACGAGAGAGAAGTCAAAGGTATCTCCCAGGTGCTACCAAGTAACATTTCTGTCACCACTTAGACAGCTGGGTAGATGATGAAGCCAATCACATAGGTTGGGAGCAAATTATTATTATAGAGTTGAAGCTTTTAAAAGAAAATGACAGAAGAGATTTGAGCATGTCTAAATTCTAAACATTAGCCTGACCTGTAGTAGCACAGTGGACAGAGCATTGACCTGGAATGCTGAGGTCACCAATTTGAAACCCTGGGCTTGTCTGGTCAAGGCACATATGAGAAGCAACTACTATGAGTTGACGCATCCTGCCTCCTCCCTCACCCCCTCTCTTTCTCTCTCCAAGGTCAATAAATAAAAAAGTTTAAAAATTTCTAAAATTTGGCCCTAGCCGGTTTCCTCAGTGGTGGAGCGTCGGCCTGCTATGCAGGAGTCACGGGTTCAATTCCCGGCCAGGGCACACAGGAGAAGCGCCATTCTGCTTCTCCTCCCCTCCCCATCTCCTCCTCTCTGTCTCTCTCTTCCCTTCCTGCAGCCCAAGGCTCCACTGGAGCAAAGATGGCCCGGGCACTGAGGAGTGGCTCTGTGGCCTCTGCCTCAAGCGGCTAGAATGGCTCTGGATGCAGCAGAGCGATGCCCCAGAGGGGCAGAGTATCGCCCTGGTGGGGCATGCTGGGTGGATCCCGTCGGGCGCATGCGGGAGTCTGCCTGCCTCCCCGTTTCCAGCTTTGGAAAAATGCAAAAAAAAAAAAATTCTAAATTTTAAAAAGTCTCTGCCTGACCAGGCGGTGGCGTAGGTGGATAGAGCATCGGACTGGGATTGTGGAAGGACCCAGGTTAGAGACCCCGAGGTTGCCAGCTTGAGTGCAAAGCTCATCTGGTTTGAGCAAAAGCTCACCAGTTTGGATGCAAGGTCACTGGCTCAAGCAAGGGGGTTTCTCAGTCTGCTGAAGGCCCATGGTCAGGGCACATATGAGAAAGCAATCAATGAACAACTAGAGTGTGTCACAAAGCGCAATGAAAACTAAGGATTGATGCTTCTCATCTCTTCGTTCCTGTTTGTCCCCTGTCTATTCTCTCTCTGACTCTCTGTCTCTGTTTAAAAAGTAAATAAATAAAAATTTTAAAAAACAGACAAAAAAACCCACTCTTTGACTTTTCCTTACTGTCATAATTCTATGAGGAAGCTTCCCTTGTCCCCTCACTTCCCTTTAGAGCCAGGAATACCCATCCCCCCTCTTTACCTCGATCTGCCAGTAGTCACAGATGGCCTTCACAGAAATGGTGCTCTTTAGCACATGGTCAGGACTTTGTGGCTTTAATGGAACAATTGTTTTTGATCTCCCAACAAGACTGGCAACAGAACTCTTGGAACTGTATAAGCTGCTCCTTTTCATCCTACAAAATGAGAAGAAAATAAAGACACTAATGTTGCTACTCAGTGTGACTAACAAAAACTGAATGCTCCACTCCCTTAGAGAATGTCATTTCTCAGTTCAAGAATTGTTGGTGGAGCCATCTTAGAAACACCGGGGTAGAGGAAGAAGGAGAGACCGTTTCTGTTTTCAACCAAGTGCATTTGGACTCAATTTTGCAGCTTTTTCCCTGTGCCCTTTTTCAAGGAACCATAAAAGCTACATGCAAAAAATAAAAGTAAAAGACAAAAATAAAACAAAAAGAACTTCTAGCTGCCAAATACAACTATAAAGCTAGCAAAGGATTCCCCCAAATAAAGTTTCAAAGAACACACCAAATTAAAAACAATAACAACCATGTTGTTATTGTTGTTATTCAACTTCTCAATGGGAAAGCCAGTTCTTGCCTTCTGCTTAGGAGAAGCTAGAGTTAAGTTCTTTAAAAATTTTAAATTATATCCACCACAAATGTTTTACTTTTTTTTAATTGAGGTCAAACTTTCTCCAGAAAGATCTTAGCTCTCCAACCAACAATCTACAAATCAATACTGTTGGTGAAGGCATTGCGACAAAATGATTTAGGGTTCACCTTTTAGTGCCTTGCTGTGTGACAATCATGTAAATTTGATTGGTTTGAAAGCAGTACCAGGCAAAATTAAAACTCTCAAGTCTCTGCAAACCCAATTATCTTAAAAACTAATGAACCTCTTGTCAACAAAATTGGTAGCGATCTACTGCCAATTCCATTAACGTAAAAGATTAACCGGAATGTTTTGAGCCTGTTCCAAGGTATAAAAACTCCTGAAAAAAGGGCTTTCTTAGAATGGAAATAGATGTAATGAGAGTAAAGAGTTAATAATGTTAAGAAATGTCATTAGAGGAATTAGAAATATGCAAGTTAAAAAAAAAATGCTTAAATAAACTACCTGTGCCTGTCCCGGGGAGCATGATTGGAAGAAATACAACTTGAACTTATTAGTTAAGAAAGAGGAATGGAATCTATCAGGGAGACAGCCTCACTGTTCCATACTTGCAAGCTCACCACCCATGTCATTGCCTTGCAATAAAGATGTCAGTTTCTGTCTAACCCAGAGCCAAACATCTCAAACTCGAGACACCAAGTGCTCAGCGTGGTAAAGTTCTGAAAAGAACCGGAAGCCAGGACAGATGCTCCCGAACCTGACGGAAAGCTGAGGACAGGCTGAGGAGCAGACCCAGGTCACTCCATGCCCCGAGGATGCCGCCAACCCCGACGCCCCTGACCTGGAGGAGGAGGGAACAGAGCAGCGACCCTCGAGAAGAGAAGATATGACAACAACTGCAGAGGAGTTACCTACGACAGGAAAGGTACTCTGTGGGAGGGGAGGAGATAACAGCCAAGGATTATTATAATCCTCCTTCACACCTGAAGTACCTCCGAAAGAGACACTGTAGAGACAACATCTGAAAAGTCAGGTTTTTACCCTTTATTCCAAATTAACAGATATCTGCCCAGGTGAAACACTGAATGCAAACTCATTCATAGGTTTATAATTCCTCAACCAACATTCATAAGTGCCCAAGTCTTACCCACACAACAAATGGCATTGTTTTTGAGTTATTCTGCTTTTCTTATTTATAATCTTCTATTGAAGTGTGAGGGTCCCCTGCCTTCTCATACAGGAAAAGTAATTTCTCTATTACAAACATATTTCCTTCTTACTGAGAGATGTACCTTGAGCCTGTCTTGCCAACTTCTACGTAACAGACATTCAATAAATGGAAGTAGTCCTGCTGATTTGATTAAAGCACTCCTGAAGGGACAGTTCATTGGAGGAAATGAAGGTAAAATTGATTTGGGTTTAAAATACTAAATGCAATACTTTTTTTTCTTTTATTTGTATTTTTCTGAAGCTGGAAACGGGGAGAGACCAGTCAGACAGACTCTCGCATGCACCCGACCGGGATCCACCAGGCACGCCCACCAGGGGGCCATGCTTTGCCCCTCCGGGGTGTTGCTCTGTTGCGATCAGAGCCACTCTAGCACCTGGGGCAGAGGCCAAGAGCCACTCTAGCGCCCGGGCCATCTTTGCTCCAATGGAGCCTCGGCTGCGGGGTGGGGAAGAGAAAGACAGAGAGGAAGGAGAGGGGGAAGGGTGGAGAAGCAGATGGGCACTTCTCCTGTGTGCCTTGGCCGGGAATCGAACCTGGGACTTCTGCACGACAGGCCGACGCTCTACAACTGAGCCAACCGGCCAGGGCAATACTATTTTTTTTTTTTTTTTCTCATTTTTCTTAAGCTGGAAACAGGGAGAGACAGTCAGACAGACTCCCGCATGCGCTCCAACCGGGATCCACCCGGCACGCCCACCATGGGGCGACGCTCTGCCCACCAGGGGGCGATGCTCTGCCCATCCTGGGCGTCGCCATGTTGCGACCAGAGCCACTCTAGCACCTGGGGCAGCAGCCAAGAAGCCATCCCCAGCGCCCGGGCCATCTTTGCTCCAATGGAGCCTTGGCTGTGGGAGGGGAAGAGAGAGACAGAGAGGAAAGCACGGTGGAGGGGTGGAGAAGCAAATGGGCGCTTCTCCTGTGTGCCCTGGCCGGGAATCGAACCCGGGTCCTCAGCACCTAGGCCGACGCTCTACCGCTGATGCCAAACGGCCAGGGCAATACTATTTTTTTTAAAGTAAATATGTTACGTAAATAACTGGGAAATATAGCATTACCTCTAGGTAAGATTTTAATGTCCTTAAATTTAAATTCAATTTTCTAGTACCTCATCATTACCAAAAGAAAATTTGCCAAGGAGGAGAAATTTGGCTCCAGTCTAGTTTCATAGGGGTTTTCTGAGTGAAAAAGAATCTGATGTCAGTTAATCCCCTTCAACCCTACTTTTGTTGCTCTACACCAGGGGGTCCCCAAACTACGGCCCACATTCGGCCCCCTGAGGCCATTTATCCGGCCCCCACAGCACTCCAGAAGGGGGTACCTCTTTCATGGTGGTCATGTGAGAGAGGCATATTTCCATTGAAATACTGGTCAGTTGTTGATTTAAATTTACTTGTTCTTTACTTTAAATATTGTATTGTTTCCCGGTTGTTTTTTTACTTTAAAATAAGATATGTGCAGTGTGCATAGGGATTTGTTCATAGTTTTTTTTATAGTCCGGCCCTCCAACAGTCTGAGGGACAGTGAACTGGCCCCCTGTGTACACAGTTTAGGGACCCTGCTCTACGCCTCATCTCTGGCTCCAACTACAGACCTGAAACAGACAGGAACAAGGCAAAGAAAGTATGAGAGCGCTAAGAGTGCTCAGGGGGAGATGACTAGGCTTTACTTCAATAATGTACCCAAAGGAATCTTATTAGCAATGAGTCTTAAAGAAAGAAAGGAAAAAAGGTAAAGGGAGCAAACTGATTACACTCTATTTGAATGTGGAGCCAAACATAAAAACAATGGACCCACTGCCTGGAGCTTTCAAGGATATAAACAGTAGCAGCTGACAGGTTTACCCTGTTTTCTCAGAGCTCCTTTCTGTAATATCGTCCCACTGATGCCACACCCACCATGGAGTCCTAGAGCAGGTCCTCGAGGCGGGATAAGCTGGTGTTTATGGTCACAGGAGTATTTCCGCTTGATGGAGTCTTGGAGGTTCCTCAAGAAAGACTCCAGGTCATCATGCATCACTGAAGAACTGTGGGGACAGACGGGAGGGTGCCTTGTGCTCACTACACGACAACACCAAGACCTTAACTGAGACAGCCTACTGCGCAGAGCCGAGCAGAGCCGATTACACTCTCCCGGCTCAGTGAGGTTCATTACAAAGGCCATGGAAGTATAAACGGGAGCTTTTATGATGCCGTGGCCTAGAACTATTACTGGTGACTAGCACAAAGCCTGCTGACCACTGTGGAAAAGTCAGCTGGCTTCACCCCCCCAGAAAGCTCTGCTCATTCTTGACTTCTCACTAGTGAACAGCACTGGGCTGTGAGGTATAGTTCACAAAAGCCTAAGAGGTTTGAGTTATCAAATGTTTTAATTTGTTGGTATAATTACAAAATCATCAGGAAGAATATTTAACTTAGGGCAAAACCAAACAGATAATAATTTATTGTCTCTCCCTACCCTCATTTGAAAACAAGTAGCATATCCTTCATTCTGTGAGAGACTATAGAAAAAAAAAAATGGCCCTGTTATTCTATAGGTCTTGCCATCAAGAGATGGAGTCTATTTCTCCTCCCCTGGAAGCTGGGCATGGCCACATGACTTCCTTTGGCCACTGGCCTGTTACTAAGCAAGGCAGCAGACAGGCGCTGGTGCGCTGGGGCTCCCTCTCTCTGGCTGCTTGTGGGCAGAGGCACCACGTGGAGAAGTCCAGAATAACCTGCTGGGTGCTACAGACTTGTATACAGACCTGTAGCTCCTCACCTCAGATGACGTCAGACATGGAGTGATGCTGTTAGGGACCCACCAACCCCAGCCTGCCTGCCAGCTGCCTGCAGTCATGATTCAGCCAGGTAAGATGAGAAGACCACGCAGCTGAGCAGAGCCCTAAGTGTCAAACCATAGAATCATTAACTACCTAAATGATTGCTGTTTTAAGCAACTTAGTTTTAGGGTGCTGGTTTATATAATAGAAGCTAACTGACACAGGTGAGATTAACTTTGCCTTCCCCATGTATATGCATGTGCACACACAATCTCTTGCCAGAATGAAAATATTCTCCTCAGTCTCTGATACACACATACTTACACAAAGGCACGCACACAGACAAACACACAGCCCACATACCTGAAAGCAAGCAGTGTTCTCCTTCACGTGCTGCTCGACACACAAGCACAGCTGCTTCATCCACTGCAACTGGGACTGGACAGCGGCGCTGTAAGCCTGCAACCACCAAGCACAGGCAGAGCAGCATGAAATCAACACACCCAATACACGCACAATGCTCTCCTCCAAGGACAATCTCCTAAGGATAGGGAGGCCTACAGAAGATACATGGAGGTACTTGACTGGCACCTGCTCAGTGCTTCCCGTAAGCAAGAGGCTTGTCTTTTATCTAACATGGTCTTGTAAGAAGGGGTTACACAGAAAAGGCCTCTCTACACTCAGTTGCAACTAAAGGATCTAGCCAGCAAAACTCAGGCATAAACAAACCCCTCCTGAGTTCCTCTACCATCTTTCCTCTCTGGGCAACAATACCAAATCAACAAGAGGATCTGTCTGGGCAGTTACTTGAAAAAATATGGTCCAAGTCATTTTCCCCGTGAAGTTAGGAGTCAATATCCCTTCTTGTTTTTCATAGTATTCTTCTTAGACCATCTAAACTGTTTGCAGTCTTTTGAGGGCTGAGACGAAAAGGGAGAAGACCCAAGACAAATGTTCCCATCATTCCTCCAGGTCTTTCAGCAGAACAAAGTCACTGATTTGAACACTTTTATAACAACTGCCTCTGAGCACTTGGCCCTCACACACCCTCCAGTCCATACCTCCAGTCTGCATGGCTGGGTGGTTCTCACGTGATAGCAGCTCTGCTGTATCTCGTAGAGACCGAAACACATCCTGTTTCTCCTCCAGTTCCATTCTCAACTCCTGAAAGTGGAATAAAGGTTTATGCAAGAAGCACTATTAAAGGGACAGTATCAATGAAGAAAAGGCTCTGTTCCCTGCCCTACTTTTTAAAAACCTACAGCACTGGGTTACAGCCAAAATGAGATGCATGAACAGTACATGCCAAAGGGTTTCAGAAAGGAGCAAAAATACTGGAATTACTGAGGAATGATTCACAAAGGATGTGGGACCCACGCCAGACCTGAGTAAGAGAGGGAAGATAGGACGAGCACTGAAAGCAGAGAAAGGACAAAACTGGGCTAGAGTGGCTAGTTCATGCCTGCACCCACCTGACACACCAGTGGACCCGAGGCCCTGAGTGGCTGGCTTCGCTAAGACTATTCCCACAGCCTGTAGTGTCCTCTTCTGGCTCTGAATTCTATTAACATTACAAGACCTACTTTAGATGCCAGCTCTTCTATCAGATTTGACCCCTCTCCCTTGATGCTTTCCAAGCACCTTCTTTATATCTATATAGTCTGTTCTCATACAGACTTGTTCTAGGAATTATCATATCTATTCCGTCTCCTTTACCTCAGGAAGAATCCTGTACCACTCTCTATTCAGGAAAAGCCTATATTTTAAAATAACTCTAAATTCATGGAATTAAAATATATCTAATGTAAATGTTAGTTAAAAAGTTTCCTATATTGCCTGACCTGTGGTGGTTGCAGTGGATAAAGCATCCACCTGGAAATGCTGGGGTTCCGCCTGGTTCGAGCCCTGGGCTTGCCTGGTGAAGGCACATGTGGGGTTGTATGCTTCAGCTCCTCCCCCCTTTCTCTCTCTGTCTCTCCTCTCTCCTCTCTCTCTCTCTGTGTCTCTCCCTCTCCTCTCTAAAATGAATAAATAAATTAAAAAAAAAAGTTTCCTATTTGCCACAGGATTTACAAGATGTTTATAAAATCCGCCCTGGCTGGTTGGCTCAGTGGTAGAGTGTCGCCTGGCGTGCAGAAGTCTTGGGTTCGATTCTTGGCCAGGGCAACACAGGGAGAAGCTTCCCATCTGCTTCTCCACCCTCTCCCCCTCTCCTTCCTCTCTGTCTCTCTCTTCCCCTCCAGCAGCCGAGGTTCCATTGGAGCAAAGATGGGCCAGGGCGCTGGGGATGGCTCCTTGGGCCTCTGCCCCAGGCGCTAGAGGTCTCTGGTCGCAGACAGAGCGATGCCCCAGAGGGGCAGAGCATCGCCCCCTGGTGGGCAGAGCGTCGCCCCATGGTGGGGTCGACGCGGGTGGATCCTGGTCGGGCACATGCGGGGAGTCTGTCTGACTGTCTCTCCCTGTTTCCAACTTCAGGGGGCGGGGGAAAAAAAAGGCGCTTCTCCTATGTTGCCCTGGCCGGGAATCAAACCCCGGGTCCCTCGCACGCCAGGCGACGCTCTACCGCTGAGCCATCCGGCCAGGGCGAGACCAAAAGTTTTTTAATGAATTTTAGAGAATTCAGCATTTCTGAGAGGCCTCAGTTAAACAATACTAAGATTATTAGCTTATTAAATCTTACTGAATCTTTTACAACACTTTGAAGTGGTGCTATTATCCCTTTTATAGAGGTCCAGAGAGATTCAATGACTTGCCAAGGTCACAGAGCTAGTAAGCAGAGGAATAAGAAGTTACATTAGAACTAGCTCACTTCAAAGACTATAAGCTTAACCACAAGCCATGTTGCTTCTGAAATGACAACTTGCAGGCTGCTGCTCTGTGAACCCAAGACACTGCCTTTCTAAACAAACTCATTCTAGCGTGCGAGTTCTCTCTCTCCACATCCACTTCTCCCATGCGCAGATGCATTAAACAGTATCCTTATTTCTACCTAGCAGAATGCAAACCCAGAAACCCAAGCTCTCAGCAGACTAGACCCTCTGTCTCCTTCTGCTGCTATTACAGAAATATGACAGGCATGTTGTGCTAGACTCACAGAGAAGTAATTTTTCTTGGCCGAGATATTGGGATTATTGTCACTCCAATCATATGCTAGTTCCTCCTCCTCCTTCTCATTCAACCAAATCAACTCAGCTGTAGCTCTGGAAACAAATTTATGCAGGCTCTGAAGGTGCCTCATCCGGAAGCTAGAAGTTCCCTAGACAAAGCAAGGGTTACAAGGTGAAACCATCAGCCTTTCATCTACAGAAGATAGCACATTTGACCCAAGCAAAGAATATTCAGGAAATGAATTTTGTCTTCCTTTTTACATCTCTGGGTGCTTCTCCATTGACTTAAATGTAGTACAAGTCTGGTACAGGACTCCCAGATAGAGCCCTTGTCAATTTTAACTAAAAGCTGGAACTAACCAGGCCTTTGTGGGGCTCCCTGGATAAAAAATGATCCTGGGCTTGTCCTACCCTGGGCAACACTGAGTGATAGAAATGAAAACACAGAAGTCCCCTCCTAATCAACCCAAACTTTCAGTATGGTGTCTCAGAGCACACACAGCCACTGCTTTGTAAAGCATGACAGCTCAGACAGGTTCTACTTAAAACTTCCTGGGGCAGTGGTTCTGATCCATTAAGAAAATATTATACTACATATAACAACTGCAGAGTAAATGATACAATCTAATTAACAGAAAACCAAAACAGGGCCAAACTCAGAGCTTTCCTAGCTAGGGCAGAGTTGTATGGAGGGAAGCAGATTCTCCATGAACAGAACACAGGAGGGTTACTCAAAACTTACCTTTAGTTTACAATACTGTGTCTCCAGCTTCCCAGGAGTCCAACATAACTAGTGTGAAAATTCTGGGACATTTTTCCTTGATAAGAAAGTTCGAAATAAAAATAATTAGAGGAAAAGTAAACTATATTTATGGCATAGCTTCAACTATGTCAATGCTATGTCTGCACGTAAGTAAAGATCACTTACTCTGAGAAAATAGAAACTTAAGACAACAAATCTCTGGGTCAGATTTTACAGCCTGGAGTAGATCAATGGAACAGAACATAGAACCCAGAAATAAATCCACAGCTCTATGGACAACTGATACTTGACAAAGGAAGTAAGGGCATACAATGGAGTAAAGACAGCCTCTTTAATTTAATAAATGGTGTTGGGAAAATTGGACAGCTACCTGCAAAAAATGAAAACTAGACCACCAACATTACACCATTCACAAAAATAAACTCAAAAATGGTAAGAGACTTAAATGTCAGCCGTGAAACCATAAGCATCTTAGAAGAAAACATAGGCAGTAAGCTCTCCAACATCTCTCACAGCAATATATTTGCTGATTTATCTCTACAGGCAAGTGAAATAAAAGACAGGATAAACAAATGGGACTATATCAAACTAAAAAGCTTTTGCACAGCTAAAGAAACTAAGAACAGAATAAAAAACAAACTACACAATGGGAGAACATATTTGACAATACATCTAATAAGGGGTTAATAACCAAAATTTATAAAGAACTTGTAAATCTCAACACCAGGAAGACAAACAATCCAATCAAAAAATGGGCAAAAGAAATGAATAGACACTTCTCCAAAGAGGACATACAGATGGCCAATAGGCTATATGAAAAAATGCTCAACATCACTAATCATTAGAGAAATGCAAATTAAAACCACAATGAGATTATCACCTCACACCAGTCAGAATGGTGCTCATCAACAAAACAACACAGAGTAAGTGCTGGCCAGGATGTGGAGAAAAGGGAACCCTCCTGGCACTGCTAGTGGGAAGGCAGACTGGTGCAGCCACTGGAAAACAGTATAGAGATACCTCAAAAAATTAAAATCAAACTGCCTTTTGACCCAGCTATCCCACTTGTAGGAATATACCCTAAAGAACACCATAGAACTGTTCCTAAAGGAGAAATGCACCCCCATGTTTATGGCAGCATTGTTCACAATAGCGCATATCTGGAAACAGCATGTGTCCATCAGTGTACGAGTGGATTAAAAGCTTTGGTACATATATACTATGGAATACTACTCAGCCATAAGAAATGATGACATCGGATCATTTACAATAACATGGATGGACCTTGATAACATTATATGGAGTGAAATAAATAAATCAGAAAAAACTAAGAACTATAAATTCATACATAGATGGGGACATAAAAAAATGAGACTCAGAGACACAGACAAGAATGTGATGGTAACGGCGGGGTGGAGGGGGAGTGGGGGCGAGGAAGGAGAGAGAGGGTGGGGGGAGGGGAGGAGCAGGAAGAAAAACAGAAGGTGACAGAAGACAATTTGACTTTGGGTGAGGGGTATGCAATGTAATTAAATGTCAAAATAATCTGGAGATGATTTCCCTGAACACATTTACCTGATTTATCAATGTCACCGCATTAAAATTAAAAATAAAAAAATAACAACCAGCTCAGCTCTGTATATTATGTGCTCATTGGCTCAATAAATATTTTTTGAATGAGTGAAAAGTCAGTGAGTAAGAAGATTATTCATTCAGAAACATCTGTGATGCCTGCAAAATGGTAAGGACAATGATGCAGGCATCATCAGCACCCTGTCAGCCACACCTTCTCACAGAGATGTCAAAAGAAGCAACTTCCAGTATTAAAATCTAAGCATGAGGTCTGGCTTAATCTAGAAACCACGATCCTAGTACTTGTGTGAAACTCCACTGAATACTATGCTCACAGGTCTCCCAGGTAATCTGCTTTAGGCATCTATTTGAAAGCATTGTTTTATATTATTTATGATATTCTATATATTTTCTTAATTGAGAAAAGACCATTTTAAAAGAGCGGAGAGTAATCTGAAAGGGGCCAGAGCAGTTTTCATTGCTCCATTGTTAAAACTCCCTGCACTGGAGGGCAGTTACAGGTAAGCAACATTTTCCCTCCCATCATTATGTTTCTTTTAATATCTTTGTGTGTCTCCATCAATTCACTGGTAAGCGACTTCACATTCCTAAAGTAAAGAAGTCTACCCTGCTGCTCATTCAATCACTTTAATCAAAGGACCATTTGTACACAGATACAGGCAAACACCAGGTAGAGGCATCCACCCAAGGCTGGGCTATCATTCCTCTCGTCCCCAAAAACACGGCTGTCACCCAAGTCCTAAAAGCAGGAGTCTCGCGCTCCAGCCAGTAGTCACAAGATCTCGCGCTCCTCTTAGTAGTAATAATATGACAATCCCCTCGGTGGCATCCAACTTCTGACTGTGTGAGTGACTGTGTGTGTGTGTGTGTGTTGGGGGGGGGGGTTGCGTGAACAGGAGTTACCAGGAAGGCAAGGATTGGGGTTGAGAGGAGTGGGGACCAGGCTGGGGAGGAGAATACACCCCACCTTCAAGTTCACTAATTCCTTGTCCTCTGCCCGCCCTGTGCTCAAGCCTCGCATACTCCTACCTATCCCAAAGCCGATCTGGCACTGCAAGCGACAGTCTCCAAGGACCACCCAGGGAAGCGGCCCAGCGCGAGCCCCCAAACTCTTGGCTGAGCACAGTTCAAAGAAAGCCCAGAGCGCTGCGCCCACCTCTGGGCAAGAACACCACTGACACCGATGACTCTAAATTCACCCCAAAGAATCACCTTGCTCCTGCCCATCTCGCACTAGTTTAACCTCAAGCCCCAGCGAACTTCTCAAAAGAAACTGACAACAAAATAGACAGCCAACTAAATGGGAAATGTTTTCAAACAACAGCTCAGATAAAGGCCTAATATCCAAATATACAAAGAACTCATACAAAACAACAAACAAACCAATAAAAAAATGGGGAAGAGGACATGAACAGGCACATCTACCAGGAAGAAATACAAATGGCCAACAGATATATGAAAAGATGCTCATCTTCATTAATTATTAGAGAAATGCAAATTAAAACTGCAATAAGATACCACCTCACACCTGTTAGACTAGCTATTATCAACCAAGACAGGTAATAGCAAATGCTGGAGAGGCTGTGGAGAAAAAGGAACCCTCAATTCATGGTTGGTGGGAATGTAAAGTAGTACAACCATAATGGAAGGAAGTATGGTGGTTCCTCAAAAGACTAAAATTAGAACTACCTTATGACCCAGCAATCCCCTCTACTGGGTATATACCCCCCAAAACTCAGAAACATTGATACGTAAAAACACATGTAGCCCCATGTTCATCTGCAGCATTGTTCAGTGGCCAAGACATGGAAAGAACCAAAATGCTCTTCAACAGGAAGACTGGATAAAGAAGAAGTGGCACATATACACTATGGAATACTACTCAGCCATAAGAAATGATGACATCAGATCATTTACAATGAAATGGTGGGATCTTGATAACATTATATGGAGGGAAATAAGTAAATCAGTAAAAACCAAGAACTAGATGGTGAAAAAAGATGCAGCAGAGTAGGCGGATGCACAGACACCCAGCTCTCAATACCAAACTGGAATACAAAATCAATTTAGAAAAAATCAGCATGAAAAACCAACACTGAACTGCAAAGAACAGCTCTCAAAACCAAGGAGCAAGAGAATCCACAATAATCCTGGTAAGGAGTGCCTGAATCTCCTCTGCTTACAGGAAAGGGAAGGAGGGGGGTGAGGCTGAGAGCCCAGAGAGGATTTCACAGAGGAAAAAAGCAGAAACTACTGCTCACAGCCACTTACCTGGCGACCAGGGAGCAAGGTGGGTTGAAAAGACCAGCTTATCTCCCAAGTGGAAAAGACAGGGAGAGGGACAGACTGTGAGGGGCTAAGGTATGCAAGAAACAAAATAAAAAAGCTGACCATTCGTGCTGGAGGCGGCCATAGCTGGGGGAGGGACTGAACCTTTCACAAAACAGAGCTGAAGTGCTTCGGGATCAGAGATCTCCGGACATCTATCCAGCTCCAATCAGCACAACAAGACACAGCTGAAAACAAGAAGTGGGGAGGAGGGGCAGTAACTCAGGTCTCCATGGAGATCTGAGATACACCTCCCCCTACTGAAGCTGAGAGAAAAAACCCTGCCCCCAGTGAGATTAGTTGGAGGAAGAGACCTTCAGCGTCTCAGGTTACACCCACAGCATTCCTGGATACAGTTTCAAGGAAGCCCCCTGCTGAGATCAGTTAACAAGACTATCACCTGTTAAGAAAACAAACAAATCAAGACTTCAAAGCTGCCCAAATCCGAAAGTGGATTACAAATAATAGCTGATACCAACCCACGAAGACCTAAAAAT